>NC_022020.1:59119691-59156166 GCF_000317375.1 Microtus ochrogaster
GGTTCTGGCTATGACAAACAATGCTGCTATGAACATAGTTGAGCACATGTCCTTGTGGCACGATTGAGCATCCTTTGGATATATATCCAAAAGTGGGTCTTGAAGTAGGTTGTTTCCTTATTTTCTGAGAAATCACCATACTGACATCCAAAGGGGCTATACCAGTTTGCACTCCCACTGGCAATGAAGGGGTGTTGGTTGGGATTTAGTTTTATGTTCCCCCTTAATGAGACTTATTTCTCACCACTGTCTGAGTAACTTCCCATTTCTTTCAGTAATTACTAAACTCCTTCTATATAAAATTTCTACATAGAAATAAAAAGATGCTTATTTTTATTTTGTTTAAATGTTATGGTCTTTTTCCCAAGTCAAAATTTTTTAGTACTTATAAAGTACTAAAAATTAATTTTGACATATACATTTGCTATTCCCAGCATCCCAAGTGGTATTCTTCATTTTGGGTTGGGTTACTTAAGACAGGCTCTACAGCCCAAGCTGACTTTGAACTCACTATCCCACCTCAGCCTTCTATGTCTGTTTCCTTAAGAGAACAGGCAGAGATCCTACAAGGTTATCTGTAAGTCACGTGATTGTGATCCTGAACAGCATGCTGGGACTTCTGAGGTCATTCTCCATGCTTGCCAGTCAGCCCCTCTACTGCCTAAGCAGCAGGTCTCCTTGAACCTGATTTCACTTCACAGTAACTGGCCATTTCACACCCACTCTGTCCCAGATATTGTCATAGACTCTGTGTTTGAAGAGCCTCTGAGAGGCCCATGGAGATTCTCCTAAGTCTCCTAAGAGTGGCTCAAAATGACCAAGTCAAACAAGAAACCTTGGAGTCACCCAGACTATGCCTCTGCCTTGGAGCAATTTCAACTTCTTCCTCTACTGTGCCAAAAACACTATGTCTGCCCTCTCCTCTGATGTGTGACACCTGTGGTGACCCTTGAACTAAGTTAACAACGTACCCAATTCTGTGTAGTCCAAATCCAGCTGCAATCATAAACCTAGTTCGATGCCCTTTGTGGGAATGGAGAGTGAGTATCCCCGCCATCACTAAGGTGCTTTACAGAGAGTATCGTTCTCGTTTTAAATGCTTTAAGGGTTTCTCAGCCCTGTTTCAGGATCCAGACCCTGCTATGAGTGTGTTTCAGTCCATCTGAATCACAATGACATCGTCAAATTTCCTAAAGATTAAAAGCATTCAGTTTGATCTTTGAGATTTTGGTGGTGGTTGAATAAGAAACGCAAGGAGGTTTCTGAACTGTGCAGCATCTGGACTTGACAGGCAGGCTGTTGTCACAGGCGCTGGGTAGGTGGTTCCCTTTGCTGCTGGGACTCAGCTGGCATGGGATTGTCTTCTTTCAGAGAAAGTGGGATTGTTTCACTTCTTGAGGATAAGAAACTCTCTAGAAGTATTGTTGCACTTGTGCCAAGAAGATCTCATGAAGACCAATCCAAAAACAAAGCTTTGTGTCCAAATCAGACACAAACAAACAAGCCCATGACTTCTCCCGCCATCACGGCCATTGGGCAGTAGTTCCCAGCTGACCACTTTGGTCTCATGATCCAACAGATGCCAGTGCCGCAGTTGGCGTGAGACTGCGTCCTCCTGAAGCTGCTTCTGAAACTGCTTTGATGTTTCAGATCAAAGGTAGTTAAGAGGTCAGCCTATTCTCTGAAACTGAGATTGTGATAAATATGGCAGTGGACCAGAGAAGCGTTCAGTACAAATAAGAACTCCAATCTGCAGCTTGTACTGTGTGTACCACAGGAGCTCATGCCGTGGAAGGCTCAGATTTATGACCAAGATGATGCTGATACAGTGGTGGCTGGGGTTTCGGAATTTTGCATTAGTCCTTCATCTCTTGTGTGATTTTCCAGCCTGGGCTCTGAACAAACTCAAATCATAACTGACTTGTCCATTTCCTTTAACAGTGGTTTTGTGATGAGAAAAAGTGCCACGGTGCTAGTGCTGGAAGAACATGAATGTGCAGTTCAACCAAAGGCCTGGATCAATGGAAGTTTGGGACTATGGACTTTCAGTTGATGTGGGTCACATGTCTGCCCTGATCCTGGGCAAGGTACTTTGGCATGCTGGCATACCACTGTGGAAGACACAGTAATACAATGTAAAGAGGTGTCCTAAACCACCATACTATGTCCATGTCCCTGGGAGATGTGGCCGCCAATAAGTCATCAAGATTCTTTTTAGGGACCACTCATACCTACCCTTGCAGTTCTTTAAGAGAGGAACCTCAAGACATTGGTTCTTGGGAGCTTACAGGGGTGTTCATGGCTGTTTATACTGCACAAACTGGTTTTGGAAACTACTGTCAACTTTAAACCTGGATTGCACAGACCCAGGATCTGATATCAGTGATGTGTGGCTGCTGAGTATGAAGATACATGCCTGTAACAGCAGCACTTGGAGGCTGGGGCAAGAGGGCAACCTGTGTCACAGAATGGGTTCCAGGTCAGCCTGGGATAACAGGGAGACTTTGTCTCACACAAACAACAAAAATCAATTATAGGCACAGGAGCGTAAAACTGGGGAAAGATCTGTTGGATTCACCAATCACCTGGGTTTTTTGATGGCATTAATGCAACACTGTATTGCTGGCTTGTAGGAGAAGTCATTTGTAATTAGCTTGTTACTGTTTTAAAAACTATTTTTAAAGTGTTTTAATATTTAAGACTAGAAATAAAGTCAAATTTATATAATCCACCTCAACTTAAAGTCCTAACATACATACTGAGCAATGAGTTCAAGACCAGCTTAGGAGACAAGCAAAAGAAAAAAGAAAGAAAGAAAATGAATACGTCCTTTGTATACTAAAATTTGACTACCAGACTGAATAATTTAAACAGCACTTTGGTTTATCCCCCGCCTCCAGGGGAGAACAATTAATTTCTAGTAAACAGATGGCTATATCCAATTCCCTTTTTATATCCAACAGCGGGCTTTCCGTTAGGCCCATGGGAATCCTGAACAGAAACAGAACCCCAGCCCCTCGTGATTGACTCCAGACAACTGTTAGTCAGCCCCTAGAAAAGGGGGCTCCTCTTTCTTTTCTCACCTTCCCATTGCTGGAGGAGTCCCTAAAGGGACACCTTGGGCTGTAGGCAGGCACAGATCACACTATGGATGGCTCAGGAAAGACCAAGCACCTGACTGCCCCTTGTCCTAGCAGGAACTTCAGTGTAGTCGAGGAACCAGCTCCACCCAGTTTATGACACTGTCATTTGAGCCCATACAACCAAACCTCTGTGTTCACAATGGCCCCTGATATCCCGCTACCCTCCCTCTTCTTAAAAACATCCACCCTCAGCTCTTTTGTGATTCAGATAAGCGTTTTTCCCACCCATTACTGAAAGCAGTTGTCTACTTCCTGCTCAAATAGAGACTGTATCTTATACTAAAGTAATTACGTATCAAGTCCAAGACCTGGGCAGTCATATTGTTTCCAATTTCAAGAAATGAGTTACCAGACAATTAAGAGTTGTATAGTTTTTATTATTTTACTATTAAACTTCTTAAAAAAATCTTGAAATGTTTTCATCTTCAAGTAAAAACCAACCATATATTTGTCATTATACATTATATACACTCAAGAAATAAATAGTGGTCTAAGCCTTTTTTAAGCATCAGATATACAAACAAGGCTTCAAGCCAAATGGATAAATACACAGCTCCCAGGGGATTCAGTTCTCCAAGCTTCCATGACTAAACACAGAAGCTGGGAGTCGCCAGGAGGCATGGCCAGTAACAAGCTCGACTTTGGCTAGAAAGCAATGGCAGAGGCATACTGAGGGCTTAAGGGAGCTCTTTGCATTAAGGCCCAACTGGTTATGTCTTCGGAAATTTGGCTTTAAACGGCAATACAAATTTGGTACAGTACAGATACAAAGGAAGTCCATCTAAAACCTAAATACAGAGAGTGATTGCTCTCCCACCCCCCAGCTGTCAGTCCTCGCCCAGGCGGTCTTCTGGTTGTATACCAATGAAACAGTTTGGATTATATGGATAGCTCTGGGAAAAAAATCCCTGTTTATCACATCAGGAACACACAGATAGGCAATAGTTGTAGACATCTTTGTGGAGTGGCAGAGAGGATTTCCTGAATTTTGCCTCCAGGAAACCTCACCGAGGCCTCAGTTTGGCCCCACCACCACCTTGATATACCATCTAAGCAGATGACTGAATTTCCCTAAGCCTTGATTTTGCAAAACAAAAAAAAATACCGGCTGCCTCACACTCTGATTAGGTAACACACACGCAAGCTGTCTAGAAACTACAGAAGGGTATCTCGGGTAGCACATTTATTAGTTCACGTTAAGACATAAACCAGGAGGCTTTTCCCAGGAGCTTACCACAGAGACAGCACTGATAGGAAAGCAAGCTATTTCATAAAAGAGAGAGCACTGTATCAAAGCTCAAGGCCAGCTCTGTCAAGGGTGGGCTGTTTCTGCACAGCAGACATGTAGAAGACATGCAATACTGTCTAGCTCCCTAAACAGCGGAGACTTTGCTCCACCACCGTGGCCACCATGCATGATTTTTCTGCTTGCTGCTCTGCTAGTGATCAAGCATGGTCCTTAGAGGAAATGGCACACAACAAGCCTCAGCTCCTCAGCTTTTTCAGCCAGTAGCCTTGGCCCCAGCTGTCTTTAACCACAGGCATACCTGTGGGCCATAACCAGTAGACCCATAACCATGGGCCAGTGAACTCTGATTCCAGAGATCCTGATCCCATTGGCTCCAGATGCAAAGATTGAGTCGTGTATCTACTGCCCTGTGGTAATTAGTTGAAGGGCTCAATAAAAATGCCAACAGTGAGTGAGTTTCAGAAGGCAAGCTGGGGAGCATGATGGGATACCCAAAATAGGACTAGGATCTGTCAGTCTCACATGGGAGAACACTAGAATTAGCATCAACCTGACCTGTTGTTCCCTCAGTGGGCAACAGGTCTGTCACTGTGGTATGAGTCTTCAGGGAAAGACTTGTCACTAAAGTCCAGTGAGGCCAAGCATCTGTCAACCTTCCACACAAAGCCACTTCTGAGCTTGTGTTGCCTGTGGCTAGAAAAAGCCAGGGCTCACCTAGCCACAGTGAGAGAGTGGCCCAGAGTGCACCAGGGCTCTGACCATCCCAGTGATCACACACAGCTTCCCGAGGGGTCAAGGGAAGTTTGGAGTTAGGATCATCAGCTAGAACTTCAACAGGGCACGGGACTCTCTGGGAGAAGTCCCGGTTGACAGGGCAAGCAAGCTGAGGCCAGTGAGTAGTAAGGTCCTCCTGGGGCTCCAGCACCAAGGCTGAGGTCTTCCATCCCGTGGGTCTTCAACAGTAACTTTCCTCCATGTGTATGGACAGCGGGCTGTGGGCGGGTGAGGGCCTCAGGGCTTCCTGGGTGCTCAGGCCAGCTCCACAAAAGGACTGGAAGGAACCATGTGAATATAGTGTTAGCTCACTCACCAGCAAACCTGTACCAAGGTGTGAACTGAGACTGAGTGTTCTGCACACGGGCCAGCCGTTTTACTGATTTGCTTTAGGAGCAATGGAAAATTTCCCTGTGAGAGACACCCACGGGAGCCTGTCTGGGCTGCTAGGTGCACCTGTCACAGTCAATGCACTCATGTGTTTTGCCCAACACACACACACACAAGTGTAAGGAGGACCATCACCCTTCTTTGCCTTTATCTAGAAGCATACTGTATTCCCCTGTGGCGGGAAGAGAAGCGTTGAGTCAAGAGACCTGAATCCTATTCTCAACTCTAGGAGCTCTCTGAACTTTAGTCTCCTTATTGGTGAACACGTTCATGTCAGAAGAGAGAAACCGGGGGCTGGAGAGATGGCTCAGCGGTTAAGAGCATTGCCTGCTCTTCCAAAGGTCCTGAGTTCAATTCCCAGCAACCACATGGTGGCTCACAACCATCTGTAATGAGGTTCTGGTGCCCTCTTCTGGCCTGCAGGCATATACACAGACAGAATATTGTATACATAATAAATAAATAAATAAATATTTGTTAAAAAAATAAAATAAAATACCTTTTAAAAAAAAAAAAAAAGAAGAGAGAAACCCAATGGCACTGCCTGGGCCGAAGAATGCCCTGACTTCCGAGTGTCCCTTTATTGCTTGGACTCCTATTGCTTCGTGTGCCTTAGAGAGGAAATAGAGGGCTCACTCGTTTCCCAAAAAGAAAGAGTGCAAGCCAAATTATATAAGTTAGAGTGTTCTAGAACAGAAAAAGAAGTACCTCATCCCTTCCAGGGTATACTTACTGTCTATCAGTGAAATTAATGTATGCAGAAGCACTTTGAAAGAGGTCAATTTAAATACAGACAAAAAAATTAAAATAATGATAGAGGGAGATCAAATGAGCCCGCACTAGACTGCAGCCCTTAATGGGGGTGCAGTCTTCAGACCCCACAAATCTGTGTTTACCAAGCTTGGGATACACTGATGTTCCTTAACAGAAGCCAGATCAGAGGTGGGTGCAATCAGGCCTGCCGGGTAGGCAGCCGACAACCACAGGGAATCCCTGCAGATGGCTTGCTTGATAATTAGGACCTAAACAGTGGCATCTTCCCTGCACTGGAAGAGCAGGTGCAACTTCCCTACTGAAATGAGCAGGCTTTAGCGTAAAACGACCCATCACACACTAGGGAATCCTGGGAAAAAGACTTCATTTTCCCAAGCCTCAGTTTTCTCAGTGTACCCAGGGACCAGAACACCTTCCGACTGAGAGTGTCGATAGAACTGAAGGACTCTGTAAGTCTCTGGATGCAGGTGGGCACATGTTGCATGCCACATCATTCCACGGCAGGATTATCATCCAGACCTCTGCTGTGGACAAGGGGCAGGAGGAGAGAGAGGCTAGAGAGACAGTCACCCTCATCCTTAGAATGATTTTGGTTTAAATGGCATGAGATCGGCTCTACCGGGGATCCCACTGCCACACACCATGCTGTAGACCTTCCTCCACCTGAATCCATGTGGTTGACACCAAGCAGTGTGGTGACACAGGACAGCCAGCCCCTCTGTCGTCTCACTTGGTTCTACACACAAGCAATCCTGTACCTCAAAAGTGGGGAGAATTGGACCCGCTAAGGCCCGCCCATACCAGTCTGGTTTCCAGAGAAATCTAACAAAATCTAATACTCTTCCCTTTCACCCTACTGACTGTAGTTGGGTGGCAGAAGAAAGGTAAGAAACGAGACTTCTCCCCAGCCCCGCTCACTACGGAGGAATCACTAACCTAAGATGAGGGGAAATGGTCACCAGTACTGGGGTTGTGTTTACATGCACAGTGAGCACAGAGAGGACAAGACAGCAAGGGACAGTCACATTCCCTGAGGTGTTTGTCTCTCACCCTCTACCAGGTGGGTTTTATAAATGAGGGACTTTCTGTCCGCGGCCATTTGCAAGTTACCTGGTCTCATTCTTCATTCTCCAGCCATCCCGACATTTGTGAAACCACAGCTCTTGGCCAGGAGAGATGCTAGTCTGCTTAGGGTCTTGAGCACAAAATGTCATTCTAAAAGAAAAAGAACCCACTGTTGTAACCAAAACTCTAGACAGTGCTTTCTGGATTCAACATAAATGGGAAAGGAAAGAGAAACTTTTCAGCATGTTATATGCACTCCAGAGCCTGCAGGACTGCCCATCCCTGCTGCAGGACTGCCCATCTCTGATGCAGCACTGCCCATCCCTGATGCAGAACTGCAGTATGTTATCTTGCTTTGATTCAGTCTTATGCAGCTTGATCACACATTTCCTGCTTTTCCTCTCTATTTTCCTACAAGGCTGCCTACTATTTGGGGCCATGACCTCTTGGAAGCTCTCATCCCTCTCAAAGTCCCCATGAACCTGACCACTCTGGACCTTAGTACAAAGGCATATCTTTACATGAATGTTGCTTTGGTAATTGTCATTGCTCACAAGATAGACTTTAAAATTAAAGTTTTGTTCTACTTTGGAATAAGTTACGCTGCTTGAAACTGTTTAGGGGTTTTGAAATCAATGGTCAGCCTTTCCACCAGACTCAAGGTCCCTATAAGACATTGCTATGAAATACCCAATGACAAGAGTACTCGGAACTCAACTACGTGTCAAAATCAAAGGTTTGGACTGGAGAGCACAAACTGCACTTGCAGAAGACCAGAATTCTGTTCTCAGTACCCAGGTGGAACAGCTCACAGCCACCTGTAACTCCAGCTCCAGAGAACCATATGTCCTCTTCTAGACTCTGTGGGTGTCAGCACTCAAGTGCACAGACCTACACACACACACGCACATGCACACACGTAATTTTAATTTAAATGTTTAGATTAAATCTTTAAAAACAAGGTTCAGTTCATGGACAGCCAGAAACATAGAAAGGGTCAACAATCTGATAATCACCATTTCTTAACAGTTTGTGGGAAGCAACAGCTTGTGGCTGAACCACATAGCCTTGGTGATGTGATTGCCACACTGATGACCCAACACATTGTGGGATATTTCACCCTGATGCTGAGGCAGGGAAAAAGTCATCTTCTGGACCTTTCGTGGGGGAGTCGAAGCACCTTTGGGCCTACATATTTATAAACCTGCAAAAAGATAGCTTACCTCACTCATGATCAAAAAATACAAATTAATACAATGTCCGAAAAGCTGCTCCCACCTGAATGGCAACAGTGTCCCACCACAGGAGAGGAAGGAAAAGAGGGAAGCCATGATGCTGGGGCCATGATTGAAAACTAGTCCAAACACTTTGGAGAGTTACCTATCAGCAGACTATATCTAAAGTTATTGGATATAGTCCACAGACATCTGAATGTTTAAAACAAACTCATAAAACATGTGTCCAATCATGGGAAATCTGGATTCCTCTAAAACAATCCAACATTCTGCTGGTGGGTATAAACAAAGGTACTGATGGGCATAAAAGCATAAATGGATCACACTACCACAAGTTCATTAAGGCAAAATTTTCATTCTATCTGGTTTGGAAGAAGGGAAGTTGAGGGCAGAGAGGAAGGCACAAAATTGACTCCAAATGTTTCTGCGAGTTTCGCAATCTTCTATCTGAACACAATTTGGGAAATTGCTTATACTTGATAAATCTCAAAGATGATTTAATGAGTGTCTGCTCTACCTGAAATTGTTTATAATAATGACTGTACTTCTGTAGTCACACCTTCAGCCCAGTCTGCCCCTCAGAGCGCCAGGGAGGAGATCAGGTACAATTTTGGAGAGCACAGCCTAGGCCCTAACAGCTCCCCGCCCAAAAAACTCTCCAAGACACAGGTTCCTAGAATACACTCTAGGGATGGATCCAAAGTGCCAATTCACTCCCTCTGCTGCCAGCCTGGCCAAGGACAATAGACGCAAACAAGACACAGGAAGAATTAGAGTGGAGACAATGTCAGAGAAAAGACGAAAAAACGGATGTAGGCCGCTTCCTCCAGCCTGAGGCTGATGGCGGCCACTGCAGAGGTCGGGGAAGGAAACTCTCCTCTGCTGAAGAGCATCTCCAGAGCCTCACTGGCTTTGCGCCCTTCTTGGCAGAGTTAGGGCTCAGAAACAAGAGTTGACATACAAAGGTCTGGATCTTCCAGTTTGGGGTTCAAAGGACTCAAAGGCTGCCAGCTGGCACAGCACAGAGAGTTCTCTGCCGGTGGAAGCCACAACCCCAAGTGAACAGCAGGACTCAGTCTCTGGAGGAGACTTGACAACACTCTGAGAAGCGGGCTCAGGAAGGCTAGGTCTTGTAGAAGACTTCACTGTGTACCCAGATGCTCCAATTTGCCCCTTAACACAGCACACGCAGAGAGCCCTGTCCAGGGAAAGGCCTCTTCCTCTGGGCCGGCACAGGACTTGGCAAACAGAGCAGGCACTGAGCTCCAGACAACCCAGCCCTTTCCACCCCTCCTCCTGAGAGCTGTAGTCAGGACATAAGATGTATCGCCGTTTCCAGAAGCCCTTATCTGGGAGTAATAGCCCTTGCAACGATAGATAAAGTTCAGCTGGGGGCAGAGGGCTCTGGGTATTACTTGTACAAAGGAGGAAATGCTGAAGAGCTGTACCCTTGTCTCCCAAAGGCCAAGAAGGGCAGGAACACTTACTTGTGCTGGGTTTCCCCAGACTTGACACGAATCCTTCGGACGTGCAGCTCCCTCGAGGGGTTTCTGGGTTGAGACAGGAAGGTGTAAATCTCATTGAACAGGTTGTACCAGGAACGATATATCTCCTGCCAGGTAAGTTTGATTTTCAGGAGATCACCCAAGTCCTCCTCCGTGTAGACCAGGAAGGTGTTGGTGGCATTCAGCCAGATCTTCTCCACTCTGTAAGGTGAAAGAGAAGCTCATTTCCTTCCCCTCCCTCCTTGGGAAACTGGCACAATCCGCCCACCTCATGCCCTCCACGTCCCCACTTCACAGGACCACACAGGAAGCTGGGTTGCACTCTACGCTGACAGATAACTTTGCCCAAAGTGCCTAACTTCTTATCAAAACCATTCCTGGGCAGCTCTCCCTTTGCGCCACTAATTCCTAAGAGACAGCGCCAAGGAAGAGCAGAAAAGAGAAACGCAAATTGACCTTCCTGATACAAGCATGCTGTTCCTCAGCCAAGAGGCATCAGTTTCCCTTTCTCTCCCTTCTTCCTTCCCTCTCTTCCTGCCTCCTCTCCATTTTACATGAACTGCCTTGCCGTATGTATCACGCTAGCAATTGTGGATGCCCAAACCTTGTCTTCCAGCAAGAGTATGACTCTCAAGGCCTCCTTCTTTTTCCCTCCCTCCCTTTTTTATCCCTTATATTTGTTTGTGGACAAGATCTCAGTGAATTTCTCAGACTGGTCCAGACCTCACAATTCTCCCCGCCACAGCCTCCCCAAGTACTGGGATCCCGGCTGCACCGCCACACCTGGCTTGATATTTCTTCACAATGACAACAGCGCTTGGCAGGATGCTCTGTGTCTGGTGGGAACTGAACAAATCTCTCCAGACCTCCATGCACCCCTCCCACAGACGATCACTACAGAAGATCCAGGGATGACCCTCATAGAGTTCCCAGGTCCCTAAGGCCTCAGGTATCAGGCGTGGCCTGAGATGAAACAGCAGTTTCTGTATGGCTGATCCAGCACTTTCTCACGCAGCTGATTCATCTTGGGAGCTTCCCTCCCTGAAACCCTCCGAGTCAAGGACTTGAAGGAGGACACACGGTAGACGAGAGGAAAGAGGAGATACAGATCCCAGCTAGAACCGCCCAGCTCCTCCCCTGGGCAAGCCGTCTTGACTCTCCTGGACTTCTTCCAACGTCTTCCTTGCACTCTCGAGCTCAGACTAACTAGTTCTCCATCCTGAACCGAAGTTGCAAAGAATGTTCACACTTACACTTTCAAGGACATGCTCTGGGAGTCCGCGTTAGTGCCATACAGGGTGACGTTAAAGACGGGCTGGAGGTCTCTACTGCTCTTGTAATTGAAGATGTGGATTTTCATCTGATAATGGTTGACTGCATGGGCAACAGAACAAAGGCCTTCGTGAGCCTTGCTTGTCATCTCAAGAGTCACAAAGCACATTGAAGTTTAGAAACAAAGCATCCTATTGGCCCTGGCTAGCCTTAGTCGGGCTCTGGTCTTATTCCACCTGATAGCATAAGGAACCAATGCAGAAGTGTCCTGAACTTGGAGGGTCAGATATTTGGGGACTTCGAGCTATTTATTTTCTACTGTGTGACACGGGATTAAGGACTAAAGTATAGACCTCTCTAGGTCTCAGGGTTTTCATTTATAAAATACTGTTTTACAAAATATCATAAGCAGGTTACAGAAGTAAAAACTACTGCTTCAGGCTTCTGTATACTTCGCTGCCCATCTGCTGAACACTTACATGGAACTTTGAGATATTGATATTGATAATTATGGGGTAGCATTTACATCACAAAAGGGGTCCTTACCCTGGATTTTTAAAGGAGCCATTTTACTAGGGAATACACAATATGATTGGTCTTTAATAACTTGCTACATAGACCACAGCTCTGGGCTGCTCCATGCCCTGTTCTGCTACAAAGTATAAAGGAAGAAAAGGAGTACAGGGTACCTGGGAGCCTGAAGGTAAGTTACCTCTGAAAGGCATGCCAGCCCGGGTTTTTAAGTACATTTTGCTGTTCCTCTTCTTCCTCATTTTCTTGGCATTGTAGCCAATGCTATTACAACGGTTCTTCCGGCAGCTGAGACAGATCCCCTTTTGGAAGCGGTTGGGGTCCGTGCACTGGAAGGCGAAGCTCGGCTTGTCCTGATTCAGCAGAGAATCGACAAAGAGGTGTACGGATCGCTCGTGCTCACATTTCGCCGCTTCTGTGATCACTGAGGAAACAGAGGGACTGAGAACACATGAAATGAACCACTTCTGGATGATTCCACCACACAGTCCATAGTCGCTGAAAGGGATAGGTTTATTGAGGCAGGTGGTGTGTGATAGAGCGGCTCAGTGATATTCCAAGTGCCTATTAACATACAGAGGAATTTAAGACCATTGCAGCCATCTAACTGTCTACCCTGTGTGTGTGGGGGGGGGGGGCAATGCTAATACACTCAGAGAAAGGAAGAGAAGAGAATTCATATACTAAGAGTTAAATAGAAGACCAGGAGTGGTGGCACACTCCTTTATTCCCAGCATTCCCAGGCAGAGATAGAAGGGCCTCTGTGAATTCAAAGCCAGCCTATTCTACAGAGCAAGCTCCAGTTCAGCAAATACTACTTTGAGAGAACCTGCCTCAAAAAAAAAAAAAAAGGAAATGAAAAAAGAGTAAAATAGTGTTAAAGAGAAGCTGTATGGTAGAGTCGTGAAGTCTTAATATGTGTTTGAATAGTAATATCAGAAATGAAGGCTGGGCTTGGTGGCACATGTATTTAATCCCAGTACTCAGGAGGCAGTGGGAGGCGGAACTCTGTAAGTTCAAGCCCAGCCTGGTCTTCATATCAAATCCCAGGCCAGTGAGGACTACATAGTGAGAGCCTGTCTCATAATAAAAGAAAATGAATCGATAACTGTGACTTGGAAACGTAAGCCAGCAGATGAACGTTAACAGGCAATAGCATGACTCAGCACTGTGGGAAGAGACGTGAATAATGACGTAAACTGTGCCGGCTGCACTGACAGCTCTGGATGACTTAGAAGATGGATGGAGGGATCCAAACACAAGGCAGATTAAGTACAAACTCACTTCCTAATGCAAGAGATGCCAAGACATCACTGGATCCACAGCCTGGCTGAGAATCACCCCCATTGGGATAGATGTCAATGTGACCCACGGGCCTCAGGATCCCAATGCTCATGCCAAGGGAGATTGTGAAGGTGTGCAGGACATCCACAAAGTCTGCATCATCCGGAGACAGCCTCCCGTCGTCATCCACTTTTTCAAACAGGGGGCCTGCGGGATCCAGACCTGCAGCAAAGAAAGCCAAGATGGACTTGTCAGAAGAGTCAAGACATTGAGCCTTGACTTAGAGTCCAAGTCTGTAGAATGAAGATGCTCTTTGAGCCAGCATCCAAATTCAGACGTAGAAGGCCTGGGGAAAAAAATAAATAAGGAACCCATATGTGGTTGATCCAATATGTCACCCCTGGAATTAAATCCTATAATTATAGAACCTACATTTTTTTTTTCTGAAGCCCTGATGCCTCTATCAGCCTAGTAACCACAAGATTTACCCCACCATCAGCTCTGGGGAACCACAGGAGTGAGAACTAGAGCATCTAGAATAAACTCAGCTCCTGACCCAAGCCACTCATCCCAGCCATCTGCCCCTAGGCACCTTCCGCAGCAGAACTCTGCCTGCCCCAAACCAGAGGGTTTGTATTTGGATTCCCTCTTCCCCTTAGTTAGGAGCCAGGCCAGGGCCCAGGCCCAGATATGGATGAGAAAAGCACCTCCAAAGCTCAACATGCTGCAAACCCAAACACCGGACTTCACCACGCCTTCTGTGTTGCAGCCACGGTGAGAAAGACCTTCCGTGTTGAACCCGAAAGCCGCTCTACACGGCCCACTGGTTCTCCTGCTTTGGACTGCTCAGATCATGTGAAAGAGCTTGTTATAAACTTGAATTCTACCATGTGGCTCTAAAAGACACTGGAAGGACACCCAAGTGAGCAGTCATCCGCACACATCAGGAGAGCAGGTGGGGAGGGAACTGGCCAAGTATACACAGCAGTGAGACTTAACACTGTCTTTTCATTCTGAACTATACAAACATAAAAACAATGTTTCAAAGAAAGAAATAATGAACAGGCTCTCAAAGTATAAGTGCAGATGTCTGAGTCTCTGGTCCCCCAGGGCTACCATACAACACAGAAATGTAGATTGGTTCTCTGGGTGATCCTATAAGTCGGTAGCTTGTGAACAAGACATTGAATTTTTTTTTCCTATTCTTCAGGATCATATTTGAAGTGTAACCTCAGGCCTCAATTCATTTATATGAAAAATTAAGAGATTGAGGATTTATCTGTATTCATTTTCGAGCTGTGGTTATACAAACTGGATTTATCCCAACCAGAAAAGCTCTTTGCTCTACCAACACACAAAAAGGATTTGGAAAGAGTTAAGAAATAAGATGTAGGGGCTGGAGGGATGGTTCAGTGGTTAAGAGTACTAGCTGTTCTTCCAGAGGACCTGGATTCAATACCCAGTAGCCACATGGCAGTTCACAATTGTCTATAATTCCAGTTCTAGAGGATCCAACACTCTGACATAGACATGCATGCAGCATACACCAATGCACAGAAAAATTAAAAAAATAAATAAATTATTTTTAAAAAAAGAAAAAAGAATAAGATGTATGCAGGCTAGGCCCTGTTTTGTCCAAAACAACGTTGGGCACTGAGAGTGTTTTTGTCCTCAAGAGACATTTGGTGATTTGGGGGAAAATTGTTATTTGTGGCACTTGTAGGTAAGAGAACTAACATCTACAGGGGACAGGCCAGAGTTTCAGCTAAACTTCCTAAAAGATGCCACATGGCCTTGCCACACATACATACATACACATCCCAAATCCCCACCAGCCCACATAGTCTCCCTTCCCAGCCTGAGAGACCCCAATCTAGAGACGCTAAGGTCTGGAGCTAACATGGTCATGAACTATGCCATTTTGTTGGGTTGTGTTTGTTTTGTTTTGAATTTCTGAGACAAGGGGCTAGGAAGCCGACAGAGGGCTAATCAGTGCCACATGCAACAGCCCTCAGGTCTCAAAAGCAGGCCCTTCCCTCTAACCTCTCCATGGAGCAGGGGTCTGGCCTCTGTCCACCTGCATGTCCCATACATGTGGAACACTCACTATGTAAACCACACTGGTCTCAAACTCTTAGAGATCTGCCTGTTTCTGCTGGAATTAAAGCAATCGTCGCAATACCCAGCAAATCTGAATCTGTGTCTTAAAAGGAGGCAAGGGGTAACAGAACCACGTTCCCCAGATCCAGCACCAAGAACGAGTGAGCTCACTGGGAGCCACATGAGAGGGTGAAGGTCACTGTTTCACACGTAAAGTGAATACACTGGGCTCATTACTCATGGAAACGGGTGGAGGTTAAAACCAGAAAGCTACAGAACTTGGGATGATTTTATGGGTGACCTCAGCAGAAAGGTATCCCAGGATACTTAGCTCTCAGCCCCAGCCTAGGACCGAAAGGAAGATGGCAGGATAGTATGCCCTTCCAGAATAGCCCACAACGGCCTACTGCATAGGCTGCAAGGGCCGTTGTACGACACAGAAACTTCTCCCTGCCTCTCACTCTGTGCACCGAAGAGGAAAAGAAGAGGGGGAACATTATGCTTTGCAACCAATACAAGAGAGGGACTCTTTGCTTGGTACAGACAAAGGTCCCCACCAGACAGGGAACTCCATGGAAACGAAGCTGTGCTGGAGGAATGCCGACAGCTGAGGGGGGCCTCACAGGCCAGTGTGGGACTTCACCTACCCAGCTCCCTGCTCGGACTACGTGACACACATCCCTGGCCCACAAGCTCAGGAGAAAAGTGACATGATCTACTTTTTATTATGCATTTTATCTATACTTTTAGATAGTAGCCAAAGGCAGGCCCTGCAACCCAGTAACCTGGACTGACTCCTAGACCTGCTACTTATAGTGTGCAAGATATTGGGCTCATTGTTTAATCATCCAGACCTCCTCCTTCCCCTAACTGCGAAAACTGCAAGGTTACTGCATGGCTTAGAGATAGCATGGAGGAAGTATCATGTTCTTGAGGAGTGGACATTAAATAGCATCTATTCTATAGCCTGCACAGCATGTATGCCACATGCATGTTTCTTAAAGGAAGCCACCCACTTGCTTATTGCTCATAACTTTCTGGACACAAGTTCAGTTATGAATACATGACCTCTCCCCTACTACACCACAGACTGCTCTCTGAAGCTGTTCGCAGCAAGCCCCACACCCTCCAGCCAAGCAAGGCTGGGACTCAAATCTCATCTAGGCCCCAAGCTAAGGACCCCTGTGGCCTCTGCACCATGGCGTCACTCCCTGAGGACCACACACAAGCCGTGGTCTCCATCCTCTTATGGATAACTTAGGTTCTCATGAGAAGCCTACCAACCTGAAGAAGAACAGAGACAGCCTACCTCCTTCAGACATCTACGACAGTGTGTGGCAAGCAACTGGACAGACGCCAGGCCTCTGCTCCTCAGAGAGGTCGGAGGGGAGGGCCTGCTCTCAGGACACGGGGCTACTGCATGTGACATTAATTAGCGTCCCTCCAGTTCCCCGGCTGGTCACAGACAAGAGGCCCTCTCCACGGCAGCTACCACCTAAACAAGCAAAAGGAACTGGAAAGTTCTCTAACCAGCCCTATCTCACTTCAGACTGGAAGCAAGGAAAAGCAAAATCTTTGGTTTGTCCTCGTTGCTAAGGACGTTTTGGACCTTGACCCTGGGAGAGACCACATGACTGCTGCAGTGTGCATCCAGCTGGCCCGGTTCTGGAACACTGGAGAATGGGCACACAATCACAGCCTCCTTTGACAGTTCAACCCCCAGGACACAACAGTTCAGGAAGAAGGGCTCTCAAGCTATGCTGGTTGGAATCACTGGCTCTAGAAGAGTTTGTATGCATGTCTGTTTGTGTACCTATTAGGGCCCTGTATATATACTATTAGACTCTGTGTGTATACCTGTTAGACTCTGTGTGCACATCTATTAGAATCTGTGTATGTATCTATTAATCTCTGTATGTGCAAACCTATTAGACTCTGTGTGTACACCTATTAATCTGTGTGTGCACACCTATTAGAGTTTGTGTATGTACCTATTAACTCTGTTAGATTCTGTGTGTGTGCCTATTAATTTCTGTGTGTGCAAACCTTTTAGACTCCATTCCACCTAAATCCTAGTTTAAAGGCATTGCAGGGAAAGGCAGAGGTCCTACCTTTTCTTCTAGATGCTCTCTGACTATGGCTTAAAGGTATCCTCCCCTGAAAAATTCATAGGCAGGAAGAGTAATCCCAAATCCAGATAAGAATGGTATTTGGAGGTGAGATGTTTAAGAGCCAGTTAGCGTTAGGTAAAGTCATCTCCGTGGTGTTTCCAACATGATGCTGATGGTTTTATAAGAGAAAGAATGATCTCAGCTAGCAGGTTTGTTCTATCTGATCATGTGATACCCCTACTATGTTATCATTCAGCAAAAAGATGCCAGGAAGCAAAAAGGTCTCCTATGCATTATAACTTGTCCAGTCTGTGCTATTCAGTTATAGTAACAGAAAGCAATATAGGACATCATTCATAGTATATTAGGGATCAGAAGGGAGCTAGGAGTTAATGCCTATAAAATAATGCTGGGAGGAGAAAACAAGTCAGGGCAACAAATTTACCAACAATTTTAGTATAGAGGAAGCTCTGTTGTGGACCTAAAGATCCCCAAAATGGATAAAATATCTTTGACATTTTTCATAATCATTTAATACTTTAGTCCAAATTCAAGCTTTAAAAATTCACTCTGATGTGATTTCCAATACAGAAAAACTCCATTTTCTGTTGCGTCCCTGGATAGCAATATCACAAAATTCAACCACTCATTCTAAATAGTAACTGTCAAGATAAAGATGCAACCTTAATCATGGGAAGAAGCTATTGGTTGATGAAATATAAACCAGAGGCAGGATTCAAATTCTACCACTCATATCTCAAATCTCGTGTGTGAACCAAAAGTGAACACTCAGAAGCTTGGAAGCCCAGGCTCCCTTCTGGCCTCTGCTCTTCGGTTCTTCGCTATTTGCCCCTGAGCAAGCTGACTCACCTTTGCCTGTGCCCTCACCTCCTGAACTAGACCAGGGGTTTCCAAGCTGTGCTCCAATTGCTCGATGACCTTGAGATTTCCCCCACCTTGAATTTCTCCCAGGAAGGAGAAAATCTGAAAGGCATGGCTAACACAGTTCATACATACACATACATGAAAGGGCACGGCTAACACAGCTCATACATACACCTGGAAGGGCATGGCTAACACAGCTCATACATACACAAGGAAGGGCATGGCTAACACAGCTCATACATACACCTGGAAGAGCATGGCTAACACAGCTCATACATACACCTGGAAGGGCATGGCTAACACAGCTCATACATACACCTGGAAGGGCATGGCTAACACAGCTCATATACACACATGGTAGAAGCAGATCTTACCTGTTATTCTGCCCAGTGTTCCTTTCACAAAGTTGCCAGCATATCCAGCCACATGTGCTCCAAGGCTATAGCCAATCAAGTGAACGTTCACAAGAGAAAACTCTTCCTTCTCCTGAAAAAAAGTCATCAAGGAGCGTGAGCTCAAGAGTGTAGTCCTGAGCCTTCAGGGCCACCAACAATTCAGTTTGTCCATCATAACAGAAGCATCACAGGGGTCACAGGCCTAAGAGTCCCTGCAGCATCACCAGTGTTGCTGGCATGCACTATGGATGGTCCACACCAGGGACAGGGATTCTAAAGGGCTTGGTGGCACTTGAATTACCAAGGGGCTGGGTGAAAGCTAGGACCACAGGAGGTATACCTGAGCTTTCCTCTGCAAGCTCCCCACAAGGTTTCCTTTCTTTGGGGCAGTATGTAGAGGTCACGAAGGAATCATTGTAGAGGTCAAAGGTAACATACCCTCAGAGACCAAAGTGCCAGCCATCACCGCAGTGACCTGCTCCCTGCCAGTCCTCTTAAGTGTTGACCGCTACTGTACCCCCAGAAGCCTCTGACTCTTCGCCTTAAGCTACCTGCACCCCCACAGTTGGAGAAGTGACCCCTTCCAGAGTACTCAGCTGGGGAAGGCAAGGGCCGTGTTGAGGTGAGGCTTTGACCCCTGGTTCAGAAGACACTCTTTCCAGCACCCCAGAGCAAACAAAGATTGCTCACAAATCTTGCCCAGGATTCTGCCAGGAGCCGTAAGATTCCCGGGCGAAGGGAAAGTCAGGCTGGAAATGCTCAACATCTAGGGTCACTTTGTCCATAGACCCTTTGTCCCTCCTGCCTGCTAAGTCTACTGGTCTCAGGAAAATAGTTAAATTATAAAAAGTAAATGAAGACCTCAAGATGTGCTTTGCATACACTGTTTTAATGAATGCAGTCGATGATCTATCTGAAGCAGCCTTCTTGCCGTTCCTTGGCACAGCCACCCTCCAAAGGCAAGAGCAGCCGTCTGTGGCTCCTTCAGATGGAAAACCAGACCTGGCTCCTGGCCATTCTCAACAACCCTAAGGGTACCAGCTTCTAAGGTCAGGAACTAGTCTCTCACAAGACACTTTTCTATGGCAAATAAGAGAACAGAAAACTTCAGAGATCTATCAATCATTACAAGGTTCTCAAGCAGGCTTTGAAGTGGTTCATGCAGTGCTTTAATTCAGCAAACACGGTAATGCTGGAGATTCTCATCACCTCAGAGTTCATGGTAACTACACGTGCTCCGCATTTCCTAACACAATGCAGGCTCAAGGTGAGGGGAAACCCTAATAAAGATGGCTCCCTTGTATCCCTGCTTACCTGCAACCAGTCAAGCATCCCGGCCACTCTCTGTCCCACCACCCTGGTATTATTGACTGCATCTGAGTAGAGCTGGTGAGCCAAGGGCAGCCAGTCAACCACCACAATATTGGCATCTCTCTCTCTCGTCTGCAGGGCCGACACAAGTTTATACAGCCATTTTTCCAACATGCCACTCATCTGCAAAGAAAACAGAAAGATTAGTTTCCTTCTAATTCTCCTTCTGGACTTCAGCAATCCCATGATCCTCCCCCCATCTGACCGGTCCTTCGCAGTGGCTGCTGAAGGAAGGAAGCCTCTCTCCCATGTGTAAGCTGGTCAGAGGCAGAAAGGCCTGATGCTTTCTTTCCCCCTGTGCTCTGCAGGTATCCGGTTTCCCTTCAGATGTCTCACAGTTGATGTGCCAGGCTATACTGTGCCCTTCTGTCTGCTACATGGGTATTGGTGGTGATAATGGCAAGAGGTTAGTCTGAATCCCTGTTACAGTCAGTGGGCTGGTTCATCCTTCAAGGAGTTAGCGAAGGTTGCCGTGGAGAATTAGCTCCTCCCTTAGAAACACACTGTCACTTAGGTAAACACCAAGCTAACAAATGATGCCTTCCCACAACCCATCTCTACCACCCTCTTGACCCCAGCGTAAGAAAAATCCACCCCTGGAATCCCAAATTAGAACTCAGAACACATTTTTCCCACAGAAACGTTACACATGGTGAGTAGAGGCAGTTGTAAACCTATCCACACGTATGTTATCAAATAAATAGATTGTCTGTGCTTAGCCTGGGAACCCAAACACTATTTACAACTTGCTTCTATGGGAAACTACCATTCCAAGTTCCAAACACATTACAAAAGAACTTTCTGGAATGCTCCCCATTTGTAAGTTACAGGCGGTTAGTATTTGCATTTTGACAGGAGGGAGGACCTTAGAGAAATTCAAATGTGAGATTCCACTTGTGTCCTGAGGGATGAAGGCAGACAGACAGGCCCTCGGTCATCACTGTCAGAAGGTAGACTCCTACCTTCCTGACTCCCCTGCCCAACCCCAACTGTTGACGGTAGATCTAATGTAACGGATATGAATTTCTCATCACTAAGAGGGAGAATATCCCCTCCCAATTAGTCCAGGCAGAAATCTCCTCCGTTAACAGTGCCATTTTCTTACAGACTGTCTTTCTATGAATGAACAAATCCCTTGCTGGCCAAGAGTTTCTGAAGCTGAGTGTTAAAGCCCTTTTTTGTTGAAGTTTGTCATGGGCCTTTCAATGGAAATTGCTCAGCTAGGGCACAGAAAGAGCCCCAGTGCCTTTAACCGGGGCCACATCTCTATGCAAACAGGAGGGCAGCATGCCAACAGAAGCCAGCCAGCCAGGCCAGCTGGCCCCTCCGAGCCTCTGAGCCCGTTAAGTTGCCTCAGTTCAGTTCTGCTCCAAGAGCAGGATGGGCCCCCTCCAGGCAGTGGTTGGCCAATGTAATTAAGTATAATTAGAGATCCTTCCGAGCTAAGGGAGCTGGGCACTGGCCTCAGGAGAACCACTTTCGGAAAGCCCATTGCATGCCAGCTCTAAATGCCACCCTGCTGAGCCCAGATTGCCCCCTCTGAGAAGCGCCCATTACATTCTTCACAGCTGTCTGAAATACAAGCAGCCCACAAGGAAAGGGGGGGGAGAGGGTTTGGAATCTGGAAGCACCACTATTCTTTTTAATTGACCAAAACAAAAGGAATCAAATCTTATAAAAAGCTGCAGAACCCCCTCCTGGGCTCACCGTCCATCCATGAATGATGAAAAAGGTTTTGGCTGTCATGTTGAAGCCACAGTCTTCCAAGAGTTGGCTGTCGCCAAGGGCAAGATTGCACCCTTCATGCTCTGGGTCCTTAGAAGTGCGGATGTTAAAAGCCACAGAGGGTTTGGTGGAAGCCGGTACTCCGGTGGGCTTATGATATTCATCTGGGGAGGAAGAACAGCATAAATCCTTCTGATGGCTGGGGTAGAGACTTCTAGTTCAGTCTTGAGAGAATTACTTGTCGCTTAGGTTTTAATTTTCACAACTACTTGGTGTTTCCTCTTTGCCTTCCTCGGCAGTGGTTCTCAACCTAAGAGTCTGATAGTTACACGAAGATTTACAACAGTAGCAAAATTGCAGGTATGAAGGAGCCATGAAGTAATTGAAGCTACTGTAAATCTGTTATCATAACTGTCCTTCATGAATATTAATTAGTCACTTGAACGGAATTCTGTTGCTCGGAAATAAGTAGCTGCCTTTCTTCCTTTCCTTTATTCTTCCCCACCAGACTGATTTTCCTTCCTTTCTTCCCTCCCTCAAATTCCTACCTTTGGAGTGTGGGTTCTCTTTGCCTGAAATGCTTAAGACTAGTTGAGTCAAGAATTTAGAAATTTCCATATTTAAAAGCAAAATCTTTATGGCCAGGCACAAAGGTGTATACCTGTATTACCAGTATTCTTGAGGCAGAACCAGGTGGAGGCAGGATGATTATAAAGTCTAGGCTAGCATGGGCCAAAGAGAGAGTTCCAAGTCTGAGTTCATGCTCTCTCTCTCTCTCTCTCTCTCTCTCTCTCTCTCTCTCTCTCTCTCTTTCTCTCTCTCTCTCTCTCCTAAGCCTGATAGCTCACACCTATAGCCCATAACCTCAGAACTTGGGAGGCTGAAGCAAAAGGACTTCTATGAGTTTGAGACCAGCATAGGTGACATAATGAATTCCAGGCCAACCTGGATTTTATAGCAGGACTGGGGGACGGGAAGACAGTGACAGAGAGGGGGACAGTGACATCAGAGGGAGAAGGCAAGCATTGGGGAACATACCACATATTTATTACATGACAGCCCCAGCAGAGTCTGGGGTAGCACCCCCTCCCCCCCTCCCGTGGATCAAATGCACTAATCTCTGCAGAGAAACATAGGACAGCTCATGCTCTACAGGAAAAAAACAGAAAGATTACAAATAGCTTTCTATCGGGTTTGCCTCCAGCTGAAGTGAGAGCCTGTAAGGCCAGGTTCCTGCCATACAACTTCCCAGCAAACTCTGCAGTTTTGAGAGAGATCTGGGATTTTGCAATTGCAGGCAAAAGGGTCAATTGCAATTGACCCACTGTCCAAGCAGCTCCCCTGGTACTCCCATTTTGATCCAACGCTTACTTCAAACTCCTTACTCATTCTTGGGGTTCTCTGCAGGGGCAACAGGCACCGGTTTGCTACGCAAATACCTGAAGCCATGGGAAAATCCCCCCACAACAGTCAAGCAGCCCCTTCCAGCTCTCTGCAACTTACAGTGTTGCCTTTCCTTGCTCCCAGGACAACACTAATGGCCACTATGGCCATGTGACACCCGGTAGGCACCATCATTTGAGATAATTACTAGCTGACCCCCATCATCACTCACTCAACCATCCGAGTAATCCCCTCTTGGTGACGGATTAGGGAAACAGAATGTACTCCCTCCAGTTACCCAGAAGTCACAGGGAGATACCAAATGAACATCCAGGAGCTTCATTCACCCAAGAGTTAAGCACGGAAGGAAAAACCAGTTTTGGTGGCACACGGCTGGGCTGTAATTCCCAGCTACTGGGAAGGCTGAGGGCAGGAAGACTGAACATGGGAAGCCTGTCTGAGCTTCGGAATGAACTGAAGGCAAATCTCAGTAGTTAGCTAATCCTGATTTCAAATTTTTAAATACTAAGAAGAAACGATAGTTGTAAAAGGCTAGGGATGTCGCTCTGTGGTAGAAAGCTTTGAGTACTCGCTTGAGGCCATAGATTTAATCTCCAGTACTGAAAGAATACACAAGGAAGCTAAGACGCAGTTCGTTGCTGAGTGCTTGCCTAGCATGCAAAGAACGCTGAGTTTGATCCCCAGCACCCCATAAACCAGGTGTGGTGGCCCATGCCTTTGATCCCAGCACTCGGGAGACAGAGGCAGGTGGACAACTGTGAGTTTGAGGCCAGCCTAGTCTATAGAGTGCCAGGACGGGCTCCAAAGCTATGCAGAGAAACCCTGTCTCTAAAAACAAAACAAAACAACAAATCCTTTCATTAGTTCCCTCTGCTGAGATCAGGGCCCTCAAGGGTAGTCTGCCACCTAGTCTGTTCTTCACCTAGTCTGTTCTCCGCTGGCTTCCCCGCCATCAAGAGTTCCTTCCCCGTCATCAAGAGTTCCTTCCCCGTCATCAAGAGTTCCTTCCCCGCCATCAAGAGTTCCTTCCCCGTACTGGAACGCAGCCATAGTTTTCAAATGAATGGCGCCACCCCCAAAATACTCAGAGCCACAGAACACAGAAACATGAAAGAACTACATCATTCTTCAGGAAAGGAATTAGAGATGCCACCCACCCCAGGCCAAGCGTCTAGCTAACACTCAAGTTGGAAACAGGCTAGGAGTAAGTAGGTTTTTCCTGTTCCTTCCAACTTAAGCTCCCACTGCCCATAAACTAACATGGACTCGTAGCTCCTGGCTGTGCTATCTGAAGAGTAAGTGTAGTGGTAAGTCTTGGTGTAGATGCTCTGGGACCCTCCACTGCCCTAGATGACCTCACCCTCACTCCACCAGGCCAGGTTGCCTCGGGTGAGAGAGTCATACAGAACCAAAGAGAAAAAAAAAAGACGCTAAAGAAAGGGGTAGAATGGGGGAATGGGCAGAGGAGGACAAATTATTTGGGGAGGAAGTTACAGACCAGATGTCCCCTACAATCACCTATCAATCTGAAGCTCGCCATGCCGCCACCTTAACTTCCAAAACACCTAAGCGTTGATGAAGGGAGGCGGGGTGGGGGAGAGGCACTGGAAGTTAGAGCTCTAAGAATTTTCTGGCCTCTCCAACCTCCAAAGATAAGACAAGGTTTAAATCATGGTATAATTTAAGTGAGGCTGGAAGGCATCTCAGCTCGCGGGACAGCGCTGATTAATGGAAGTGGGAGGAGGCGCGAGAAACGACTCCAGCCCACTCACTCTCCCGGCTCGGCTCCCCCCCCCCCCCCCGCAGCCTTCAGGATAGCTTGCTAGCGGATGCTCTCATCCTAAGCACCAAGACAAGCGGCCTCCCACACCAGGGAGAACACAGCGCAGTGGGAAAGGATTTTGTTCGGACACAAAACGACCGAAGAAGGGTTCGCAGGACTGTGTGGGCCCAGCGCAGGAAAGAAGTGGGGGAAAAAAGTAATAAAAATAAATGCACATTACCTCGCAGCGACCCCTGGGGACGTAAGGTTGTGAGACTTCCCGCCGGGAAGCAACAATAGACGCTCCAGAAGTAGAGCAGGAGAGCCTGGTTTCGCATCCTTCCCTGCCACGCCCCCTCCTCTCTAACAGGTTTTTTGTTGTTGCTGATGCTTTTTTTGGTTTTTCTTTTTAAACCACCAAAACCTCCCGAACCTAGAAGTGGGCAGCCATATCTCGGTCAGAAAGTGATGGGCTGGACAGCTGCAGGTTGGTATCGCTGGACGCGGCGGCGGGGGAAAGCCCGTGGAAGGACGCGCTACCCTGCCGGACCGGTGCTTTACCGGAGCCTCTGCGAAGTCGGGGCTCACCGCTGTCACACCGCGAGCTCCAGGAGAGGTACTTTTTAAAAGTATTCGAGTCATCTGACCCATCGCCAGATGGTTATTTGCATAATTTATTCCCGTCTCGAAACGCTGATTGGTCATACCTCTGACGCCAAACCGAGAACTCCCCAAAGTTTGAATGAAAGTGCCACACACCCACCACGTGGACGCCCGCAGGGATGGACTAGCTACTTCGCTGGCCCACTCCACCGGCTGCCGCTTCCCCTACTATTCCTGGACCCCCCAGGTCCTCCATTCACTCACTGGATCCTACAAAGGAACATTTCCCCGAAACGCTGCTCCCATTGGAGAAAGAGATCTCTGGAGACCGGAGATCATCCTCTTCAAGATGGGGAGCCAGCTAGCGCTGGAATGGTCTCTCAGCGCCCGAGGCCGTGGGTCGGGATGGGAGGAAAGCCACTTGGTCGTTTGTTCCAGCTTTCTCTGCCCTGCAGCCTTGGCCCAGGGGCAAGCAGCGTGATGTGCAAAAAGCTGGGCAGATCCAGGAGTTGTGCGCTGAGCCTGCTTTTTAAGGTTACAAAAACCCCATTTCAAAGACCTCATTTCATTATTAGCTGCGACACTCTGGACAGGTCACCCAACTTCTCCAAGACCATTTTCTCACCCGAAAGTAGGGGGGTAGGAGTTCCTGAGGCTTGAGAATTATGGGGAAATTAACTCGCTCGCGAAGGAAAGCCCTTAATTTGGGTAGGCGTTCTGTTGCCACTGCGGAGTAGGAATGGGGTGCTACTAGCCACCCTTCCCAAAGAGAAGGTGAGCCCAGAGAGGGTCTAGATGTGGCCCAACCTGTGCCACGCGCCCGACTTCCCGGTGAGCGGAATTAAACATCCTCCTCCCTTTTCTCGATCCTTTTCTCTCCCTCTTTAATCTGGAGCTCCTGGCTGTGAGCTGCAAGTGGATGAAGCCGTGATCCGGAGTCCGCAGTGTCTGAGTCCGGAGCTGAGGCAGAGCCGCTGCACCTCCCAGGGTGGAGACCCTGACCGCAAGGTCCGCTGGAACCCGCTGTCTCCATCCAGCCTCCTTCGGCTAGGGAAAACTGCTCTGCTGGCCGCACCCTGGACGACTGAGGAAAAGGAGAACCCCAGCATCAGCCCACTCCCCTTCTCCCCTAGATAAGCGCTCCAGCTGCAGCGGCTGGCGTGAGGGAAACGGGCCCTAGCGAGCCGGTCCTGTTCTGTGACTCTGGCTGCCAGACTTCTTCGCTCACGAGGTAGTTTGGCTTTATCTTTTGAATATAAAACTCGGTGCAATCTAAGAGATGGTTAATGTCACCCTCCTGGCCCCTCCCACTGGCCCTTTCCATTGGCAAACTACCAGCGCAGGCCAGGTGCTTCTTGCACTTAACGACGGAAACTGGGCACTGGACTGGTTCCGTCTGTGAAGGACGCCCCAGTCTCTGTCTACTGCCCTAAGTTGGCCTTGGCATATTGTCATCTAGATATGAGCCTTGGCAAGCTTTACTAAGCTGAATTTTTGTAGCTAAAATCAGAGGCTAGCCTGTGATAAATAATTTTTTTTTTTTTTAATTCTCCCCTAGCCGGGGACAACCACCCTAGCTGGGGACCACCAAGGTAAGAGTGCTCAAGCGCTGAAGTTCCCGGAAGCTTTTTCCCAAGGCTCCCACTCCCTTCCGTTGTTTTTACTGCCCTTATCCCAATAACATTAACTGAACAATATGCAAGGTGTGTCTTGAAGACCTTTGTCACAAGTGAGACAACCTAGGGGGTACGTATTCCATGTTTACCCTGCCTGGTCAAACAAACAAACAAAAGGCTCAACAAAAATCAACGTCGGTTTTTTTAACAGACAGTGGGTTGAAGTTTCATTGCTACTTGGTTAGAGCGCCCTCCTGTGTCTCCACATTAAAACACAAGGTGAGAAGTTCAACGCACCTTGTGAGGTTACAATCTTAGCATTAGAATGCAGAGTATCAGTTGTCGTTCTAGATGCATTCCAGGGGAGTTTTCAGCTGAAAGATTTTCGGTAGAAACTTCTGTTGGACCGCAGCCAAGATTGCAAGGGCTGCCATGGAAAAGGACTGCACCCATTCACTTGAGGGCAGCCAGCGTCTGAAGACCTGTGTTACAAGAATGAATTCCCTCATATGCTAAGAGCCCACTTTCCAAAACAAGCATTTAACCCCCAGCCTCTCTTACATGGGTCCCTAATTTATCCTCAATGAACAGACTAAACTGGAAGCTAGTGAGGCTCCTACACTCCGCCGTGCCAGAAAGGGCCAGCTCTACTTATCAGGCGTAGCGGCAGAATCGCCCGCCACGAGATCAGTGTACAGAGAGATTAGGACTCGGTGCCTTCATCACTGAATCCTTCTGGTTGGGTTGCTCTGCTCAGGGGATTCGAGGTGCTCCTCGGCGCCCCAGAAATGAGATCTTTCACTTGAATTATCCAGAGCTTCCCATATTACTTACAACGAAGAAAATGACTTATTCATTTTGTGTTTATTGGGAAGCTACTAAAAGAAAACACGGCACCGGGGGACTCAGAATGTTCCAGAGGCCTCCCTTGCCTCCTGGAGCTACAATCTGGATATGTAGATATTCCCAGACGTCTAGATCACAGCTGTATTCGTGAGCGCAGGCACAGACAGAGGGCCTTAAACAGCTGTTTATCTTTGCAGTTCAGGATCAGTGCACCAACATTGTCCAGCTCTAGGTCACTACCCCCTCACCATGTTCTCACATGGCATAGAGAGAGTGCTAGTGTTTCATCCAACAGTGGCCCTAAACCCAAGATAGGTCCCACCCTCAAGACATCATAAAACCATAACTCCCAAAGGCTCCATCCCCTAAAACCATCACATTGGGGCTTCAACATATTAATTAGGAGGGGACATGATTTAATCTAAAGTGCCATTTATTTTCCAGTAGCCATATTATAAAGGAAAAAAGAAACACATGACATTAATTTTAGTAATGTACTTTATGCCAATACACTCAAGATATTATTCAAAAATGCCTACCATGCCAGTATGAGAACACAAGTTCAGTCCCCACACCGACTTAAAAGTTAGATCTTAGAGCCGGGCAGTGGTGGCATACACCTTTAATCCCAGCACTCGGGAGGCAGAGGCAGTCAGATCTCTGTGGGTTCGAGGCCAGCCTGGTCTACAAGAGCTAGTTCCAGGACAGGCTCCAAAACCACAGAGAAACCCTGTATAGAAAAACAAACAAACAAAAAAGTTAGATCTTGCAGTGATCCCAGTACTGGGGAGGCAGAGACAGGATACTTTCTGGGGCTCCCTATCTAGTCAAATCAGCAAGCCAGCAAGCTCTAAGTTCAGTGAGAAACTCTTGTCTCAAAATATAAAGTGAAGAACAACAGAGGAAGAAACCAGATGCTGACTCTGATCCCACACACACAAATCATTTCAACATGGTGCCAATATGAAAATCATTAAGGGAACATTTAAAGCTCTTGTTTCAAAATCCAAACTTGCCTCACTTCAAGTGTTCGATAATTAATGGCTTGCTTCCAAACCAAACCCAATCTGAGAGATTTGCTGAGTGTGCCGTTTCCCTTTGCAGATAACGAAATGGAGACCCATTCGCGAGTTGGAAAGGCAGAAATGGATCTAAGCAGGGTATGGAAAACTGAGGCAGGAGGAGCCTTGGCTCCCAGCCAGCCTGGGAATCACAGTGAATTTCAAGCAGCCTGCGCTCCATGGGGACGACTTGTCTTACAAAGAGGAAAGGAAAGGAAAGGGTGAATAGTGGGCTAGGACAACCAGATTCTGTAGGAAAGCTGAAAAAAGTTGCACTGTTAGCTCATAAAAAGAAAAACCCCATCAAATATTAAACACTTGGCATTGTGCTAGATGCCATAGGAAACTCAAGAGATGAAAATACACTTCATGGCTTACTCAAAGTTCAGTGAAGGGAAAGAACACTGTGTAAATGGGACTGGTAGGGGGCTGAAGAGCTAGCTTACTGCTTAAGAACACTGGCTGTTCATCCAGAGGACCCGGGTTCAATTCCCAGCAACCTCATGGTAACTCCAGTTCCAGGAGATCTGACATCTTCGCACCAAAGTTATTAATAAATAAATAAATTATTTTTTTAAATGGGCCTGGTGGGAAAGACTATTAATAAAGCGAAGACTCACAGACCTTGTTAGATGGCTTGTGCCCCAAGCCCTGGCTCTGGGATCTTCCTACATTGTTTATTGCCTGCAGAATTAAGAATGCCAGTGCCAGAGCTAGGTCAGGGGAGTGGCATCTGAGTAATAAATAGCTTGACGCTCCCCTCCACCAAGTAAAAGGCTAGACGCTTCCAATTCCTGCTCTTTCCATCAGCAAGAACACTTCATATAGAAGAGGTGGCCTGGCTCAAGGCTGGTGCAGTGTGTGGGCCCAGGGTGTTTACATAGAGTAAATATGGAAAAACTGAGGAAAGCAAGCTGAGTCTGGCTCAGTCTTACTGCAGTCTTTCTCAGAGCATCTAATATGCTTGCAACTATCCTACGATTCCAACTTCAAGATCGGGATCCTTAGTGTGGCCCACAAGCCCTGTATGAAAGGCTTCGGGGGTAGTATCACCTCGTTCCGCATCACACCCCTCTTTTCTCGGCTTCTTGCCACTTGGCCTTTCCAGTTCCTCTGGTTCTATCCAGGTCCAGGTCGGCGCTAGCATTTGGTCCATGGAACTTACTTCAGCTTGTAACTATGCGTTATTTATTTGGCTGTTTGAGTAATGTCCATCCCCCTCCTAGAAGTTCCACGAAAGCAGCAGTTGGGCTTGGTTCTGCTTATTATTTCCACAACACAAAGCCTGACACACAAAAAGAGCTCGTTTCCTAGTCGTTGCATGACTCTGCAAATGAAACATATTGTGAAACCCCAAGTCAGGGAGAGATTATTCAGCCTTTGCTAAACTGATCTGAGCACTCACCCCACGAAGGATTTATGGAGGGGCCAGAATTGTACAGGAACACAGTTGGGAAAGCGCGGAGCCAGGGACTGAAGGGAAATGGCTTGAATCCCAATCCTATTCGTTGTATGATCCCAGAGGGCTACGTTGAGGCAGCTTGGGTGGGTCTGCTGTGGTCTCTTTCTTGTTTGTGTCCTCTCTTTTACACAGAATGATCTGAATCCTTTTATTTATTTTAACGTGGAAGCCCTTGCATCATGGTACATGCTTACAATCCCAGTGTTTAGAGGGCTGAGGCAGTAGGATCGACTTCCGGCCAGCTGGACTACATAGAGACTTCAAGGCTAGCCTGAACTATAAAAGGAGACCTGTTTCAAACTAATCAAAACAAGACATCAAAAGCAGTAATTCTCTTTGTAAAGATAATTTAATTTAATGAGACTTCCTTTGGGCAGTTTCGGCATAGTTTTTTTTCCTCTTATATATGTATCCAAAAAGCACATAAAACTCAGTTTTAATTAGGGCTTTGGGTAATTCAAAGGAATTACTTCCTAGAAACCAGTCCATGCTATCTCGAATTTCGATGGAGAGAAGTCATGTTCCATGGTCCTGAACAGATCAAACTCTGAGGTTAACGTGAGAAATAGGTACTATTACTCACATTTAGACTCCCAAGAAGCACAAACCAAAGTGGTTATTTTAAACATTATTTTTAATATTTATTTATTTATTATGTGTACAATATTCTGTCTGTATGCCTGAAGGCAGCCAGAAGAGGGCATCAGATGTCATTACAGATGGTTGTGAGCCACCATGTGGTTGCTGGGAATTGAACTCAGGACCTTTGGAAGAGCAGGCAATGCTCTTAACCACTGAGCCATCTCTCCAGCCCCAAAGTGGTTATTTTAATCTGCTAGTTTAATGCTTTTCTCTAACTAACCCCTACACAAATGCAAATGAGCCCTGATGAGATCATCAGAGACCTTCAGGATCCTGAAGATGGCATCTCCAAGATAAAGACTATTGCCAGAGCTGTTCCTGTTTGGGGAAGCCCAGCTGAGGGAGGATACCATCCTAGAGGTTGCCCAGACTCTCCCCCCACACTCTGCTTCCCAGGGAGTGGAGACCTGCAGAAGATGGGCAAGGCCCAGGGGATGGGGCCAGATGACAAGTTGGTGGACCACGTGACCAAGCTAAGGTCATCGTTAAGGGGCATGGGTTCTTCCGAACTGTAGGGGAAAAATATTTAAACTTGAACCAAAATGCTTCATTTTCTCCTAATAACTGGCCCTAGCAGGTTTAAAACAGCTAAATGAATAAACAGACTGTCTTAGTTAGGGTTACTATGGCTACTATACAACACCATGACCAAAACAAGTTGAGGAGGAAGGGGTTTATTGGGCTTACACGTCCACATCACTGTTCATCATCAAAGCAAGTCAGAACAGAAACTCAAACGGACCAGAACCTGGAGGCAGGAGCTGATGCAGAGGGGACTGGAGGGGCCTTGCTTACTCGCTTGCTTCCATGGCTTGCTCAGCCTGCTTTCTTATAGAACCCAGGACCACAAGAGTAGGGATGGCACCACCCACAATGGGCCGAGCCCTTTCCCAACCATTGCTAATTTAAAAAAAGATGCTGTACAGCCAGATCTTATGGTGGCATTTTCTTCTCAGTTAAGGGTCCCTCCTCTCAGATGACCATAGGCTGTGTCAAACTGACATAAAACTGTCCAGCACCAACCCCATAACCACAAGGAAAAAAAGCAAAGTAACCAGCTACCTTACCCACCCTCTAATCCATTGGCACCAAGTACATATGGTGCCTCATTAAGTTTCTTTCTCTCTTTTTATTTATTATTTATTTATTTTACATGCCAACTGATAAATTTCTTTATACTACCAAACTCCTGGGTAAATTCAGTTTTTCATCCACTCTGGTACATACACTGACATAGAAGAGCACAGTTGAGAAAAACACCAGACTCTTCTACTAAATAAAATCCATGACCACTAATGTCAACTGACTTTTTAATTCTACTTAGTGATAAAACAGTATTCCCCTGGACCATTTAGCCCTCTTTGCCTTCTCCTGGGCCACTCTTAATTGCCTCTCTCCTTAAACTTCCAACACCTTGTCATCCTCGTTCTCAGCTGATATCCTCACATCCATTTTATTGGGAAAATAAAAAGGCAGATCCACAGGTTACATTCCAGATCTGTGCCTATGTCTTCAGCCTGCTTCCTTGTTACTGCAGAAGAGCTATCTGTACTACTGACCAAGTAACACACACATATGCACTCACACATACATACACACATACATGCATATACACATACATACATACACACATACATATGCACACATGCATACACACACAAGCACACATGCATACACATACCCACCAAATTCTATTTCTTCTCACTCGGCAAGGATATGTACTACAACTGGTTTTCCCTCCCTGTTGGATCATTTCTGCCAACATACAAATTATAATTTCCCTGTTATATATAGTAAAAGATAATGCAGGTTAGTAGAGAGGAGCTGAGACAAATTAGACTTTAGAAGGCTACAAAGTTGCAGCCCTGGTCGGTTCTGGGAGGGAGAAAGCAAGATGCAGAAAGTGCAGCGGTAGGAGAGCCAGAAGACAAGGACAGCCTGGCAGGGGCCGGGAAAGGAAAGAGCCCTACCCTTCCGCTCTGAAGAACAAAGGGAGTTTCTCTCCCTTACATGTTCTTTTTGGGGGGGAGGGCCGGGGAGGATCCACATCATATGACCTAGGCTAAATCCCAGGATTCACAAGGCAGGGAGGCAGTAGATGAAAGTAGTGCTGTAATTCAAGGTTGTCTTGGGCCTGGGTGTCAGAGCTGTGTGGTTGCTCCCAGCTGCAGAGGGAAGGAAGACAGCAAGGTCAAAGCAGGCTTGGTTTATCAGTTCTGGGGAGAGACTGCGCTGAGTGTCTTGGGTTCTGGGAGGCAGGAGTGGGAATTTATGATCTAATACTCTCTATCTAGGAAAAAAAAATGTTTCTTGACTTTGGTGAGGAGGCCTTTCTGTGTTTGTGTTGCTTTCATTGGTTATTAAAGAAACTGCCTTGGGCCGGGCGGTGGTGGCACACGCCTTTAATCCCAGCACTCGGGAAGCAGAGGCAGGCGGATCTCTGGGAGTTCGAGGCCCGCCTGGTCTACAAGAGCTAGTTCCAGGACAGGCACCAAAGCTACAGAGAAACCCTGTCTCGAAAAAAAAAAAAAGAAAGAAAGAAACTGCCTTGGCCTAATTGATAGGACGGAACTCAGGTAGGTGGGGAAGACAGAACAGAATTCTGGGAGGAAGAAAGCAGAGACAGACAGACGCCATGGTTCTCCTGCTCGAGACGGACGCTGGTTAGACTCATGCCGGTAAGACGCAGTCAAGTGGCAATACACATTAATGGAGGTGGATTAAACTAAAATGTGAGAGTTAGCCAAGAAGAGGCTAGATATAATGGGCCAGGCAGTATTTAAATGAATACAGTTTCTGTGTGATTATTTCGGGTGTAAGCTAGCAGGAGGGCCTGGACAAACAAGGGCCCCATTCCTTCTACTACAGAGTGGCGCCCCACATGGTAAACTGACTCCAGTTTTTGTGAGTTGTCACCCATGCTAGGTGGCTCTTTTGCTCCTGCAACTGCATTTATGTCATTCATATTCCCGTAAGTACCCAGTCACTGGTAATTCTACAAACAACTCCAATATAGTCACAGGTTCACTAAACTAGACTTGAATAGAATTATTGATTTTATCTGTCATTTTATTACTCAGGAATCAATAGACGTTTGTTTGTCTCTCTGTGGGAAAAGCCACACAGCACTTACCAGCTGAGTTACCCAAAAGACATCTGAAACACACTATGTCCAAAACTGAAACTCTGATTGTCTCCCTAAAGCCACTCCTGTCTCAGTCTCTTTAAACTTAGTAAGTGGCAAACTAGTTAGTTTAACTGTTTTTCTCTTTCCATATTTAATAAATTCCAGAAGTCCCATGTGATGCTACCTTTTTAATTGAATGTTAATTGGTTTTTGCCTGTATGCATGTCTGAAGCCCTGGAACTGGAGTTACAGACAGGTGTAAGCTGCCATGTGGGTTGAACCCAGGACCTCTGGAAGAGCAGTCAATGCTCTTAACCACTGAGCCATCTCTCCAGCCCCATGATGGCTACTTTTAATAGTTCACTTAACCAAACCTAAAGTCAGCCAGGAAGAGGGTATCAATGAGGGACTATCTAGAGATGAAGATGGCCTGTGAGCATATCTGGGAAGATTGTGTTGATATGGTGATTGTGCTGATATGCTCAGTCCGCTGTGGGTGGCATGATTTCCTTGGCTTTGGGTCCTACAATGTACGAGTGGAGAGGTAAGCTGAGCAGTAAGCATGCACACATCTCTCTCTGCTCTTGACTGTGGATATGAAAAGTGGCCTCGATTTCACCACATGATGAACAATGGCATGGAACTGTGAGCTAAAATAAATACTTTATCACTTTAGTTCGTTATATCAGGGTGTGTTATCACAGCAGCAGAAATGAAACTAGGACACTCACCTCTAGGATTTGTCTGGAATTTGATCTTTTCTGCATATCTCCACCGCTACCACCATGGTCCAATCACTAACACCTTTCACCTGAATAAACTGCAGCCTTCGGTGACTCCCTAATCCATTCAGGGTGAAAGTGGCTTCTCGTTCTGCAAGTCCTCCCTTGCCTCTCGGACATGAGTTCTTATTGCTTCCCTCCTTCGTGTGCCCTTCATATCCTGGGCATGGTCCCACACTGGCCACTGACCTCTGAGGTGATACCAACAGGCCTCAGTCCCTCATGCATGTGCTGGGATGTCTCTGTCTCTCTGATTTAAAGAAGAAACCCCTTACCTTGCAATAATCTTGTTTTCCTCTCTTGTTTCATTTTCTAATTCTAACCACCATCAGAAATGATTTGCATCTTGACTATTTTTTCACAATCTGCCCCTCCACTAAGATGAAGAGGATTTGTGTGTGTGTGTGGGGGGGTATCATTGCTATATTCTTAATGCCAAGGCTTACTTATTAAATAAACACCCGATAGATTCCTGAAATATCTAAATTTTTTGAGAGTCCAGCAGAAGGTAAAATCACCAAAATTCTTCTTGCCAAGCCAGAACAACACTGATTTTCACTGACAGAGTGAAAAGCAAAAGAGAAAAAAAGAAAACTAAAGACCAACTTCATTTTAAATACTTTACATAAAAATAAGCAAATAAAACGGAATAACATATGAAAGGGAAAAAGAGAAAAATATTAGCAATAAAGCTTAATAACACATGAAAGGGAAGATTCAGTCTAGAAATTGATACATGCATAGATCAATACAAGGAAATCTGTAAATGTAATTTATCACATTTATACATCAAAAGAAAACAAAAAATGCAGTAAGTCAATGAAAAGAATCAGAATAAGATAATTCAATGGGGATCTAACTCGGCGGCAGAGCACTTGCTTAGCAAGCATAAGGACCTGCTTTGAATTCCAGTACCACCCTTCCCTTCCCCCTCAAAAAAATCAGTGTTGTACATGGTAATGCATGCCTATAATCTCAACCCCCTGGGACAAAGGCAAAGAGATGACAAGTTCAAAGCCAGCCTGGGACTGGAGAGACGGTTCAGTGCTTAAGAACCTGGCCACTATTCCAGAGGACTGGGGCTTCAGTGCCCAGCACCAACACCAACAGGGCAGCTCACAATCACCTTTTACCCCTTAATGCCCTCTGCTGGGTTCCGCTGGCACGGCATGCATGTGGTTTCTGGTTATACATACAGACAAAACAGCCATACACACAAAATAAAAGATTTTCTTTTTCTAATTCAGTAATAAAAATGATTGCTAATTTCTGCACTTAGAAGGCAGAGAGGCAGACAGATCTCTGTGAGACTGAGAGCAGCTTGGTCTACATGGTGTGTTCCAGGACAGTCAGAGCTACAC
>NC_022020.1:59156511-59158531 GCF_000317375.1 Microtus ochrogaster
CCAGTGATGGCTTCTCTAGTGCTCCCATCTCTAGGAAGCTGATGTCTTGGATAGGAGAGCCCTTGAAGGCCATGGTACTTTTTGCTGAAGGGTACTCACTGTTCAAATATTTCATTGTATCATATAAACTATGATCTCACACAAAAGGGCTTGTTTAGCTAAAGCGTCACTTTAACTAAATTTACACACTATAAAGCATAAGGTGAAAAAAGACGACCACCAAGGCAAAGGGTAAACCAGCTGTCCAGGAGTGCCTGGCTAGGTTTCAATGTTTCCATTACTGCTTCTTTGTTATTTATGTGTCTTTTTTATCTTCTGAGAGCAGGCAAATGGTACAAAGCTCAAAAGCGTCAAGAAAAATAAAGGCTTTCTATGAGCCCAAATTTAGTTCAAGCAAGTTTTTTTTTTTTAAATTGATAAAAAAAAAAAATAAACCCTTCAAGTCTGTGGTTCAGGGAACGGTGGTGCAGCAGTGCCGAGCCTCTGTCTCTGAGCGCTCGTTGCACTGTTTGATAGTCTTCCTGTCTTTGAAGGAGTGGCTGAGGGATACACAGAGCTCACTACATAAACAGAGAAGATTAGCAGTTTTTGCAACTTTGCTGCAAGGCAAAAATTAGGAGCCTTGTCTACAAAGTGAGTTCCAGGACAGCCAGGGCTGTTATACACAGAAACCCTGTTGTGTATTTAAAAAAAAAAAAAAGGTAGGAGCCTAGATGGTGGAACACAATAATCTCAGCTCTCTGGAGGCAAAAATCAGAGAACCGAAGTTCAAAGTCAGCTTTTAACACAGACATCCTCTCAATAATTAGAAGTACATAGAGGACTGGGCATGTGCCTCATTGGTAGAACATTTGCCTAGTGTGTGTGAAACCTAGGTTCAGTTCCCGGCACCACTACCGAAAGAAAGCAGAAAGGTATTAAACAGACTTGAAGTTCACCAAAGGATCCAATGTGAAGTCAGCAGAGACCTAAGATGAACAATATAAGACCACAGGACCAAGTGAGGTTTTTTTCCTTCTAGAACCTGGCCTGCGTGTATTATAAAGAAATTTTAGCCAGGCGGTGGTGGGGCACATATTTAATCCCAGCACTCAGGAGGCAGAGGCAGGTGGATCTCTGTGAGTTTGAGGCCAACCTGGTCTACAAGAGCTAGTTCCAGGACAGGCTCCAAAGCTACATAGAAACCCTGTCTCGAAAAGCCAGGGGAAAAAAAAGAAATTTTTATTCACTCCCTTGGGAAGAAACTCTATGGAAGGTGCTTTCTTGTCTTGGCTGTGTGGCAAACCCTGTTCATCTAAGTCCTCTTATCTCCTCCTTGAAAACAGATCAAGCAGAATCCTGTGACTCTGTTATGAAACAAGAAAGACGGGACACTCAGGGAGCAGAAAGAGAAAATCTTCCTCACCCTTGGATCTAATCTGTGTGTGTCGCTGATTCAAAGTCAGGAAACTTTATTCCAATTGATAAAGCCAAACTGCCCACAGAGATTATGCCTGTATCAAGAGAAAGTAGGGCCAGGCATGGTCGTATGTGCACATGCCTTTGACCTAGTACCCAGGAGACAGAGACAGGAGGAATTCTGTGGTCTGTGGTTTACACAGCTAGTTCTGGGCCAACCAAGACTACACAGTGAAGCTCTGACTTTTGAGAAAAAAGAAAGAAAATGAAAATGAAAAAATAACAAATTGTGCTTCTAAGTCCCAAGAGCATTAGCACCTGGAGTTTCTACAGGATTAGCACTTCTCTCTCATCCCTAAATCTAAGCAATGTACCACATGAAATCGTTTTACAGGACTGGAGAGGTGGCCTAGTGGTTAAGAGCACCGGCTGCTTTTCCAGAAGGCCCAAGTTTGAGTCACAGCACCCACATGGTGGTCACAACCATCTGTGACTCCAGATTCAGGGTTTGTGATACCCTCTTCAGGTCTTCTTGGGCACCGGGCAAGTGAGACATAGATATACATGCAGACAAAACAACAATGAACACGACATAAAAATAAATTATAAAAAGGAGACTGTA
>NC_022020.1:59159106-59160287 GCF_000317375.1 Microtus ochrogaster
CTGAGCCATCTCTCCAGCCCCCCATTTTTATTATTTTATATTTTACCATGAGGCTTGTGGTTTACTACCTCTTGCTTCTTGGGTTGCTACATGGTATTTGCCTGACTCCGTCTTCTTTCTCCCTGCATTCAGTTTAGTTTTCCTGCCTAGATATATTCTGCCCTGCCATAGGCCAAAGCAGCTTCTTTATAACACCAATGGTAAAACATATTCACAGTATTCAGAGGAAAATCTCACATCAATTATATATTTTAAATGCATTTAAGTCCAATTGCCTCTCCCCTTGAGATCCTTGCACACTTATCTTCAAAGTGCACTGTGCAGGAGGAGGCGAAGGAGGCAGACGAGGTAGAGATCGTGGAGATGGAAGGAGATGGAGGCGGTGGTGGAGATGAAGGTAGAGATGGGGGAGGTAGATATGAATGGAGGTAGCGGAGGTGGAGGTGGAGGTGGAGGTGGAGGTGGAGATAAAGATTGATGGGAATGGTAGAGGTGAAGGAGGTGGAGGTGGTGTTGGTGATCTTGGTGGTCATTGTCTTCTTCTGTTGCTAATTTTCTCCTTCCTCCCTTTCTTCTTCTTTAGAATGGGGTTTCGTATAACCCACGTTAGCTTAGGACTCACTGTGTAAATGCAGGGGATTCTATCTTGAACTTCTCATCTTCCTGTCTCTAAGCTGCGAATCCCAGGTTTCCACCACCATATCTGACTAGTACTGCCCTTTTTCTGAGCCTCTCTCTCTCTCTCTCTCTCTCTCTCCTTCTCCCTCTCCCTCCCTCCCTCCTTGCTTAAAACCTACAGAATGTCTGCTCTGACTCAAGTATCCACTTCACCAAAATGGAGGTCCCTTACTTTGAGAAAGTAAGGTCCAAGGTCTAGGACTTCTCTTGCTAAAGTTTTATGCCTTACTTAAACCCAGACCTGTGAGGCCCAGCTGTAGCAGGGTTTCTCACGTGGGTCCCTGGCTGTGTCTCTAAAACAACCCTGTACCTTTATCATGGCTTTCAGCACGTTAGCTTTCTTGGGGGTTGTTTCCTTTAGCCAGGTAATTAATCCACCCAACTGAATAAACTCAATCAAAACAGATTGGTTTGGGGTGAGGTCTCTCTATGTAGCCTTGACTGTCATGGAACTGATAGGCACAGCAGCTAGACAGGAATTTACAGAGCTCCTCCTGCCCCCG
>NC_022020.1:59160387-59171087 GCF_000317375.1 Microtus ochrogaster
CCCCTGCCCCTGCCCCTGCCCCTGCCTCTGCCAGAATCAAATGTATGTGCTACCATGCCTTGTTCCACTGGATTGACTCTTAGTGGAGGAGATGATGGCGTCCACGCACAGGTGGGCTCCACACTTTTAACCTGAAGTAACTTTCCCTTAACAGGCCTCCAAGGCAACTGTAACACTGATGTCAATCAGCCTGATCTCTCTAGCATGAGACCCAGCTTCCTGCCCCAGATGACACCAAGAACCTCCCTGCACTGGTCCAGGTACCTCACACACATTTCCAGCCTCAGGGGCTGCCTCGCTACAGATTACTCCCGATTTGAGACAAACAGGAAAAGAAAAAAAAATTTCTCTGTGTTCCTGCAGTCCCCCCACCCTTACCTCTGACACAACCCTCACCATCCCATCATGCTGACAGTTTCACCAGTTGACCTTCCACAGAGTGCAAGTCCAACTTCTCTGTGTCATCCACGCCACCCATTTCATATCAGCTTTTGATGCCGCTTTGGTATGTATTGCATTTAGGGGGAGAGGGGGTGATTGCTTATTGCTATACAGGAATCATAGCAACTTCATTAAACAAGGTCTACCTCCTCCTTGTGGAATTTCCAGCAAGGCCTGCTGAGCTGACTGTGACTTGTAATCAGTGAGCCCTCCTGAGTTAAGGTAAGCCTTTGTTTCTGTGATTGGCAGATGTTCCTTGGTAAACAGGTAATAGGCCAAGGAAGGCCAGGCTCAGAGTGCTCCATACCTGTAATTGCAGCGCTTGGGGAACTGAGGCAGGAGACTCATGAGTTCCAGACAAGCCTGTCCTACATAGACCCTTTCTACTAAAGAAATCAAAAGGAGGGCCCTGGCAAGATAGCTCAGAGGGTAAAGGCACTTGCTGTCAAGGTTGATGACCTGAGTTCAAACCCCAGGACCCACATTGCAGAAAGAGAACCCCAGTAAACCATCCTTTGATGTCCACGTGTTTGCTGTGGCAAGCACCCCCACAGTAAATAAATGCAGTGAATTCAAACAATTTTTTAAAAACAATACAAAGGAGGAAGAAGAGCAGAAAAGGGGGAAGTGAGAAGGAGAGAGGATGACTGGGCTCCGAACACAGACTTTCTTGTCCACATCGTTGGTCGGCAACCAGCTTTCTCTCTGTGGTTGGGCCAATCATGCCAGCCACAGTCCGTGGCCAAACGGCAGTCTCATTCTCCAGCCCAGTGGAAACCTTATGGTGCCATCCATAGACTTCCTTTCTTGGAAACCAAGTCTTCCAAGCCAACAGAAGCCAAAGTTGCAATAACGGCCAAAATTCTGTGAGTGACTTAAGTGTCGTAATTCATGGAACCTCTTCCACACCCACCCCTTGATTCTAAGACTTGTGTGTTCTGTCTGGGGGGAAGCGGCATCACCGGCTCAAAGCAGAGACCACATCCCGTAAGCCGAAACCTTGGCATTTCAGGATGTCTTTCTCAGTAGGCACCAGACTGAGTATTTCCACCCACCAAGTCCACGGGGCTCATGGTAGGAACAGTGAGCTATGTGGATTTGTCCCCATTGTTACTTGTTTCCACTGTGAAATGACTCCTTGGGCAGCAGTAATGTTATACAGGTCACATTACAGGACGTAAGGTATTCCCTGAGTCTACCGGTGGAGATGGGGCTATGTGTCCACACAGGAAAAGGAAGAAGTCACATTTCTGGTGGTACACACCTGTGATTCCAGCACTCAGGAAGTTGAGATCTCAAGTGTGAGGTCACCCTTGGCTATATAGTGAGACCCTGCTCCACACTAAGAGTAAAGGAAGGGGGGCCAGGTGGTGGTGGCACACGCCTTTAATCCCAGCACTTGGGAGGCAGAGGCAGGTGAATCTCTGTGAGCCTGGTCTACAAGAGCTAGTTCCAGGACAGGCTCCAAAGCTACAGAGAAACCCTATCTTGAAAACCCAAAAAAGAAAAAAAAAAAGAATAAAGGAAGGGGGAAGGAAAAGAGGGAAGAAGGAAGAAAGGGAAGAAGGAAGGAAGGACGGAAGAAAAAGAGGAAGTTCACATTCACAATAGAAAGTCAGTCCACATTCAGAATACTGTCCATCTCAATGGAAACCAATGTGCTGCCTTTATAACGAAGGGATCCAATGTGATCAACCTTCACCATCTGGCTAGCCTCTCCCAGCCTCCACACTAGAACTCCTAGGGGGAACTATGCACTAGTCTCTGCAGTTGCCGTATTGGGGTCTCAACAAAGCAGTGCCTACACTCATGTTGGTGAGCAAAAGACTTCTGTGATGGTTTGAAGAAAATGGTTCCCAAAGGCAGTGTCACCATTTGGAGGTGGGGCCTTGTTAGACTAGGTGTGGTCTTGTTGGAGGAAGTGTATCACTACAGAGGCACTGTTTGAGGTCTCTTATGCTCAAGGTAGCACCCAGAGTTTCAGACTACTTCCTGTTGCCTGCAAGATGTAGGAATCTCAGCTCCTTCTCCAGCACCATGTCTGCCTGCACGCCACCATATCCCACTGTGATAATAATGATCTAAACCTCTGAACTGTAAGCCAGTCCCAGTTAAGTGTTTTTCTTTATAAGAGTTGCTGTTGTCATAGTGTCTCTTCATAGTGATAGAAACCATAACTAAGAGATTCCTAGACCCTCAGGGAAGCCTGAGCACCCACTTGGAAGGGCTGGACCTCCCATTGTGAGGCCAGAAGAGCAGGAAGTCCCTCTTCTCATTCAGAGCTCCAGATAGCCTCTCTGCAGACACATCACAGTGATGCCCCTAACCTCTTCTTGTTCCACTGCCCCCAGCTGGTAGCTACCCATTGTGGTTAGCATCTCTGGAGTGTTTCAATGGTCTACTTTTGTTTTTTTGGCTAACTGGAATCGAGAAGTGGCAGGAAGAGAGAGACCACCTGCAGGCTGACTTCATTTCTATTCCAGGCAGCTTCTCCATGGAGGCAGTAGCTCTACTGTAGGGTCACTTGCTATCATCTTCTCTTGTCTACCTCTGACCTAAAGATGTTAGAGGTTGCCTTCAGTTGCTAGTCCCTAGGTTATATCATCAACTCCTGCTCCCACTGCTGGGTGTCTTGGCTCATGCATCCCCTGGTCAACCCCTAGCGTTAAATTCCCTCTATTTCTCACACATGCAGCTGGTTACTCCTTGACTGTTACACCAACATTTACTAATGTTTGCTTTTTGAAGGAATTTCTGTAAATCTGTACTCCACTCCTATGGTGACCTAGAAAAAAATTCTATTTCATGCTTGGACTTCAGTTTCAGCTGAAAACTATTTCCTTTCTGAGAGCTGGGATATAGCTTAGCATTTGCCTGGTACAACAAGGCCCTGAGTTCAGTCCCCAGTAAAAGAAAATATTTTCTTCCTTTTCATGACTTATTGGGACAAGAGGTGGCTCCCCTTGGGTAGTTAAGGGCCAGGCGCATAGAAACACATAATCTACTCACATAGAAAGGATGACACCTCCCCAAAATGTGCCAACAGTTCTCCCATGCATGCCAAAGAAGTATGCATGAAGAGCGAGCACTCTTTACTGCCTCCACCCAAGCTTGCACACTCAAGAACAACTTATACCAATAAAGACCTCAGTCTCCATCCAATTCCCACTCTTTGATGCAAAAACAAAAAACAAACAAACAAACAAAAAAAAAAAACACTGGGCAGTAGTCATTTTCCTCTGAGCCCCTCCCACTCTCTAGAGCTTTCCCCTGTTTTTTCTTAAGAACTCTACATCCACTCTGCTCACTGTCTTCATTTCCTTCTTGTGTGTGAGACAATGAATACAGAGGCCACTGGCTGATGCTGGCTTTAATGGCCACTGGTTGTCTCATACCCTAGCACGGCAAATTAAGCTAGTTAAGAGCCAAGAAAGGCTCTGCTGCTCCCAAAAATCCTATATCATTATCTCCCCCATCTCATCTCACTTCCTCCCTTCCCTCCCTTCGATCCCCAGCAATGCCTCTGAGCTTCCCCTAACCTTTAATTCCTGTACTTTTCTCCTGTGCCTTTTTTGGTTGGAGCTTGAGGGTAGCAAGAACTAAATTTGGAGGCGGAGGAAATGGCTCAAGTAAAATCTCCTGCCACAGCAGCCTGCTGACCTGAGGTCAGCCCTCGAAGGCATTTGTTCACACCTGATACAGTAGCCTGAATATGCAACCCAGCATTCATGTGGAGAGACAGGAGGCAGAGCAGGAGAGTCGGTGAAAAGTGTGTGGCCAGTCTTCCTGGAGTATGTATGCAGTGGAGAGAGAGACAGAGAGAGAGAGAGAGAGAGAGACAGAGACAGAGAGAGAGACAGAGAGAGAGAGACAGAGACACAGAGAGAGAGACAGAGCAGAGACAGAGACACAGAGAGACACAGAGAGAGAGAGAAAGAGAGAGACAGAGACAGACACAGACACAGAGAGACACAGAGAGAGTGAGACACAGAGAGACAGAGAGAGACAGAGAGAGAGACAGAGAGAGAGATACAGAGAGAGAGACCCTGCTTCAGGAACAACGTAGAAGGAGAGAACCAACTGCAGAAAATTGCCCTCTGACCTTCACATTCACACACACTGTGGCACAAGTGCCAAGGGACACACACACACACAACTAATTTTTTTTTTTTAAAAAAGAACTAAACTGGTGGCTGTGTCAGTGCACATCCTTAATCCCAGCTCTCAGGAGGTAGAACCAGCTAGATCTCCTGAGTTCCAGGCCAGCCAGGACTACACAGTGAGACCCTGTCCCAAAATTAACTAATTAAAAGAAGTGAACTTCATGTATCCATTGTCTCATTTTTGTACCTGACACGTGATAGATACTCAGTGGCTCTTTGTAGAATGGATTGCATAATATTGGTCTTCTCTACATAAAACAAAATAAGGGAAATTTAAATGGCCTTATGGTTTAATGGATGCAGAGTTTCACTTGGAGAAGATAGAAGCTCTGGAGATGGGTGGTAGCCACACAATCACCTGAGCAAGATAGTAACACTGAACTGAACCTATTTTTTTGTTGTTGTTGTTGTTTTTTGTTTTTTGAGACAGGGTTTCTCTGTGAAACAGCCCTGGCTGTCATGTAACTAGTTCTTGTAGACCAGGCTGGCCTCAAACTCACAGAGATATGCCTGTCTCGGGTTTCTGAGGGAGAGGCAGGCAAATGCAGTTGAGAGGCCAGGGGGAAACAAATGCAGAGAGGGAGGAGGCAGGAAGGTGGCTCCTGCCCCAAAGTGCCTGCAACACTGTCTTGAAAGTCTGCCAAGGACTCCAGTGTGTGGAACCATTAACGGCTAGAGCCTCACAGCTTCCCCACTGCAGGACTCTCTCCCCCAGCCACCCTACCCCCACCCCATCAAGCCTCACTCAAACACTTACAGAGCACTGTCTTTGTGGCAGCCAATTCAACTACAGCACCACTGTAGTTAATAGAAGATCATGATTCTAAAGAGACGTTATCAGAGGTAAAGCTTGAAGAATAATAAACAATCACGTAAAAAATGAGCTCTGTGTGTGTGTGTGAGTTTGTGTGTTGAGAATCATATGCCAAAATATTCACATTCTGAAGGTTGGAATTCTTTGTATGTTTTTATTTTTACTTATTTATGTTTGTTTGTTGGTTGGTTGGTTAGTTGTTTGGTAGTCTTGAGGTCTTACCATTTAACTCTGACCTGAAAACTGGCTGCATGAACCAGGCCAGCCTCAACCTTACATCAACCCTCCTGCCTCTGCCTCTTCAAATGCTGAGATGTTAGCCACCAGGTCAGACTGATGGTCCTTGTTTGCCTCCCTGTATTTTCTAAAATGAATAGACTTTGTTGTGGCAAACTAGGAGGAGACAGAATTACACACTGCTGGACAGTGTGGAGGGAGGGACTTCGGATGTAACTCAGTGATGGGGCTTGTGTTCAGTGCTGCAAATCCTGACCTCAAACCTAGCAACGAACAATCAAGTGTGAGTAGAAAGATAAAGTTCTTTGTCACAGAGGCAAAATTGTCCCTTTCATAACTTTTGGGGTTTTGTTTGGTTTTATTTTATTGAGTTTCTGTTTGTTTGCTTGCTTGCTTGAGACAGGGGTTTTCTCTTTGCAGTCTTGGCTGGCCTGGAACACACTGCATAGTCCAGGCTAGCCGGGAACTCACACAAATCTGAGCACTGTGGCCTCTCCAGTGCTGCCTTAAAGGTGTGCACCAGTATGGCCAGCCCTCTTTCTTATCTTGTACCCCCTGGTCCTGCTCCTGTCAGACCTAGTTTCAAGAGAGAAGTGGGTTCAGGAAGACACAGGACAGGAGATCGAGGACAAATCTGTAGTGATATTTAATTTGTATTTCAATAAATAAAGATTGACTGATGATCAGAGTGCAAAGTTAAGTCACTAGAGGCCAGGGAGTAGTGACACACTCCTTTAATCCCAGGACTCGGCAGACAGAAGCAGACAGATCTCGGTGAGTTCAAGGCTACCCTGGGCTACACAAGATGAATCCAGAAACAAATCCAGGTGGTGGTGGCTCACACCTTTAATCCCAGTGTTTGGGAGTCACACACCTTTAATCCCAACTAAGGAGGTGAAAACAGGAGCGATATGGCTGGGTGGAGAGAGAAATATAAAGGGGAAGAGGCAGGAACTCACTGGAGTGTGGAGTCTGAGGTTTGGTGGAGACACAGTGCAGTCTAGGCAGCCTGAGGGTTGGCCCTTGGGTCTGAGCTTTGGTAGAGGGAAAAGGTTTCTCTAGTGGCTTGCTGCTCTGCTTCTCTGATATTCTGCTTCAACCCCTATACCCTGACTCTATGTTTTCATTATTTGTGCTACACAAATCACTCCTGCATTTCCCTGTGCTCATGCACAGATCAGCCATAAGGAGCTGATGCCTGTCCTCACCTCTCATCAATGAGCAGAGAAATGAGTTTCCTCTTAGAAAAGGGGGACAGTCGGTTGTCACTTTGTAACCAACGCTATGCAGAGATACAATGATTTCAGTGTAGGTTCAGCCAAGGGAGTAGAGCAAGGTTGTAAATTGAGCAGCAGGAGAGAAAAATAACCATAGCACCTGATATGTTTGAAGCTCAAAAGAAACCCTTTCCTCGGCACTAGAAATATTGTTTCATTAGTAGACTACAAGGCCTCCTGGGTTTGTTCTTCAACATTCCCCACACCCAGAAAATCCCTCCCCAAGTACCATCTTACTCAACTCTGCTCTTCCCAGGCTCACTCCAGCTAAGCCCACACATCCAAAACACTGCCCCAGACTCTCAAGGGAGGAAGTCAAGAACATCGAAGGCAGACACACTCTGCCCTTGCTCATTTTCAGCAAGCAGGCTCCAAGCCCTCATGGGTACAAAGCAGGGTTGGACGACTGAATCCCCGTAGCCTCCTCAGTGCCTGCTGCCCTGCCCTTTGGCACAGTGTTGGGGCACTTGGACACCAGAGCTTATTATTTCCAGAGCCTGGAGGTGGCCCCACCTTCACTACCTATCACAGCCTCCCACAAGACCTGCCAGGGAGCAATGAGGATGTTTGCTTGCGGCTGACAGGATTTGCAGCCAACAAAGCCCTCTGCTGGGCAAGAGGATTGTGAGGCCTGTCGGCCTGCAGTTTAGTCTCTGTGGTCACTTTGATGGCAGCCAAGTGCCAGGAGAAATTTGAATCTGAATGCTGCTGCCTCTGAAGTTCCATTAAGAAAGTGGATGGGCTCTCTTCAACAAAGAGCCAGCCTCCCTGGATTTGAACAGCCACGTTTGGGGTGGAATAAAGACACCCAGGCAGACACTGGCCAATTCAGTTGGAGCCTCAGGAAACCAGAGGGAGATTAACTTCTTACAGGGAGATTAAGGCTACAGGAGAGGCAGACAATCCCCTCAGAAGGGTCAAATGAAGGCAGGAGTGACTGGGAGGGAGGGGTAGGGAGGCCTCAAGTAAAACAGCATAGAGTTTATCTCAGGATGCATTTGGTGAGTGGGGTGTAAGCAATAAAAGCTATCTTAATGATGTGTTTTGTTTTGTTGTTTTTTGTTGTTGTTTTTGAAAAAGGATTTCTCTGTGTAACTCTGGCTGGTTTAGAATTACCTATATAGATCAGGCTGGCCTCAAATTCACAGAGAGCCACCTGTTAATGCCTTCCAAGTTGTGATAGTTTGAATGTAATTGGCCCCCATAATCTCATAAGGAATGGCACTATTAGGAGGTGTGGCTTTGTTGGAATGAATTCTTGGAAAAAGTGTACCACTGTGGGGGTTGGTTTTGAGGTTTCCTATGCTGAGGATACCGCCCAGTGTCTCAATCAACTTCCTATGGCCGGCAAGGTGTAGGACTCTCAACTACTCCTCCAGCACCATGTCTGCCTGCATGCCGCCATGTTCCCAATCACGATAATTATGGACGGAATCTCTAAAACTCTAAGTGAGCCACCCCAATTAAATGTTTCATTTATAATAGTTACCGTGTCATGGTTTCTCTTCACAGCAATAGAAACCTAATCGAGACAAAAGTGCTGGTGTTAACAGTGTGTGCCACCCCGCTTAGCTCAGTGACAAGATTAAAAGCATGCTTGTCAAAAAGCAAAGCTTGCAATGCCATCATACTGGCAATAACGTACTGCTGCCCCCCCCCCCCCCCCCGGCAGGCTACCTTCATGCCTACATTCCAACCACAGGGCAACTGAAACGAACCTGGTGGGTCGATATGGGCTGGGAGGAAAACCAAAGCTTCTTGGTAAGAAAATGGAAAGCTGGGCAATAGTGGCAGCCTGGTTTGCAGAGTGAGTTCCAGGACAGCGGGGCTATACAGAGAAGCCCTGTCTTGAAAAAGCAAAAAATAAATAAATAATAAAAACCAGAACATATGGGGGTGTGGAGAGATGCCCAGTGATAAAGAGCATTCACTGTTACTACAAAAGACCCAGGTTTGGCTCCCAGGATCCACAGGGTTGTTTACAAACACCTGGAACTCCAGTTCCCAGGGAAGTTAACACCCTCTTCCAATAGATAGTTTACCACCAAAGAGAGAAATGATATATAGAGAGAATACATATTATGTAATGTATATGTAAATATGTCTTCTATTTATGCATATAAAATACATGCTGTGTAATATATACACTATTCATATACATGTTCTCTCAGTCCTGTTTCTCTGAAGAACCCTGTGGAATATTCAAAGACTTGAGGACATTTCTTTTTTTTTTTTTTTTTTTTTTTTTTCGAGACAGGGTTTCGTACATTTCTGATCTAAGACTCAGACAAAAGCAGAAAGAAGGAGGCTTTTGCACCCTTCTGGGAGATGTGTGGATCCTGAGAGCCACTGGCCTCTACACCAAAACCTCTCTCTGGTGACTGAACAGGAAAGAAAATGGGTCTGAGCTCGGCATGTAGCAAGAGCCTATCCTCATTTTCCCATGGACACTTGAAAACTGCCTAACAGTTAGCTGGAAGGTACATTCTCCTGCCCCTCACCCCTTACCGGGACCCTTCCCTGTGGGCTTTCTCTTCTCTTCCCTCTCCTGTTGTTCAAGTCCTTTCTCTTCTGTGTCTTTTTTGTGAACAAAAAACAGTAAAATTGAAAGCATGTGGGGGGCTGGAGAGACGGTTCAGAGGTTAAGAGCACTAGCGGCTCTTCCGGAGGTCCTGAGTTTGATTCCCAGCAGCTATATGGTGGCTCACAGCCATCTGCTGTGGAATAACGCTTTTGTATACTCTAAAGATTTGTCACCCATATTGGTTTAATAAAATGCTAATTGGCCAGTATCCAGGCAGGAACTATAAGCAGGGCAACCCAGACTAGGAGAATTCTGGAAAGAGGACAGGCAGAGACACAGTTGCCTCCCAGATACAGAGGAAGCAAGATGAAAATGTTGCACTGAGAAAACATACCAAGCCACATGGCTAAACATAGATAAGAATTATGGGTTAATTTAAGTTATAAGAACTAGTTAATAATAAACCTGAGCTAATAGGCCTAACAGTTTATAATTAATAAAAGCCTGTGTGTGTTTCTTTGGGACTAAATGACTGTGGAACCAGGAGGGACAGGAACTCTGTCTATAATGAGATCTGGTGCCCTCTTCTGGTGTTCAAGCATACATGCAGGCAGAACACTGTATACATAATAAGTAAATAAATCTTTAAAAATAACCGAAAGAGTGTGGACAGAACTCTCCTCACTGGGTGGGAGCCTATTTGTCTAGGTCAGCAATTTCTGGTATTAGCATCCAGGCCAGCCTTCCCCTGGCTGATCTAAAAACAGGCAATGAGTTACTTCTTTTCAAATAAAAAGTTCTATCATTTCCCTCCGCTTTCACTGTTTGACTGACTCTAGAAGGTTCTGCAGGACATGGTGGCAGACATTTGTGGTCACAGCACGTGAGAGTCAAAGGCAGGGAAATCTCTTGTTAGTTCTAGGCCAGCCTGATCTACAAAGTGAGTTCCAGGCTAGCCAGAACTGGAGAGTAAGACCCAGGGTCGTCAAAACAAACAAACAAATAAAACCAAGTGGTTCTAGTCGAGACTATAAATGACATTTACAGAGACCTGTGTTTTCTTTCCTTTCCCTTCCTGACTCATGATACACTGAATTGTTCATTTCAATTGTGCTTTTCATTCTTTCTTCCATTGTGTAAGAGAGAAAATGGTGCCGGGCGATGGTGGCGCACGCCTTTAATCCCAGCACTCGGGAGGCAGAGGCAGGCGGATCTCTGTGAGTTCGAGACCAGCCTGGTCTACA
>NC_022020.1:59172227-59180919 GCF_000317375.1 Microtus ochrogaster
TTTTTTTTCCTTTTCTCAATAAAAAAAAATTCAAAAAAAGGTGACAGAAGAGAAATAACTCTATAAGGTTGTCCTCTAAGTCTGTATTTGCTGTATGGCACACACGTGCCCAGACACATGCATATTGTAGGTATATACTATTGCTGATAATACATACTTTCTATGTGGATGGGTGTGTTGCCTACATGGATGTACCACATGGTACCTGGTGCCCAGGGAGCCCAGAAGACAAATCAGATCCCCTGGATCTGGAGTGACGGAACAGCTGTGAAGTGCCACATCAATGCTGGAGGCTGAACCTGGGTCCTCTGGAAGAACAGCCAGTGCTCTTCCTAATCACTGGGTCACTTCTCCAGCCCTATTAAATAATATTTAAAAAATAAAACAATTTTCCTTTCATGAATTCCAGCGCAATTCAGTGGTCACTCCATAAAGATGAAGATAAACTGAACCCAGCTATAATTAAGCATTATACTACTTCCTGGAAGGATTCAGAAGAGAGGGGAAAATCAAAGAGGAGAGAAGTGGCTAGAACATAGCACACAGAGATCCTAAAGGGCAAAGCAAGTCAGCTGGAGAAGCCATGAGCGCAGAAGAATGGTTGCTGAGCACGGGCATCGCTCAGAAGGCTGCAGCCTGGCCAACAGTGACAGACAGGTGTTGACAAGTGCTGGGGGAGACCAAATTCTTCTGAGTCATCTAATCCTGCCAGTCACCCACAGGCTCATTTCGTGTGGACTCAGCATGCCAATGCCAGAATTGTGGGGTAGAGAAGGCTTCCCCCAGCCTGTTCATCAACTGAGTGACACAGACAAGACTTTGTAGTGAAACGTCTCAGAGGCATAGAGAAAAGTGAACTAACCCAGCTGGCTGAAATAATGGAAGAAAGACCACGAGAGCAGGAGCCCATGCGTGTTTCCCTTGGGATGAAAGCTCTTGTTTCCTTTACATCCCAACTCTGCTGGAGGAATCTGACCACACAAAGAATGAACCAAGCGTGCTGATCCAGGACTCAATGGGTCAGCTTTGTCTCTTAGGCCCTTGGCCCTGTCAGAACGCAGCTCCAAGTCCAACCAGCAGAATAGAGATGCTTCTGCCTCCTTCGCTCTGACTTCATAGCAAAAATTTACAACAGAAGTGGGGTGATTATGTTGGCCAGCCAAATAAGTAAATAGAGCCTTGTCTTGTAAACAAAGTTTTGCCTGTGGCCCAGAATGTGGTTTGATATAATTTCTGCCACAGATAAAAGAATTACCAGCCAGACAAAGAGTTTGTTCTGAGGCAGTAACCGTGGGGTGAGGTGTCCACTCGGCTCATTGGTCTAAAGCTTCCAGATGAATGCAACTCAATTATCAGGTGAGCAGCTGGATACTTTGTAGCTGGAAGAGTTACAAGCTCAGCTGAAGGGAGCAGAAGAACAATGAAAGGGACCTGCTAAAAGATACCACACCGTGGCCTCTGCTTTCCCTCCCTGGTAAAACCGTGTGCCATTGGAGGGCATTTGCCCATGGGAACAAGTGCTGTCACTGAGACCTTACCCCCGGTGGAGGAGGGGCAGCTAGGAGGGGCTTCTCTGGAGAGGCTGTGGACCTTGAGAGATTCTGTATTAGTTATCTGTCTTAATGATGGCAAGTTAGCACGGGGACATCGGGACAGGCGCAGAGGCAGCTCATCACTTTGCAGCCCAGTGAGGAAGCAGAGAATGATAAATGCCCCTCTGGGAAGACAGTCCCTGAAATGACACTACCCACGTTTAGGGTGAGTGTCACTAATACAATTAAACTATTCTAGAAAATTGTTCACAGACATGTCCCGATGTCTGTTGCCATTTGATTCTCAGTCCCGTCAAGATTAACCATCCCACGGGGTGAAGCCCAAACCCATATTCATCTCGGTGTAACAAGGCAGCCAGAGTGCCTGATGGCCTTGTTCTGATCCTTTCTGTGGGCTCTAGGGATGTGCCTTTGATGGGTTACTTAGTCCTGCCCTTCATTCTTTTCACTTGTACCAGAGACCAGAAAAGCCTACCACAGAGGTGCCATGGTTGACCGACTAGCATCTCCTCCCTTTCCCACCCCGTACCCACTGACTGGTACACATTCTCTAATAGACTCTCCTCTTGTTGAGTACTGGCATCTGAAGAAGCAAACATCAGAGCCTTCCTCCCCCTCTTCCCAAACACCACTCCTTACTCATTTCTGGAACCAGGTTGGAAGGGTTTGTCCATGAACCAAGTAGTTCTCCAGCAGATGCCAGTGGAGTGTCATGTTAAAGTCAGTTCTAATCGTGCTAACCAGGCCTTGACTCTCGGCCTACTTCCAGGTCTTTGCCCCACAAGACCAATCTGCTCCATCTTAGATATCAACCACAAGCACTTAGACTGTCATCTATACTCTGGCCCCCTGTCTAGAAACCAGGGTTCAATGGTCCCCTCCTCCCCTCCTCAGTTTTAATTGTTTACTATGACAGAATCCCAAACTCAGAAAACATTTTTTTTTTTTTTTTGGAATTTTCGAGACAGAGTTTCTCCGTAGCTTTTTGGTTCCTGTCCTGGAACTAGCTCTTGTAGTCCAGGCTGGCCTCGAACTCACAGAGATCCACCTGCTTCTGCCTCCCGAGTGCTGGGATTAAAGGCATGCGCCACCACTGCCCGGCAGGAAACAATTTTTTGTTCATTATGCTGAGGAATGATGTTTATGTGTGTTCTGTGTAAGAGTGTCTCACAAGGAAGGAAAAGGAGGGGTGGACAGACAGAAAGAATATCTCCCTTGGAAACAAAAGAAAGGAAGTAAAATTTATACCCTCCATGCTTCAGTGACCAGGGAGGCCACAAGCCATATCGGGCCCTTATTTTTATTCAAACAATTGGCTATCTTTGAGGAGACATTCTTGCACAGAGAGCAATTGAGAAATAGTTAGTTCTTCATCTGCATAATAAGAGGATTGTGCCAGAGGACCGTCCCAGATCTTCCAGCCCTGATGCAGCCAGGCATTTTGAGTGGCAGGTTTTCCTGGTGTGGAGATGTGGGTCATTACTGCATCGTCCCCTACAGGCACAGTTCCCTAGGACTCTCAGCCCCGGCTCCACTCACAATGCAAAAGAGTCAAAACTCATTTTCTAAAAAGCACATCGTTCATTAGAACCAAGTCACGTTTACATGTCCTGACAATCTTGCTCTAAGTTTCCTTTCCCACGCCAATGAAGGCAATAAGCTGAGCTGGCGCCATCTAGTGGCCCAATCGCTGCTCGGTCACGAGTAACAAGATTTTGGTTTTCACATAAAGCAATCACAGTGTTTTTGTAAACCCTTAACAAAATCCAAGACAAAACTTCCCAGAATTCCTGAATCCCTTTCCTGGATCCTTCCTCGTGGCAGGCAGGGGTAATGGAAAGAGAACCAGTGGAGTCGAGGCCACATCTCTTGAACCCCAAAAGAAAGCATCATCAGCCACCTATTGGCCATAGGACCCCGGTTCACAAAATTGCGGGGGAAGGCACACAGCAGCTTGTTTCGCTTTCGTCTTCCCCCTTTGCTGTGGGTCTGTCCTATCTTCTCTCTGTGATCTAGAATTACTTTCCAGTTACCCAAAATACTCATGGACACTCATTTGACACACAAAGGATTCATGCTAGTGTAATCGGATTTTTCTTTTTGGGCCACCAGCTCACGAAAAAAAAAAAACAAAGCAACAAAGAGGCGTACTATTAACTATGAAAGCTCGGCCAATAGCTCAGGCATATTTCTAACTAGTCTTTATAATTTAAATTAACCCATATCTTTTAATCTACATTCTTTTACTCTGGACCCCCATGCTGCTTGCTCTCCATTTTTGGCACATCCTCATGACTCTGCTCTTCTTCCTCCAGGTATCCTCTGTACCTGGAAATCCTACCTAGCTTTTGGCCATTCAGCTCTTTATTAAACCAATATGAGTGACACATCTTCACGGTGTACAAAAGATTATTCCACAACATGCTAGAGACTAGTCTCCAGTCCTTTGCTAGCTCTGCTGTTGATGAGGATCTGTAACCTTCCTTTATAACAAGAAAATAGAGAGTAAAGGTTACTTGGTGTAACAGATACAAAGACCATCCAGTTGTTACAAAGATACAGTCAGGAAGTCACTGCATTTTGCAAGAGGGAAGGAAGATACAGCTAATCTTCCTCTGTCCTTCCAACCAGCTCCCAAATAAACAACAGGGAGACTTCTTAGTAATTATGAAAGCTTGGCCGATAGCTTAGGCTTGCTCCCAACCAGCTCTTATAACCTAAATTAACCCATATTTTTATTAATCTATGTTCTACCATGTGGCCTTTACCGCTATCCATTTTGTGTGTCCAACTCGCTCCACATCTTCTCCATTTTCTTCATCCCAGCATTTTCTCTGCCCTCCCCCCAATCTTGCCTAGCTATTGGCCATTTAGCTTTTTATTAAACCAATCACAGTGACATGTCTTCATACAGGGTAAAGGAATATTCCACAACAGGAAGGAAACTAGAAACTCTAAGCCTTGGACAGAAGGGTGAAGGAGGGAGTGGGCAGATATCCAGACACAAATTCAGCTATGCTATGTACATTCTCGACTCCAGCCTTAGAGTTATCTTGAAGGTTTTATTTATTATTTATTTTTATTATTTATTTATTTTGGGTTTTTGAGACAGGGTTTTTCTGTATAGCCCTGGCTCTCCTGGAACTCACTCTGTAAACTCGGCTGGCCTCAAACTCACAGAGATACATGTGCCTCTTTCTTCCAAGTGCTGAGATTTTTTTTTTAAGTTTATTTATTTATTATGTATACAGCATTCTGTCTGGATGTTTGCTTGCAGGCCAGAAGAGGGCACCAGATGTCATTATGGATGGTTGTGAGCCACCATGTGGTTGCTGGGAATTGAACTCAGGTCCTCTGGAAGAACAACCAGTGCTCTTAACCTCTGAGCCATCTCTCCAACCCCCCAAGTGCTGAGATTAAAGGCATGCACAACCACCCTCTCACCCCGGTTTTCTTTCTCTCTTTGAAATACTTTTAATGACGTTTTATTATATATATTATATTATATACATTGGTGTTTTGCTTGCATGTTTGTGTGTATGAGGGTGTCAGATGCCCTTGAACTGGAGTTACAGACAGTTGTGAGCTGCCATGCAGATGCTGGGAATTGAACCTAGGTCCTCTGGAAGAACAACCAGTGCTCTCAACCACTGAGACATCTCTCCAGTCTCTGAGTCATCTCTCCAGCCCCCAGGCTTGAAGGTTTTAAAGGAACACTTACCAAGGTGTCCGAGGGATATGCTAACTCTCCAATAAATAGTGACATAATGGATTCAGTGTGTTTAGAAGAATGGACAGGGCGGTGGTGGTGCATACCTTAAATCCCAGCAGGCAGAGGCAGGTGGATCTCTGTGAGTTCAAGGCCAACTTGGTCTGCAAAGCAAGTTCCAAGATAGGCAGAGCTGTTACACAAAAAAACCCGGCCTGAAAAAAAAAAAAAAAAAAAAAAAACAGAGTGGGCTAGGATGAGGACATAACTCAGTAGGTGAAGTGCTTACTGTGGGAGAATGAGGACCTGAGTTCAGATCCCTAGCATCCATGTGAAACCCAAGGCAGTGAGTGTATAACTTCAGCACTTGCTTGATCCTAGGGTCTTGAGGAGGTTTGAATAGGACTGGCCCCCAAAGGTTCATATATTTGAATGCTTAGTCATCAGAGAGTGGCACTACTTAGAAGGATTGAGAGGTGTGGCCTTGTGATAGAAGTGTGTCACTGGGGGTGGGGTTTGAGGTTTCTTAAGCCTAAGTCAGGTCCAGTGACTCTCTCTCTTCCTCCTGCCTCCAGATCCGGATGTAACCCTCTCAGGTACCATGTCTGTCTGCATGTATCCACGTTCCCTGCCTTGAGGATAACGGACTAAACCTCTGAAACTGTAAGCCAGCCCCAGTTAAATGTTTTCTTTTTTAAGGGTTGCCATGGTCATGGTGTCTCTTCACAGCAATAGAACACTTCTAAAACAGGTTTCAATGGACAGCCCATCAAGCCAAAACAGCCACTTGCATTGCCTTTATTCTCAGCAATCAGGGAGTAAAAGACTTTGTCTTTTAAAAAAAGGAAAGAAAAAAGACCTACTGTCCTGGGTGGTTTTGTGTGTCAACTTGACACAAGCTAGAGTCATCAGAGGAAGGAGCCTCAGTTGAGGAAATGCCTCCATGAGATCCAGATGTAAGGCATATTCTCAATTAGTGATCAACGGGGGAAGACCTAGCACATGGTCAGTGGTGCCATCCCTGGGCTGGTGGTTTTGGGTTCCACAAGAATATGCGCGCACACTACACACACACAAACACACACACACGGTAAATGTTTGTTTGATGGGGTTGAATATTTATTCAGACGCTTATAATACTACATAGATGATTTTCTAGTCCAGGGATGGAAGACCTCAGCTAGATCAGGGCTACTACCTGATGAAGCAATATTTATTGTTGTTGTTACAATATGACATGCCTACTTAAGGACTGATTGCTTATGGTTGGTTTTGCACAGAACTGAGTGGTCATAACCAAGACTATTTCAGTCTACAAAGCCTAAATTATTTGTAGTCTACTCCTTTAAAGAATGATCTACCAGCCAGGCAGTAGTGGTGCACACCTTTAATCAATCCCAGCACTCAGGAGGCAGAGGCAGGCGGGTGTCTGTGAGTTTGAGGCCAATCTGGTTTACGAGAGCTAGTTCTAGGATAGACTCCAATAGCTATCGAGAAACCCTGTCTCGAAAACAAAAAAAGAATGGTATGGTGGCACACACCTTCAATCCCAGAAATTAGGGGGCTGAGGTGGGTGGCTCTCTAGGAATTGGAGACCAACCAAGGCTACGCAGTGAGATTATGTCTTAAAAAAGAAAGAGAAAAGAAGAAGAAAATTAAAAAAAAGAGAAAAATAAATGACCAACAAGTATCCAGGGAATCACATGTACCACCACATTCAGGCTTCCATACTCACATCCCCAGTGGTAGGTCACCTATACGGTGGATCACCTATATGGTGGGTCACCTATATGCTGTCTTCCAGAATGATCGTGTGAGCAAGACACCATAATTTATAATGTACTTGAGCCAAAATTACTTACCTGAAATCCACCAAATTAAAAGCTAAGTGATAACACAAAGAAGCAAGACACATCCAGAAAGCCAAGGATGACAGTGCACACCTGTAACCCCAGCATTTGGGAGGCTACTACCAAAAGACCAGGAACTCACGGCCATCCTAAGCTACCGAGCAAGATCTCAACCTCTGTGTGTGTGCGTCTGCACACACACACACACACACACACACACACACACACACACACACACGGGGTGGGGGGTGGGAGAGCTGAGGCTTTAGATCATTGGCAGAGCACTCACCCTGCCTGGCATGCAAAGTATGAAAGACAATCATTATACCTCCAATAAAGGAGATATCATGCATTTGGGAATAAGAGTTCAGGATTCAGAAGTGTAATAATCCCTCAATGTAGAAATTAGTGCTGAAGGCCTCACCCTGGTCAGTTGTGTGGAGCTGGAGGCCCTGGGACTTGCATCTGAGTTTAACCCCAGCAGAGTGTCACGATATATTTCAACCTTCTTGAATTAGTCACTTTTCCCATTGCTCTGAAGAAAAAAAAAAAGGAAGAAAGAGTTGCTTTTGGCTCACAGTTGGAGAGGCCACAGCCCATCACCACAGGGAAGGCGTGGCAAGTGTGGCTCTAGCTGGGCAGTGGAGCAGGAGGCAGCTGGCCCATGGTGTCTGCAGTAAGACATCAGAGAGAGATGGGAGGGGTCAGCTGCTTTTCCTTTTTACAGTACTTCAGCCTGAGATCTCAGCCCACGGGATGGTGCTACCTGCGCTTGGGGCGCATTTTGCCTCCCTAGTTAAACCTCTTCTGAAACAACCCACAGACATACCCAGGTGTGTTTCCTAGGTATAAGTCTAAATCTAGCCAAGGTGACAAGGCAGATTAGCCATCAGACCTACTTATCCCCTGGCTGGTCTTGTATGACTGAGAACCAGGATACTAAGGGTGTCTGTTACCATTGGAAACATCTCTGACCCATGAGCATCTCATATATAGTTGTTACCACATCTTTGTACATGAAGTTAAAGCCAAAGGATAGTTATCTTTAGAAGAACAATGCCTCAGTAGACAAGCACAGTACTGCAGCTGAGGATGTTAGACTCTGCCTGCCTATATTATCTAGGCTGGATTTAGGTTTCACCCACTGCTCCAGATGTAAACCTGCTTCCATGGGCATGTTTCATATTCTACTACGGTTGCTCCAAAGGAAGCCTGTACTGACCCATATGAGAAGAGCCCAACAGCCTGAAGAGCTCATGGGAGCTTCTCATCCTGATTAACTACCAACGATTTCTGACGTCTGTTCCCAAGTCTAGGCAGTAGTGAGAGTCTTTGTCGGAGAGAAACTTCTTGTCCATTGAAACTGTATATATATATACATATATATATATATGGCCAAAGAGAGCTATAGACTAGAGACAATCCGTGTGCTAAAGGTCTTTTCCTCCCAACAAGGAGGGGAGAGATTTGTGTGAGGCAGACTGAGGGTCCAGAGGATTGCTGGAGAAAATGGAAGGACAGCCACCTGCTGAGATACTCAAGGATCCTACCAGGGAGCGCTTGCATGCACGCTTGCGCTT
>NC_022020.1:59182098-59183581 GCF_000317375.1 Microtus ochrogaster
AATATTGTATACATAATAAGTAAATAAATAAATATTTTAAAAATTTATAAAAAAGATAAAATCTGAAAACAAAACCTTCAGAGAGGAGTCTCCTTATCAAGCCCAGACTGGCCTGGAACTCGTGGTCACCCTGCCTCGGTCCTGAGTGCTGAGCGGTGCAGGGCACCACATCTGATAGGACAGATTTGTGATTAAGGTCACACAGATTTGACATTACCCCTTCTGTTCCTCCTCTAGGTTCAGCACTTTGTACCACTCAGTATTCAGTCAGGAAGCATGGGGACCGCCTCCTATTGCTATCTTTACATCACCTCCTGTACGCAGTCGGTCAACAGGTTTCATTGGCTTCACCTCCAGAAGAGTCCTGTGATCGGACTCCTGTTCACCACGGCCACCAGCTTAGTGTGAGTGATGCTGAGAGTTTGCTAAAACCTCAACATCAAAAACTCTCCTTGGGTCTGCTCCTACCCCTCCAGTTTGCTCTTTACAGCGGAGTCGAGGTTATTTGTTTAAAGTATGAATTATATCACTCCTTCCTCGCCTACGGCTCTCCAACAGTCCTCCAAAACTTTTCCCCCCAGTAAAACTTTTTTTTTTCTTCAAAAGTTTTTGAAAAACTCAGGGATCAAACTCGGGTCTTGACAGAGTCTAGACAAGTACTCTACCATTAAACTACATTCCAACCCAAGGTTCTGTTTAAGGGTGAGTTAAATATTCACCTCAGATATCTCCAGGAAAGGTAGTGAGAAAGTGATTTGATATCTCTGTCTATCTAGCTCAAGGGAAGAATTTACTTGGGAGTTTTCAGCCTGTGGTAAGGGCTTGTGAAGGAAGTGATATATGAGAATTATAACAATATCCAACCTTTGGTACTAAGGGTTGGGGATAGGGGATAGTTCTTTGCCCAAAGGCCAGTTTTACCAAGAAGAAAACAAGCTCCAAGTGGAGTGTCTTCAGTGTTCAACGTTCTCTGAGGAATGAAACTCTATCTAGAAGCCAAGTGAGCCTAGGGCATTGTTTCTACTCTGTTGCTTGGAGTTTGGGTTGCCTGGAAGTGGTGGCGTGCCAAGCTGCAACAGAATCAGAGAAGTGACCTTGAACAAGGAAGAAAGGGAAAGAATGCCAACAGGTTTTCTTCAATGAATGAAGTCTGGAATTGACACTGGGGAAGAGCAATCATTTGAACCAGAATCTTCTGTTAGCCTGTCTTCATAATTAATATATGACTGACTGACACACTGACATGCCCCTCCCCATCTGCCCTCCTCCCTTAGCCTCCCAAGGGCAGGTTCACACACCACCAAGTCTGGTCTCTCAGCTGTTTGTGGAGACAGGAGTCTCATAGACTGCTGGCTGGCCTTGAATTCTTTTTATTTTATTTTTAAAAAAATTGCGGGGGCTGGAGAGATGGCTCAGAGGTTAAGAGCATTGCCTGCTCTTCCAAAGGTCCTGAGTGCCGGGCGGTGGTGGCGCACACCTTTAA
>NC_022020.1:59185073-59196642 GCF_000317375.1 Microtus ochrogaster
CGGGGTGAGCCGAGCAAGGCCCCCGAGGCCGGGCCCGGGCCCCGCGGTGAGTACCGGCGGAGGAGGGCGCCGGGTGGGAGCCCACGTTCATCTGAGCTCAGGGCTGCACCCTGGGCGGCTCGTGGCGTGGGTGCGTGGGGAGGTCGCGAGGTCGGGGCGATGGGGGAGACGGTCTGCGGGTGGTGGTGCACAGCCTCGGGCCGCCAGTTTGATTAAAGCTGCCGGCGGGTAGGTCTGCGTTAAACCGGCAAGAAGATGGCTGCGATGATGTCATTTCTTAGGACACCTTTGGATTGGCCGTGAAAATAACTCTCCTCTGAGCAGCCGATGGCAGTATCTATCGACTCAGGGTTTACACGTGTTGGTTAGTGGCTGACGGTAACGTTCTGTTCCCAGGTGACTCGTGAAGATGGTTCGCTACTCTCTTGACCCAGAAAACCCCACAAAATGTAAGTTCCGACACGACTCTGTCGAATGGTTTTTGTTGTGTGTGCCTAATGCATCAGAGATGGAATTTTTTTCCTTTTGCTTTTTTTTGGTAGCATGCAAATCGAGAGGATCAAACCTTCGGGTTCACTTTAAGGTAAGGAAACCCCATGGTCCTGATACAGAATTTTGATTTGCTCCTGCATGTCTTTACAAGGTCGCTGTGGTGATGACGTTCTTAGGACACCTTTGGATTTACCGTGAAAACAAACACATTCTGAGCAGCTTCCTTTTTTATGATTTGGTCATTAGGGTGTGAATGCTTGAGGAAATATCTTGGAATATGGGACTAATTATGGGGTGATGGAGCTTAGGTAATGTGATTTCGTCCCCCAGTTCTCAAAATTTCAGTGGATCGACATTATTAACCAAAATTTTCTGGCTTGTATTAATTAGAACACCCGGGAAACGGCCCAGGCCATCAAGGGTATGCATATCCGAAAAGCCACCAAGTATCTGAAAGATGTCACTTTGAAGAAGCAGTGTGTCCCATTCCGACGGTACAATGGTGGAGTCGGTAGGTGCGCCCAGGTGAGAAATGAATTTAATGGTGGGGATGAGGAAGCGCTGAAGTCTCCTTAACTGGTCTGGTTGCTGTGATGACAATCTTAGGACACCTTTGGATTAACCGTGAAATAAAACATGTTCTGAGCAGCCTTGGTGTTGGCTAGACGTTCCTAACTGGGTCCAGTGCTTGCTTACCAAGGAAAATAACAAGCTGTTTGCCTTTTTTCTTTCAGGCCAAACAGTGGGGCTGGACACAGGGTCGGTGGCCAAAAAAGAGTGCAGAATTTTTGCTGCACATGCTGAAAAATGCAGAGAGCAATGCTGAACTGAAGGTAACTGGGTCCTTTGTGTGTGTGTTGTGCAGTTACTCAGTACCCTATTCAATAATTGTGACATAATGGGAATGGATGTACATGTCTTTGTTTCTTTATGGGGGGGTTGAACACTGCTTTTGTCTTGCACCTCTGTTGTGACAATTTCCCTAGAGTTGCTCAGAAGCACGGTGAGAATGTTGTGTGTTTGGTGTTTAACTATCTAGAGGTGGGATATAGCCATTACTTTTGCATTTGAAAACTTGATTTTTGTAGTGAGGCTGTATAACTTTTAAAAATAGTTTGTGCTGTAGGAGGACAGAAGGCTAGAGACTATCTGGTGTATCGCTTGTAGCCATCTTTTTGGTATAATAACATGGGCTCTGAGAGGAGCCTACCTAACACAGTGTGACACTGCACTCAGGCCTCCAAACAGGGAGCAAATGGTCAAGATCATCCCAGTTAGAGGTTGGAAGCTTTTTCTCAAAACAGATGTCAGTCTGATTTTTTTCGCTCTCCCCCCCCTCCAGGGTTTAGATGTGGACTCTCTGGTCATTGAGCACATCCAGGTGAACAAAGCACCTAAGATGCGCCGACGAACTTACAGAGCTCATGGCCGGATTAACCCGTACATGAGCTCCCCCTGCCACATCGAGATGATCCTCACTGAAAAGGAACAGATTGTTCCAAAGCCAGAAGAGGAGGTTGCACAGAAGAAAAAGGTGAGCCATTCAGTTTTATTTTTAGATAATACTAAAAAAGACACAGGCACCTTTGTAATAACCATGAAAGGAGCCTATTCTGACCAGCCCTCTTACCCACTTAATGTGGCTTTTTCTGGGAGTTACCTGTAGTCACACTACATCTGATTATATTGTACTACAATACTTCCTCTTTGCAACTAAGTAATTTGACTTTTGGCTCTTAAGTGTTGCCATTTATCCTAACCCTCTAGCAATGCTTCTTAACCTTCCTAATGCAGTGACTCTTCAATAGTCTTGTTGTGCTAACCCCCAACCATAGAATTGTTTTTTTTCCCTGGTGGGCTTTAAGAGGGAGTAAGCAAACTGAGAACCGCCTTCTGGTGTTCACCAGTTGAGCTTTTCCTACCTTTCCTGAGATGTGAATTTGAGTCCTTTTAAGAATGCTAATTGAAAAAAATGATTCTTTTCATTGTCTTCTCAGATATCCCAGAAGAAACTGAAGAAACAAAAACTTATGGCACGGGAATAAATTCAACATGAAATAAAAGCAGATAAAAGGAAAGGTCTTCTGGTCGTTCATATATGCATTGTTACAGATTGCCTGTTAAGCAATCCTGCAAGATAAATCTTGTTGGGAGGGGTGTATTGAACCTTATGAAAGGTTTATTATTAAAGTGATAAAGCAATGAAACAGACTGTTGGAAAGCAACTAGGCCATAGGAAAATGACTACTTTGCTTTAGCATTTACTGGAAAGCTTCCATTGGAAGACTATTGTACAAGATCTTGGGTGTGTGATAAATCTGCCTTGAGGGGGAAGGACATCTTTACAATGGATCCTACCTAGTTGAGCTATAATAGTCTGCTTAGAATGGTTGAGTTGTTAGATGGGGCAATACCAAAATATTAAGCTATAAAAGTGTGAATTTTAGAAAATATTTAGATTACATGTGTACTACCCATCTAAGACATGATTAAAGTCTTAACTGATTTGGGAGGGACCATATCATTAAGTAGTTTTCAATGCCCTTGACTGGCCTCTGAGGACAGCACAAACAGGCATGTAAAAAATTATATTTTTTAGGCTAGAGAAAAGGGTCAGCAGTTTCTGTTTCTGCAAAGGACCCGATGACCTCTTACTGTCTCCTTGGGAAACCATACAATATAAGCACATGGAAGACTTATAAATCTAAAGCTTTATAAACAGGAATTACAAGGGGGTTCAGTGTATCCAGGTTTGACCTTCCAAGTAGCCAGGGCTTAATTCTGTTAGGGATACAAACTACCAAGGTATGCATTTGCTTAGAAGGTTGGAAGGTACTGGATACCTGCCAGTGCTACGCCCCTAAGCTATTTCCTGTATGCCTTTGCCTGTTTAGCACTTTTTAAAAAAAAATCCACTTAAGCCGGGCGGTGGTGGCGCACGCCTTTAATCCCAGCACTTGGGAGGCAGAGGCAGGCGGATCTTTGTGAGTTCGAGATCAGCCTGGTCTACAAGAGCTAGTTCCAGGACAGGCTCCAAAACCACAGAGAAACCCTGTCTCGAAAAACCAAAAAAATAAAAAATCCACTTAGTGTGGTGCCCTTTGAAAGCTTTTTTTTCAAGGTTTGTGACTTGCCTAAAGAACTGAGCTGGAGGGATGATTAAGGTGGAGCCACCAAGCCTGACCTGAGTTAATCGCCCAGGGCTTACATAATGGAAGAAACGTCCCTAATTTCCTGTGATGCAGCACATGAAATAAGGTTTCTTTTGTTGTTGACCAGCTTGTTTTTCCAGCAACAGTGGTGTTTCCTGCAAACCTCTTGTGTACACGGTTTGGTTTTTCTCTTGGGTATATCCCTAAGTTGTAAGATAGCCTCACTTAATGTGTTTGACATTGCCAAACTTTGTTACCCTGGCTGGCCTAGATCTCGCTCTGTGGACCAGGCTGGCCTTAAAATCATAGATCATCCTACCTCTGCCTGACGGAGACTTAAGTATTTCAGCCAGCAATGTAGTGTGTGAGGGTTCCAAATCCAGTCATACCAACACTAGTCTGCAGTAGTGTTCCAGTGCGTGTAAAATGGTCAGCAGCTTGGGTTGAGTGCTATAAACAACCCAATCCAGTTTTTAGTGTGCTCTAACGTTTACCCCTCCAGTAAAGGTCTAAATCGCCAGGCATGTACAGAACCTCATCGTCTAGGGTGACAGGAACATGGGAGTCATGATTTCAAGACCCGTATTTCATGTGTGAAAACCAAAAAAAGAGCAAATGTGAGCCCAAGAACATGTGCCATAGCCTTTCCTATGGCTGTCGAGCCCTCTGCAGTCCAGGAGAGATTTTTCCAGGGTCAGAAGCAAGTCAGGTGGCCATAGGGTCAATCTTCCCTATCCCAGAGGCGCAGAGTACAGCGCGACTCCGCAGGCGGCGAGCTCTGTGTACGTCACTGTTACGTTCTGGTTCTGCGCGTCCCCTGTCTGACGTATCCGCTTTGTCAGCTCCACGACGTACTATTGGCTGTTAGCAGCCTAGCCTCCCGGAAGTGCGGACATTGCCCTGGGCGTTTTGGTGGTGGTGAGTTTTTGGTGGGGTTGGAGCTCTCGCGCCTGGTCTCTGTCAGTGTGCCGGTACCCTGCCCTCGCCTCGCCTCTCGTCTCGGTCCGGTCCTCGTCCATCGACCTCGGTGTCCCTTCCTTCCTTCCCTGGCGGTTTGGTTCTCATCCTTGGATCCGCACGGTGAGAGCCGCTTCTCTCTGAGCCTCTGGCCCCTTTGCCTCCCTACTTTTTGATCTTTGTCTGTGGTTTCCCCTGTTCCTCTCGGTTCCATCAAGGGAAGCGACTTCACGGCTCTACTTAGGCTGTTCTGGTGGATCCCTAGCCCTTTCCTCTGTCATTTCCATTGTCCTCTTAGACTAAGGTGAGTGAAAGATTCCATTTTGCTCTCTTTGATGACTTGGATAGTAGTTAAAATAGTAGCCTACTATGCCGTCTTCTAGACATTTACACCGCAGTTTCTACAGTATGGAATAAAACATCTATCAAAAAATAACTTACTAGGATTAAGAGACGACACTTTTACCTTTTACTTAAAGAGCTCCAAAAAGTTTTGTAAAAACCATAATATGGAAGTCGGGAGTGGTTGGTGCATACTTTTCATCACGACACAAAGGAGGCAGAGGCCGGTAGATCCCTTTAAGTTCAAGGCCAGCCAAGGCTACAATTGGGACCTTGTCTAATAAGTAATAGTGTAGTTACTGGCATGGTTTCTTGGGGTTTTATTTAGAGCATAATGTGTAGGAATATTTAAACCAGCTACAGATAGAACTCAAAAATATGAATGACAAAGTTGGATGATAGGAAAGGGACCTGAAAAGGAGTTGTAAAATTCTCAAATAATTTTTTTAAATTGGGGGAAAGATAAAAAAATGATTTTTATTTTGTTTTAAGTAGTCCCGATGACTTAAAATTCACATACATATCTCCCCTTCATCCTCCCAAGGGATGGAATTAAAGACATGAGCCACCATTCCTGGCAGGAATTCTGATTTTGCACAGGTTCCCGCTTTTGTGAGTGCTCCTGACTTTAAACTTTTGTTTTTCATTTTGAGATAGGATCTTCCTAAATTGTTCACACCTTGAATTTGGTATGTAGCCCGGGCCGATTTATGCAGCTCTTTTCATGAGCTTCCCAAATAGTTGGGGTCACAAGCCTGGCCTCTTTGTTTTCTGTTTTATACTCCAGTCACACTGTCCAGTGCATACCGCATTCTTGTTAGCTGGGTGCTGTCACCGTCGTCATTTTCCTCATGAGGGAATTAAGACATAGTCTGGTTCAGTAATTTTTCCAAGGAACACCTTTTAGAAAGTGATGCAAGTCAAGGCGCTTCCCCAGGAAGTCTGTCGGTGCTGTGCCGAGGTTCTGTGCCGAGGTACCTTTAAAGACTCCTGGACCTGTGCGACACCAGCTCAGATTCCTGGAAAGATGCTGAAGAAGAATTTCTGCTCACTCCCTGTTGTAGAAGTGCTGCTTGCACAGAGGGGAGAGCACAGCGGTTCTCAACCTCCCTGACTCAGTTCTCATGTTGTGACCCTAACCGTAAAATTATCTTGTTGCTACTTCATAACTAATTTTGATACTGTTAGGAATCATAATGTAAATATCTTATATGCAGGATACCTAAGATGCAACACCTGTGAAAGGGCCGCCGCAACCCATAGGTTAAGAACCGTGGGTCTAGCAGGAGCCAGGCAAGTGAACTACACCCCCAGCTTAATGCTGATTTGTTTGTTTGTTTGTTTTTTTAAATTGCAGTGTGTTCTTGAGATTTTTAGAGATCACTTTGATAAATTCTTAAGTTATTTTGACTAGAATTGATTGAGTCCTTTATAAAAATAGCTGGTCGTTCCTTAATGTAGATTTATACTTAGAGTTTTTCAGAATCTCGTTCAAAAGAATCATAACACTGTTTAGCTGCAGTGTGAGCACTTTAAAGTGTGCTTCTGGTGCTGAGTCATCCGACAATCAGTGCTACTTCCCCGATAATATTGTGAAAATCAGAAAAGTTAACGTCATTGAGTATTTTGTTCTGAAACTTCTTTATAAGGTCTTTGTGCTGCTTAGTTTAAATACTAACCTGGAAGAACCTGAAATTACCTGAGAAGAGTTTGAATGATCCAGGTCGCTTGGCTTGTGAGCATGTCTGTTAGTGATTATTTCCATCGTAAAAGGGTGGGGGAAGACCTAGTCCACTGCGGGCAACAAAATTCCTTAGGCAGGAGGTCCTCAACAGGGTAAGAGGAGAAAGCCAGCAGCAGAGCGAGCAAGCAAGCATCCTTGTGTTTTCCTCTCTGCTATTACAGGGTTCTCTGTGTAGCCCCAGCTGTTCTGGAACTCTCTCTGTAGACCAGCTGGCCTTGAACTCCCAGAAATCACCTGCCTCTGCCTCCCAAGTGCTGGGATTAAAGATGTGCGCCACCACCGCCCTGTTTCTCTGCTCTTAATTGTAGATGCTATGTTTTTAAGTTTCTCCCTCAACTTTCCCACAGTACTCGACTAACTTGGACTGCAGTAACACAAACCGTTTCTTCCCTACGTTGCTTTTGTTGGGGTGTCTGTCACATTAACAGAAATAAAATTAGAATAATTTTCTATTTTGAAGTCCTAGTCCTGAGATTAATTTATTTTGGAAGTTTACGAAATCTTTTGATTTCATAGAACAAGTGTCATCTCTTTTGAGACATAGTTGATTTTCAGAATCAGATTTGTCAATATGATTTTTAATTAGCAAGAACGTTAAGAAGGGCTGGCTGTGTTGGTGCATGCCTTTAACCCCTGAACTGGAGAGACAGAGGAAGGCCTGGAACTAGAGTTCTAGCCAGCTAGGGCTACATGGTGAGAGATTCTGTCCAAAAAATAAAAAGAATATTAGAAGTATTAACTTTTAGAAATGAACAATATAATTGTATGATAATACTTATCTTAGGGTTATTATTGCTGTGATGAAACACCATAACCAAAGTGGGTTGGGAGGAAAGGGTTTACACTTCCACACTGCTGCTCACCACTGAAGGAAGTCAGGGCAGGATCCTAGAGGCAGGAGCTGATGCAGAGGCCATGGAGGAGTGCCGCTTACTGACTTGTTCCTCATGGCTTGCCAGCCTGCTTTAAATGATAGAACCCAGGGCCACCATTCCAGGGATGGCACCACTCACAATAGACTGGGCCCTCCCCCACCCATTAATTAATTAATTAGTCTGCTAATTAATAAAGTCTGCAGGCTTGTCTACAGCCTGATCTTATCGAGGCATATTCTCTCTCTCTCTCTCTCTCTCTCTCTCTCTCTCTCTTCTCTCTTTTATTTATTTTTTATTTTTCGAGGCAGGGTTTCTCTAGCTTTGGATCCTGTCCTAGAACTTGCTCTTGTAGACCAAGCTGGCCTTGAACTCATGGAGATCCACTCACCTCTTCCTGGGATTTAAGGCTTGTGCCACAACTACCTGGCCCATTGTTAGTTCCTGATATAATTCACACTGAGTGCACCCCATATTTGAGTATAAATAACATTGTTTTCCTTTAGGAAAAAAGCCAAGCAAAAGCAAATCCCTTCTTACTATGTAGTCCTGATGACTGTCTTAGAACTCTCTAGGTAGATCAGGCTGGCCTCCAGCTCATAGGCATCAAATGCTGGAATTAAAGACAGGTACAACCATATCTGGCTATATATATTTTTTAATTACTAATTACCTTTTTTTTTTGTATATGTGTGCATGGGAGAGGGAGCCACTCCGTTGTGCTGTGTTGAGGTCAGGGGACAACTTGCAGGAGTAGACATAAAGTGCATAGCACATACTGTCAGAATGCTTAAAAGTCCTTTTATTGCGTTTTTATTTATCATGTAGGCATATCCATGCCATGGTGAGCCTGTGGATGTTAGAGGTCAAAGTAACTGAAGTTGGTTCTGTCTTCCCTGTTTTGGTTCTGGGTATTTGTTGTCGGGCTTGGAGGCAGGCACCTTTATCCACCCAACTGTCCTTTTGTCGTGAGATCTTTGAGGCAGCAAAAGTGATTGGAATTGGATGCTGGCATCCAGCTCAGCTGTTCATGTTTGCTCACTTGTTCCTTTACCTGGCAGATAGCAGCATTTGGGTTTAGAAAGCTTTGCCTTCAGCATATAGTTTTGCCCATGCCCCCACCCCTGTAGGAAGAGTACTTTCCATAAAGCCTTTCTATCACTAATCTACAGTGAGCTGGTTCTTCTCTGTCCGCAGTTTCGGACGTCCAGCCTGGGACAATGGTGTGCATTCCTTGTGTCGTCATTCCAGTTCTGCTCTGGATCTTCAAAAAGTTCCTGGAGCCGTACATCTACCCGCTGGTTTCCCCCGTCATCAGCCGTATATGGCCTAAAAAGGCTGTACAAGAATCCAATGGTAAAAATATAGGCAAAGTAGACTGCCAGGTAAGACCCTTCAAATGCCTGAGGAAAGGCGGGTGGAAGGGTGCACCTGGGTAACCCTTGGCTTTTGGAAGCTTGAGCTGCTAGAACTGGTAGCTTTAATTTGTTTATCTCAATTATTTAGTAATTTAGTAATCAGAAGATTTTAGACCAGACTTCTGAGTAACATATTTGTCCTTTTGCCTATGGCTTTGGTTGAGGAACTTACTTTCCCCCACCTGATGTGGGGATTGAAACCTGCTAGATCAGCGCTCTACCACTGAGCTATGTACCCGGGCCCAGTGTGAAGGCTGTTTTGAAAGGAACTATTTAGACCGCTTCTGTCTTCAGCATTGGTGCCTGTTAAATTGGCTTTGTTCGACTGTGTTGATTTAATTAACCAGCGTGATTCTGAAAGCAAAATCATTTCATTCTGAAGTTTATTGTCTGCTTTTACAAAGAATGTCTCTTAAAATCAGTTTCTTTTCCTTCTAATAATTCTTTTTTTTTTTTTTTTGATTTTCGAGACAGGGTTTCTTTGTGGCTTTGGAGCCTGTCCTGGAACTAGCTCTGTAGACTAGGTTGGTCTCGAACTCGCAGAGATCTGCCTGCCTCTGCCTCCCAAGTGCTGGGTTAATCCTTTAATAGGCATGCACCACCACCGCCCGGCTCTTCTAATAATTCTTATTTTCTTTTTTCTTTTGTCATTTTAGGGTGCAGATATCAATGGCTTACCCACAGAAGGAACAACAGAGGTCTCTGAGAAGAAGAAAAACTAGTGTGGTTTTCCTGTAGCCCTCAGCTGTTTTCAAATGGACCCGATAATATGAAGCACCTTCTTTGTCTCTTGACTTTTTTCTCTAAGACCAGGAGTATAGATAAGCAGTTTAGCTATCTGCCTGATGCTGATCAGGAAGAACATGTATTTATATTTAAAGTGTAAGTAGTTATATTTAATGACCTCATCCTGAGTTTCTTGTTCATTAAAGTAGCTTTCATTTCTACTAATAAGAATAAACAGAAGGTTTGTGTGAGCAGACACTCAGAACGTGGAGTCCTTGGGCCTTTGCATTCTTTTGGTTCCTGTGGGCTCTCGTACTTGAGTGTCCAGTATAGTGGATGGAATGAGGTGTGAAAGATGAAATTACTGATGAACACGGTGGAGAGCTGAGACTTAAGAGTCATTATTGTGCTAAGGAACCTGGAAAAGAAGGAACTAGAGGGAACTTCTTTGAAAAATGTAACAACATCAGTGTCGATCACAAATTCTGATTCTGCTGTACCTCTCATCCTGCAGGCGCATTAAACATTCATTTTAACTTGTTCTTTGCTTCTTTTTGTCTTTTCATATTTGAAGCTAATGTTTTTAAAAGATCAGGCTAACAAAGCGAGTCTTAGAACTGTGATGGCATCTAGACAGTGGTTAAGCAGAAGTCAACATTCTACAATGAGTGAATTACCTAGGAAGGACTTGACTGGCCTGGTTTTGCCCAAAGCAGCTAGGGGTCTTGCCTGGTGCTTCTTTACATCAATGGTGATAGGATAAAGCCCATCCTGTGCCTGAAGCCTGTAATCCCAGCTACCTAGGGGCTGAGGACTCCAAGGTCAAGCCTGGCCTTTGCTGCAGAATGAGTTTGTGTCTAACTTAGCCAGATCTCACATCCAATTAAAAAATGCGAAAAGGGTTGCAGATATAGCCCAGTGGCAAAGTGTTTGTTTAACCTGAGCCCTGGGGCTGGAGAGATGGCTCAGTGGTTAAGAGCATTGCCTGCTCTTCCAAAGGTACTGACTTCAATTCTCAGCAACCACATGGTGGCTCACAACCATCTGTAGTGAGGTCTGGTGCCCTCTTCTGGCCTGCAGGCACACACACAGACAGAACATTGTATACATAATAATAAATAGGAAAAAAAAAAAACCTGAGCCCTGGGTACAGTTCACAGCGCTAGACTAACCTCCACTCAAACTCTGCCTCAAACTCTGCTTAGCCGAGGATGGCCTTGAACTTCTGGAAATCCTGTCACTACCTCCCAAGTGCTGGGGATACAGGTGTGTACTACCACACCTGCTCCCCATCCTCCTTTGTTCTTTGGAGATAGGGTTTTGTCCCAGCTCTTTGATCTGGGAGTCAGGATCCTAGCTCAGCCTCCCAAGTGCTTCAAGTGCAGGCATCAACCACCATTCCTGGCTTAAAATGCTTGTGTTGAATGTGTACATCATGGTTTTTATTATACATCAGGGTTTTGGGGGGGGAGGGGTGCTTTGAAGCAAGGTCTTTATTTGTAGTATAGCTGTGCTGCCCTGGAGCTCAGTATGTAGATCAGGCTAGTCTCAAACTCACAGAGATCCTCCTGCCTCTGCCTCCCAAGTGCTAGGATTAAAGGTGTGCACCACCACACCCATCCTGCACATCATTTTTTTTTTACAAATATTTAGCACAATAGTCATGCTGCAGATCATTTTTAAGTTAATTTCTTTTGAAGTGGTCTCTGTCAGTTCAAGATGTGCTATTACATGTGTGTGCCATCATGGCCAGCTCACAAAACCTTGAAGTAAAATAATTTTTTAAAATTTATTTATTAGCCGGGCAGTGGTGGCGCACACCTTTAATCCCAGCACTCGGGGGGCAGAGGCAGGCGGATCTCTGTG
>NC_022020.1:59197703-59198982 GCF_000317375.1 Microtus ochrogaster
TTTTTTTTGAGATGGAGTCTGTAGGTCTGGCTGGCCTGGAACTTGTTATATGGACCAGGCTGGTATTACACTCACTGATCCGCATGCTTCATTCTCCTGAGTACTGAAATTAAAAGGCCTACACCATGACACCTGATTTCCAATGCACTTCAATAAACTACTCTTGAAAGTATTAGTGGGCTTGCTGGATGCGTTCTGTCTGCCCTCCAGATCTCTGCTCCTTCATTTGCTTGTCTGCCCAAGAAAGCTGTCTGAATTCCATGAGCCGGCTCCCAGCCCTTGGTTATGGAACCGTTCATGAAAACAATACCATCAGGACTCAGAACACTTGTGGCGCTGGAGAGATGGCTCAGCAGTTGGAAGCACTGGCTGTTCTTCCAGAGGACTTAGGTTTAATTCCCAGCCGTGGTAACTCACACCTGTGTAATTCCAGTGCTAGATGATCTAGCATCTTCACACAGACTTACATGCAGGCAAAACACCAATGCACATAAAAAAATAAAAGTCTTAAAAAAAAACCAAAAAAAAAAAAAAACAGTTGTTGCTTTTCAGAAGGCCTAAGTTTGGTTCCCACATGGTGGCTCACGACCATCAGTAAGTCCAGTTCAACTGGACTTGCTGCCCTCTTCCGATCCCTTCGACACCAGGGATGCATGTGGTGCACATACATACATACATGTAAGGAAAGCACTTGTACACATAAATCTAAAAAAAAACAGTACCATCAATTTAGCATCTGTTATTATTAACTACATAAAGCCTGTAGTTCATGTTGCTGGCTTCTGGGACATTCATTTTGCCGAATAACATTGGCATCATCATTATTAAGTATTTAAGACATGGGTGGAGAGATGTCTCAGCACTTAAGAGCATTGACTACTCTTCTAGAGACCTAGGTTCAATTCCTAGAACCTATATGGTGGCCTATAATCACGGATAACTCCAGTTCTAGGGGATCTGATATCCTTTTCTGATCTTGAGCACCAGATATACAAGTGGCGCACAGATATACATGCAGGCAAAACACCCGTACACATAAAATAAAACTAAAGTTGAACTTTACAATAAGGCATGATCTAATGTGATTGAAATAAATTATTACTTACTTTGGCTCAAGGTCCCAAATAGCTGTTCAGTCCATGCCAAACACAATTCTAGTTTTTCAAATCTTTACCAAGATGATTTGTTTGTAAAAAGTGTTAGTGACCGACTTATCTCTGGAAGGCTTCGCCTCTAAACACCATTACCCTGAGATTTAAGTTCTAATGGGCAAATTTTG
>NC_022020.1:59201075-59202114 GCF_000317375.1 Microtus ochrogaster
TTTGTGTGTTTTTTTTTTTTTTTCACGGTAATTGAGCACATCTTGAATGTGTGTAAAACCTACAGCTCCAAGAGTCCTTAAGCATCCCAAGGTCAGGACCAAGTCTAGAGCACAGTGCCAACAGTTCTTGATTGTATGTTATCTTTGTCCATTCGGCTTGATTTAGAATTACCTAGAAGATTGAGGCATACCCCTGTGTGTCTGCTGAGGTGTTTCAGGAGAGGATTAACTGCCCTGGATTAACTGGAGAGGATTAACTGAATTCTTGGTCTGAATGTGGGTGGCTCCATTCCATGGATCGAAGGATTATTATTTTTTTTTCCTGAGAAAGTTTCTCCATGTAGCTCTGACTGTCCTGGAACTTGATCTGTAGACCAGGCTGGCTCAAATTCAGATCTCTGCCTGCCTCTATCTTCCATGTTCTGACATTAAAGATGTGCACCACCACCATCCAGCTGGGCATACAGTATAAAAGAGGAAAAAGAGAAAACAAATAGTGTGTTGGCACCCCCCCCCTCTTTGCTTTTTGAAAAGCTGAATAGGGAATTAGATATGAGCCACCATATCCTGACTTTTTTTCCTTTTTTTTTTTGTTGTTTGTTTGTTTTTAAACAGTGTAACAGCCCTGGATGTCCTGGATCTCACTTTGTAGACCAGGCTAATCTTGAACTCAGAGATTCTCCTGTCTCTGCCTCCTGAGTGCTAGGATTAAAGACATGTACCACCATGCCCAGCTTATTTTTTTATACGCCCTTCTCCCCTCTGTGTGTGTGATCTTTGTGCTTGAGTATATGATGTGTGAGCATACATTTGTGTTTGTGAATGCAGGTAAGTGCATGGTATATGCTGTTGTGTATGTTGTGGGTCCAAGACTCCAAATCAACCTGACCAGACACAAAAGTTCTGCCAAGAAAGATTTATTACCAGGCAGCATTACAGAAACTGATCGATCAGGGATCACAGCACAGACTCGAACTGACTGCGTCCCAGAACATCCATTTAAACAAGTATTTAAGCACAAAACCCACAAATACCTGTG
>NC_022020.1:59202214-59206834 GCF_000317375.1 Microtus ochrogaster
CAAGTTACAATTACAATTTTTCCACCAATCAGTATTCAAAGATTAGGGGTCTTCCCTATGTGTTCCATCATTTTCAACCCACACAAAATGTAAGCTTTTTAGTCCAACCAATCAGATTCATTTGTGCTTTTTGTTGTTAGGAACAGCCATAATGCTTTTTAGAGAACTAAAAGATGCATAACAGACTATTTCTATTATTTAAGGAGGTTAACAATCAGAAAGTCTCCAGCTGCCCTCGTGGCCTGGGGACTTGAACTTTGTTTCACCCTACAGGTAAAATGGAGTCTGAAGTCAAAATGGCAGTACTCAGGACAAGGTACTTTGTCAACATGTAGAGGGCAGAGGACAACCTTGGAGTCTTTGCCTTGCGTCTTGTTTGAGACAGGGTCTCTTGTTTGCCACTGTGTGTTTCACATTAGCTAGTCCAGGTGCTTCTGTGGATCCTATATCTCCATCTCATGCTAAGAGAGTTGGGATTACTGCACACAGCTTTACATGAGTTCTGGGGATTTCTACCGAGTTCGTCACACGTTCTAGCACCTTATCCACCTAGCTGTGTCCCCAGCTCTATTTTTTGATATTTATAAGACAAGTTCAGTCAGACAGTGGTGGGGCATTCATTTAATTCCAGCACTTGGGAGGCAGAAGCAGGTGGATCTTTGTGAGTTTGAGGCCAGCCTGTTCTACAGAGCTAGTTCCAGGACATCCAAGGCTACATCGAGAAACCCTGACTCAAAAAACAAAATAAACAAAAGAGAGAAGGACTTAAGTAGCCCAGGCTGGTCTTGAACTTACTGAATAGCCAAGGACGACCTTGATCCTCTTGACTCACTTCCCAACTGCTAGGATTACAGGTGTGACTCACTTGTCTATCTTCACAAACGTGCTTTCAAATAAGTAGACATCATCTACATTATTCTTTATGATGGTTGGGCAAGTGCGCCTTCCCCCTATTAGCTAGATCCCCAGGCACCTTGTGTTTCAGTATGCTTTGCTGTTCTTCTGCAAGCTCAGTGAACTTACTGGCAAGTAATATTGTTTATTTATTTATTTATTTTGGTTTTTCGAGACAGGGTTTCTCTGTGGCTTTGGAGCCTGTCCTGGAACTAGCTCTGTAGACCAGGCTGGTCTCGAACTCACAGAGATCCGCTTGCCTCTGCCTCCCGAGTGCTGGGATTAAAGGCGTGCGCCATCACCACCCGGCCTGGCAAGTAATATTGTAAAAGAATGTGTAGGCTGGCAAAGTGGCTCAGTGGGAGAAGGTGCTTGCTGCCAATCCCAGCCGCCTGAATCCATCAGAGAAGCCACGTGTGTAGGAGAAAATCAGCTCCCGTAAGCTGTCCTCCATTCTGCACTCTTGTGCCATGGCATGCACTTGCCCCTCCCAGTAAATAAATAATGTAAAAGTAAAGTCTAATATTTGTACAGCACTTTACAGAGACTGCTGGCACATGGCGATTATATAATGGAAGTAATAGTAATAGCTGTTTCGAAGGGTTATGTAGAATAATAAAATATCAGTGAATAGCACAAAGGAAACAGTCCATAATGTGAATGGTTATCACTGCAATGGCTACAATTATGTACGTAATTTAGATGAGGATAGGTTAATACTCAAGGGTGTTAATTTGGTAACCTCAGGTCATTTGACTTAAAATTCTATATTTTTCTATAAGACAGGGTTTCATGTAGGCTGGCCAACCCCCTTACATAACAGAATGGCCTTCATCATTCAAGTACTAGGATTACAGGCTCAAATTCCATACTACTTTGTTTTGTTTTGAGACAGGGTTTTGCTTTGCAGCTGTGACTGACTTTTCATTCAGTATGCTGTTCACGCTGGCCTTGAACTCTGAACAATCCTCCTTTAGCCTCTCAGACAAATACCATACTTTTGGCACTACACAACATTGATTCTCACTCTGGTGGGACTCGTCCTGATTATATTGCTTTGAAGGGTCTAGATCTTTCTGTTAAAAATGTTTTATTTTTCAGTTCTTCAGAGCCTGCAATGTTGACGTTGGTGTGGTTATCCAGCAGGAATTAACAGGGGCCTTAATCTCAAATTACCAGTTCAGGTACACTCTCGCTCCCCGAAGCCTAGAGTTTGGGGCGGCTGCACTTTGCCACGTGGCTATGAGGTTGCCCGGGAGACGCTGGGAGGGCGGAACGGCAGAAGGACTGCATTTCCCAGAAGCCCACGCGTCCGGCGTGCCACGGGACCGCCTGCTGCTGGCGCGCGCCCGGCCGTTCAGTCCCTATCAGCGTCCTCAGCCGCTTCCCTCGTCTCACCGTAGCCCTCCTCGACTCCGCACCGACGTCTCTGCGATCGGGGCGCAGCGGGAGCCGAAGCCGGAGCCGCTGAGCGGCGGAACCATGGAGCCCTGAGCCGGCGATCACACCCGGGCCCCTGTGCGCCCGCGCTCCCGCTTCCCTGCTGTCCGCCCGCCCGCCCTCCGCGGCTGGAAGGGGAGACTGCGCCGCCGACACAGGTGGGCTTCCCTGACAGGGCACCGCCCCGCGGGGACTGAGCCTGAGGTGACCGACCGCGCGCCGGAGGGCTGCGGCCCCCGAAGGTCGGGTCGCTCCGGGGCTGCCCTGAGCTCGGCGACCCCTCGGTGCCCGGGTGTGCAGAACCAAGTGAACTGGACCCCCGACCGGCCCGCGGGGACCTAAGGGTTGCCGGAACGACAGGAGCTTCCGGACACTCGCCGAGGTTGGCTGGACAAATGGGCGTGTGATGGGCAGGGCGAGCAGTAGCGTGTTGCGCGTTTGACAGACACATTTTTATTGGCAATATCATTCTGTACTGTAAAATGCATGCTTTGGAAGTACCACTGAAGTACAGCTCACTAGCTTTTAGTCTCTTCACATCGCCTTACAGCAATCCCACAGCATTATTTCCCTCCTCGAAAGAGCTCTGTACCCATTAGCAGTCGTTCCTTCTCCCCTTCACACCCTGCAACCATCAGTCTGTTTTCTGCCTTGGTGGATTTGCTTGAGTCATTGGGTGTTCGTTGAAGGGTGAAAAGGGTCCAAAGTGGGGTTTAAGGGAAGTGGAGCGATAAAGGGGGTGAAAGAAAGTACTGAACAACAGTGAGGGCATGATTGTAAGTAATGGGGCTAGCAAAGACTGGCTGCGGACAGAGGAAGCGGGATCCTTGAAGGTCTAGAGAGGAGATGCTGGGCAGGGAAGTGAGAAAATGGGAGTGGAGGTGGTGGAGAGCAGTGTAGTTTTACCAGAACCAGATGTTTGTGCCTGAGTTGAGGGCTCAGTCGAGGAAGACTATCTGTCAGATGGGTGAATGGTAGCTGCTGAGAATGAAGTTTGTGGGTTTCTAGAACGACTGTCCTGTTCTGGGGTTTTCATTTTAGATAATCTTGGCAGCTCAGAGAAACTGGGCAAGAATGAATGTCCTCATCTGGAAGATGAAGGACAGGCATTTTAGAGGTTGGGGTACTTGGTTAAGCTTATAAAGTTAGTATGTAGGGCAGAAGGAGTTGAAACCAAAGTATAATTGATGAAACAAGTTGCAAGGTTATTAAGACATAGAGAATTGATATAGAACAATGTTAATAGGAAGGGGATTGACCTATTGAGAAGTCTGTGTTAGCCTGACAGTGGTTTATCCTAGCACTGGAGGCAGAGACAGGCAGATCTCTGAGTTCGAGGCCAACCTGGACTGCAGAGTGAGTTCCAGGACAGCCAGGGCTACACAGAGAAACCCTGTCTTGAAAAACCAAAAAGAAATGTGTTATAACACTCCTTTTTGTTTGTTTTGGTCAAGGTCTTGTTGCTTTGTGGAAAGGTTGAGAAAAAAGTGGAGTAGTGGTTCTCAACCTTCCTAATGCTGTGACCTTTTAATACAGTTCTTAATGTCGTGGTGACCCCCAACCATAAAATTATTTTCACTGCTACTTCATAACTGCAATTTTGCTACTGTTATGAATCGTAATGTCACTTATCTGTGTTTTCCAATGTTCTTAGGTGACCCCTGTGAAAGGGTCATTTGATCCTCCCCAAGGGGTTACAACCCACAGGGTGAGAACCATTCAAGTTGTATAAGTGGTAGCATCCTTGCCTGGCATGCACAAAGCCCTCAGTTTGATCCTCAGCATCATGAGGAAGAAAAAAAGAACAAATATTGAACTAAGATAATGTATTCACATACCATTACCTACTCTAACAATGCCAGTTTAGTTCCATCTGTCTTTCCATGCAAGCCTGTTCTCCCTCGTAGTTATCTTTTATATATATATATATATATATGTATATATATATATATATAATTTATTTTTATTTTGTTCACATTAGTGTTTTTCCTGCATGTATGTCTGTGCAAGGGTGTTGGATCCTGGAGTTACAGACCGTTGTGATCTGTCATGTGGGTGCTGGGAATTGAACCTGGGTCCTCTGGAAGGGCAGTCAGTGCTCTTAACCACTGAACCATTTCTCCAGCACCCCTATTGTTATCTTAAAGTAATTGTAAATATAGCATTTCAGTAGTACCTGCAGGAGATTGGTCTCCGTCCCATACTGCTGGCATGCTTATAATATTAACTTCACACTGTCATTAATATTTATAAGGACCTTGTTTTTATTTTTGGTTTTTTTTTTTT
>NC_022020.1:59206934-59222848 GCF_000317375.1 Microtus ochrogaster
CTTTGGAGCCTGTCCTGGAACTAGCTCTGTAGACCAGGCTGGTCTCGAACTCACAGAGATCCACCTGCCTCTGCCTCCCGAGTGCTGGGATTAAGGACCTTGTTTTTAAAAGTTGGCATCTTTTTAGGTTTTATCTACTTTTGTAGAAGAATAGCTTATTGAGTGCGCTGCCGGGGCTCTAGGCTGGGCCAGAGCTGGAGCCCTGCTGCGCTGCCCTTGGTTTCCGTCTGATAGGAGGGGCCTGAGCAGTAGAAACACACCCATGTTTCACTTGATGAAATGTGTAGTGTCGTCCCACGTTGAAGCATGGACTTTGGGATGACCTGAATCAGTGTTCCAGGCCTTGGTCATTCAAAATGGCTTCAGAATAAACTCCTTTCCCTGAAATAACAAGAAAACATAGTGTCTCCTGCTTTTCCAGTAGCTCCTGCTGTCCTTTAGTTCTTTCTGCTTTGAACTATCAGTATGGCTCATTCTTTGTGAAACAATAAATGAAATATTGTGACATTGACTCACTCTTTTTTTGTTTCTTTTCTAAGACAGGGTTTTTCTGTAGCCCTGGCCGTCCTAGAACTATGTAGACCAGGCTGAGAGACCCACCTGCCTCTCTCTCCTGAGAGCTGGGGCTAAAGGCAACTCCTTCACATAAGGATCCATGTGATTGGATCAGTTTCATATGGATAATCCAGGTTAATTTCATATCATGTTGTCTTTTTAGAGATTATTATTGCTGTTATTATTGATTTTGCATGAGTGTGGAGAGCTGAGGTTGGGTTGTGTATGTGTGCTAGGTACTGCACCGACAGCGTCTTCCTAGCCCCCACTTTCTTTGTCCTTAATTCAGTCACCTCTCTGAAGTCTCTCCACTTCCCTTGAACTAAAAGATCTTATGCCTCAGCCTCTGAAGTGCTGGATTACAGGCTTGAGCCACCATGCCTGCTTTTGTGGCTGTCCCTGTTGGAGGTAACATTATCTTGAGTTACGCAGATGACTCCAAATATGGACGCCTTTGGAGGCTTTATTCTGTCAGTCTCAGCACACTTTAGAATATTTTGCTGAGACTTAAGTCCGGATGCAGATGATGGGCTGGCTAGAGCAGAGAGGCCGTGCCTGGGACTTGTCAGTGACTGTAAACAAGTGCTGAGAAACACCTGTGGCCCTTGCAGTGTCACTTTGGCAAATGAGAGCTCCAAAAGTGAGTAAGCATAAAGCCATCTAACATCATGTGACATTTCTCCTTCCTTGTTCCCTCTCCTCCCCTCCCTTCTCTCCCCTCTCCTTCCGTAACAGGGTCTGACTACACATAGCCCAGGATATTCCTTTTGGCCTCTTTATTATGTTTTTAAAATGTTAGATACTTGTAATCAGAATTCTCCCTCTCTCTCTCTCTCTCTCTCTCTCTCTCTCTCTCTCTCTCTCTCTCTCTGTCTCTCTCTGTCTCTCTCTCTCTGTGGTGGTGTTGGTTTTCATGCACAGGGTGAGAAGACAAGGGTTCTCCCGGACACCCCTAATTCAGCAGGAAAAGAAGGTTCTTGCAGAGTGAGAGAAAATTTGATCTACTTTTTGAGATTTGGACTTGAAGTTCTTTCTCAAGGACTGTGACTCAGCTGTATTTGGGTGAGTGCTGTGGGCCAGAAAGCAGAGTGACAAGGTGGCATTTGCTCCTCTCCTTCCTGTTCCACATTGCTGTGGAAGCCTCTTGGCCTTGGGTGTGAGGCACCTGGCTCTCTAACGGTGGTGTGCCTTAGTGTATCTTTTCACAGGGAGGCAGTGGCGATTCTGCATATCTGCTCTCGTCTTCAAGCTTCATTTCGCTAGCAATATTTTTTGGGGAGAAGGGGTTTGGAGACAGGGTTTCTCTGGGTAGCCCCGGCTGTCCTGGAACTCACTTTGTAGACCAGGTTGGCCTCAGATGAAGGGATCTGCCTGCTGAGTGCTGGCTAATATTAAAGGTGTGTGCCACCACCACCCTGCATAGTCTTTTATTTTTAAAGTGGAGCTTAATTTCTGAACTTAATGTGCTGGTAAATAGTTTTTATATTATTTATTTCTAGACTGAACTAATTTAGAGAATTGGGAATGATTTTGTTAAGTCTTCTTTACCAGAACACTTAGTCTTTTCCTTCTTTTTAGATTTTTGAAGTTTTTGTAATAATAATAGTAATAATAATAATAATTTTTTGAGACAAAGTCTTACTGTATAGCTCTGGCTGACCTGGATGTAGACCAGCCTGGCCTTGAGCTCATAGAGATTTTTATGCCTATGCCTCCCAAATGCTGGAACCAAAGTTGTGTGCCACCAAGCCTTGCCAGTTTTATTGAATTCTTTCAAAATTGTACTTCAGAAGTGGTTGTCAAATCTTTCCTTTGTCATAGGATAGTATATTTCTTTAAAATATTTTTTTTGAGATTTTATTTATTTACTGTATATGGAGTTCAGTTTGCATGTCTGCTTGTATACCATGATCATGCAGTGCTGGGGAGGCCAGAAGAGGGCGGCATCAGATTCCCCTGGACCTGGTCATAGAAGGGTGTGAGCTGCGATGTGGGTATGGGGAACAGAACCCTGTTCTTCTGGAAGAGCAGCCAGTGTTCTTAACCACTGAGCCATCTCTGCAGCACCCCCAATAGTACATTTCTTTTGGGGTGAGTTTATCATTAAATTTTATTTTATTTTATTTTTTTTGAGACAGGTTTTTACTGTGTAGCAGAACCTTATTCTGATTTTGCAACAGCTGCCTCAGCCTCCCCAGTGTGGGGATTGCAGTCATGAAAACTGTGGACATAACACCCTAAACACATCCAATCTTGGCTGATGTCAGAAGCTAAGCAGGGTGGGGTCTGGTTATACTTGAATGAGAGACATTTCTTTTTTTTTTTAATATTTATTTATTTATTATGTTTACAATATTCTGTCTGTGTGTATATCTGTAGGTTAGAGGAGGGCACCAGACCTCATTACAGACGGTTGTGAGCCACCATGTGGTTGCTGGGAATTGAACTCAGGACCTTTGGAAGAGCAGGCAATGCTCTTAAACCACTGAGCCATTTCTCCAGCCCCGAATGAGAGACATTTCTGACAACTCTTCTTTCAAAATATCTCAGGTGCTGGGCGGTGGTGGCTCACGCCTTTAATCCCAGCACTCGGGAGGCAGAGGCAGGCGGATCTCTGTGAGTTCCAGACCAGCCTGGTCTACAAGAGCTAGTGCCAGGACAGGCTCCAAAACCACAGAGAAACCCTGTCTCGAAAAGCCAAAAAAAAAAAAAAAAAAATCTCAGGCGATCAGTCCTCCACCCTTTTTCTTACCCTTTCAAAGCCTCCTGTATCTGTTAGGGTTAGGGTTTCGACCTGGAGCAGGGTAGCTTTAGCATGTGACTAATGTGTCTCTCGCAGGACCGAGTCCGGAGGTATGGCAGTCCATTGTCTTGGGGCCGAGTGGTTTCTTCGTCATTCCTGGGACATAGACCTTGATGTCTGGGTTCAGGAGGAGGACTGCTGGAGTTGGAGCTAAAATATCGAAGCAGCGGGGGAAGGAGTGCCAAGAACTGTCTGTCTACTTAGGAGATGCTAATGTGTCTTCTAGTTAGACAGGAATATGCCTGGTTAGAAAGGCCTTTTTTTTTTATTATTATTGGTAGTAAAGAATTGTTAGTATTGGGGGCTGGAACAGTGACTGTATGTCGATAGGGGTTTTCTGTGCAGTGCTTGGGCCTTCGAATGCTTTGGCTGAGTTCCTAGGACATAATATCAAGACCCTGCAGAGTTTGTACATCTTGCATTTCTTCAGGGATTGTAAGTTTGTTCAGGTCCTCTTTGTTCTACCGTACCCACCATGGTCTGTCAGTTGGTCACATCTTTACAGATGCTAGTGCAGGCTGCCTTCTCTCTTTCCTTTCTTTTATCTAGCTTTTGATTGGTGTATTCCTGTGGCAATCAGGACACCTTGCAAGAGTCACTTTTGTCCTCCTGCCAGTGGGTTCCAGGGACCACACGCAAGCCATCAGCCTTGGTAGCAAGCACCAGCTACTCTGGTTAATATTTTCCGGCATTTTTTGAAAATAATCACAACTATCACTATTTCACATAGACTATTTTTTTCTTTTTTTGAGTAACTGTTTTCACTTTAAATATTAAATTTAAGTCAAATACTAGATTTTTCTCTGGACACAGTTCTTGGCTTCTGAAATGCAATACAGTTTAATTGACTCAGCATTTATACATGTCTTTCTTTACTTGGCTATCAGATGAACCATTTTGAGATCTAATTTGGTTGTGGCCTCATTTTCCCTTGTTATTTTTGGGAGGACATTGTGAGTGATGAGGTGCTTTGTTTGAAATGGTCTGGTTTGCTCATCCCTGCTCTCCCTCCTGAGCACTGTGTGGCAGTACAGGTTAGGGAATTCTGGTGAATGCTTAGTCTTGCAAAGCTTGCTGTGTTGTGTTCTTCTGGTAGATAGCTACAGTGCTAGTAGCAGTTAAATGCCTGACATTAAGTAAGATAAGAGATGTGTTGGAGGGACAGCTCAGCCTTTAAAAGCACTTCTAATTTTTTGTTTTGTTTTTTCATTTGAGACAGGGTCACACTATGCAGCCCTGGCTGTCCTGGAACTCTCTCTGTGGACCAGGCTGGCCTCGAACTCACAGAGATCTTCCTGCCTCTGCCTCCTGAGTGCTGGGTTTGAGGGTATGCGCCATCACTTCTATCTCTTCTCGAGGACCCAAGTTCAGATCCCAGTCCCATATTGGGCAGCTCACAACTGCCTATAACTCCATTTCAAGGCACTCTGACACATGTGACATACACTCACGTACACAGTGCACATAAATAAAATTTAAGAACTGTTAAAGGGGCTAGAGAGATGGCTCATTGGTTAAAAGCCTGTACTGGTTTTGCAGAGGACTTCAGTTCCCAGCACTCATACCCGGAGGCTCACAAATTGCCCATAATTTTAGACGTCCTTATACTGTGGCCTCCAGTTCTTATACACTGGCCTTCTCCATGGCACCTGCACTCATGTGCGTGTATACATAGTTGAAAATAATAAAGATACAATGTCAAAAGAACTTTAGAAGATGTTTGACTTTGTTTCCTTTTTTGTGTTTGTGAGACACTTTCATTCTATAGGCAGACTAGTCAGAGACTCTGTGTGTCCAGCCTGACCTCACGCTTGAAACAGTCCTCCTGCCTCAGTCTTCCATGTGCTGGGCTTATGGACATGAGCCACTGCGCCTGGACCTGAAGTGCAACCTGAGGTATGTGCATCTTGGAAGCTTGTGCTGTGTGGAGTAGCAGCAGAAACAGACTGGGACGTTACGTGTGCATGGCAGGAAAAGCTTTGTAAGCGAAGGACGACAGCAGTGTTGTAATAAGACTTTCTCATGGGCACCGACATTTTCATTTCGTGCCATAAAAGTATTCATTGATTTTTTGGTAGCCACTTAAAAGTTGTTATTTAGGCAGCTGGCTAGATTTGACCCGAGTACCACAATTTGCTCTCCATGAGTCAGGCAGTGAGAGCCAGTCCCCGCCTCGCTGGATAGTGAAGAGTAAACGAGTCTGTGTGTTTGCAGTGCAGCATAGGGCTTAAGGGACATAGCAGGTAATGAATTAGGTTTCCTGTTGTTACTGGGACTGCCGAACTTTATTATCTCTTGGAGCATGTTAACTTAAATTTTCTCTCAGATTAATCTGCTTTCTGTGAGTCCTTTCTCTGGTTTGTTTTGGCATCTCTATTTCATGTTAGAGGCTTTTTCCCCTTCTTTTTCAAGACAGGGTCTTTTTGTGTAACTGCTGTAACTGTCCTGGAACTTGAGAACTTGCTCTGTAGACCAAGTTGGCCTTGAACTCACAGAGATCCACCTGCCTCTGCAGTTGGAGTGCCAGAATTAAAGGCGTTCGACTCCACACCCAGCCTGTTAGAGGAGTGGTAGGCGTTGCTGTAAGGGTGGGTAAGCAATTGTTAAAGCATCCTGGGGGAGAGAATCCTTGATCCTTGGGTCCTGGGTTGCCATTTGGATTCTCTAGAGTTGAATCTTCTAATCCTCTGCCTCAGAGGCTGGGAAACCTATTGTGTCACTGTTTAACGAGCAGGCTTTATCCTCCTGCATTCATCTTCTACCTCATTGCCCGACCACCTTGTCCTTAGAGTCACAGGTCCTTGCAGTCAGCCGCTGGTCCCATGGACAAGGTCCCACAGACAGCCGTTCACCTGGTTTGATTTCATGGTTCCTTGTCTACATTCTATAATCTTCCCAGGGTTCCATGGGGTGAACTGACTCTCTTCGTGTTGGTGTCCCTTTTGGCAGACACTCAGGTTAGGGTTTCCTTAGCAGCACTGGTTAGGATACACACTCCCTGCTCTTGTCTTTGTCGGCCTACATCTTTTTATTTTATTTATTGATTTACTTATTTTTGGTTTTTTGAGACAGGATTTCTCTGTATAGCCCTGACTAACCTGGAACTCACTCTTACATACCAGGCTGACCTTGAACTCAGAGATCCGCCTGCCTCTGCCTCCTGAGTGCTGGGATTAAAGGTGTTGCTCTGGCTTCTTAAGACTTCCACCTTGATTCCCTTGTGCGCCTCCATTGCCTGTCTTATTTTCATTTGCTGGGTGAATGGTAACATAGCACTTGGAGCAGTCTTTCAGAGACTTTCCCATCATTCCATGAGCCCTTGGTGTCTGTTACACTTAACGTGTTCTTTGGTTAGTGACCATTGTCTGTTTCTCTAGTCACCTGGTCCAGCTATGAGATTTCTCTTTAGTGTAGATGGTGTCACATCTTCATGGCACGTGTTCTTCCCCCATATGCACACACAGAAAATATATTTATGTTAAAAATTTTTATTATTTTATGTACGTCTGGGTGTGCGTGTAGGTGCTGGTGGAGGCTAAAATATGGCATTGGATCCCCTGGAACAGAAGTGACATGTGGTTGCGAACTGCTTGTTGTGGTTGCTGGGAACTAAACCTACGTTCTCTGCAAAAGCAGGGATGCTTTTAACCATTGAGCCATCTCTTTGCCTCAAATGAAAGGAAGGAAGGAAGGAAGGAAGGAAGGAAGGAAGGAAGGAAGGAAGGAAAGAAGGAAGGAAGGAAGGAAAAAAGAAAGGAAGGAAGAAAGGGAAATAATTTGGTTAATTGAAAGTGCCATTGTACATACTCGACCTCAAATTCTTTTGTATTTCCATAGCTTCTTGGATAGAAATAACTCCATCATAGTCATTTACCCTAATCTATTGACTTACTGTCTTTTCCGTCAGTATTTTGTTTTTTATTATTTTATGTGCATTGGCATTTTGCCTGTGTGTATCTCTATGTGAGGGTGTCAGATCTTGGAGTTACAGACAGTTGTGAACTGCCATGCTGGTAATTGAACCCTGGTCCTCTAGCAGAACAGTCAGTGTTCTTAATCGGTGAGCCATCTCTCCAGCCCTCTTTTAAAATTTATTTATTTTATTTTTCAGTTTAATAAATCTTTATTTTTTTCTTCTCATTTTTTTTTATTTTTATTTTTTTTTCTCCTCGTTCATGGGGAAGAATTGCAATCCCCGATCCCCATCACGAGTGGGGTTCAACGGGTTACCCGCGCCTGCCGGCGGAGGGTAGGCACACGCTGAGCCAGTCAGTGTAGCGCGCGTGCAGCCCCGGACATCTAAGGGCATCACAGACCTGTTATTGCTCAATCTCGGGTGGCTGAACGCCACTTGTCCCTCTAAGAAGTTGGGGGATTAATAAATCTTTATTGAGCTCCCACAGGATGCATGAATTAAGGATCTATAATTTACACAGGTAGAAAAGTGTTACGTTAGGCCCCCCCCCATTTAAAGTGCAGACTGCATGCATCCTCTCTTCATGTTTCAAGCGAATTATTTAATGGGAGCCAGGCTCAGTTTGATGTTACCATATGTAACAAGGACAGCACAAATATTTTCCCTTTTCCAAAAAAAGGGGGCTTTGTTCATTAGTGGCAGGGACCTGGTTTTGTTACTTTTTCTTCTTAGTTGTCACCTTCCTGCCTAGTTGTCCGTCTGTAACAGTCCTTGCGGGAGTGAATGCTTGGCTGTGTAAGTGAAATATGAACCAGGAATGGTGATAGCATTGGTAGAAGCACTGCCTTTTAAAGTGGCTCCTTATTTGGTGGTACAGTGATGGATTCAATGTAAATATTTTATTTGAGAGCCAGACATCAAATCAAAATGTCCAAATGTCCATTAAGTAAAGATTTATGATTGAATTTTGACTGAGAAGTCAAGACTAAGTTACTCACTTAGAGGCACTGGCACAAGCCTGAAGCACATTGGGTTCTCCTTTTAGGAGAGCAGACAGAGAACACAAGGTTTCCCTTCTTTTTAAAATTTAAATGATAGCATGTTTATTGTTGGAGGAAGTTAAACAGTACAGAAGGACAGAATAAATTTTCTTTCTCCAATTCTACAGATTGTCTTTTCTTTCTTTTTTAACTTTTTTTTTTTCTTTTTTTGAGACAGGGTCTCACTATGTAGCTGTGGATGACCTGGAACTCAGAAATCTGAGTTGCCTCTGCCTCCAAGTTCTGATATTAAAAGTGATCACCATGCCTGACTCCAGCTCTGTTCTTTAAAGATATTTTTTTTTCGGCTTTTCGAAAGGGTTCTCTGTAGCTTTGGAGCCTGTCCTGGAACTAGCTCTGTAGACCAGGCTGGCCTCGAACTCACAGAGATCCGCCTGCCTCTGCCTCCGGAGTGCTGGGATTAAAGACATGTGCCACCACCGTTCGGCTTCTTTAAAGATAATTTAAGATGCAGTTCATATCTTTCTTGTTGTATGTTTGTGTGTGGGGGCACACATATGCCACTATGCAGTCTTGATGTCAGAGGACAGCAGGGGAGAGCTGGTTCTCTCTTTGCATGTGTGAGTCCTGGGGACCAAGCTTGGGTGGTTGGGCTTGGTAGAGTTGCCTTTGCTAGGTCCCATGTTGCTGACTCCTAGTCCCATTCTTTAAAAGTAACCACTTTTGGATCATTGTTTCTTATAGGCAAGCTCTAAGTCTAGTAGAAGAACTAGCATGTTTGTGTGTATTGATAAGATCCTACTCCTGTTTGACTTTACTCCTTCTTTGTTGGTTTTGCTTGAGTTAATTAGGATGTCTTAGTCACTGTTCTATTGATGTGAAGGGATACCATGACCAAGGCAGCTCTTATAAAAGAAAGCGTTTATTGTGGGTTTGCTTAGTTTCAGAGGTTAGTTCATTATTACCAAGGTGGGGAGCATGGTAGTGATCAGCAGACATGGTGCTGGAGAAGTAGCTGAGAGTTCTACATCCATATCCCTAGGTATAGAGAAAAAGAGACAGACAGACGAATACTGGGCTTGGCAAGAGTTTTGAAACCTCAAAGTCTACCCTGAGTGACCCTCATCCTCTAATAAGGCCTCACCTCCTAATCCTTCTAATCCTTTCAGATATGCTACTCTTTGATAACTAAACATTCAAATATATGAACCTATATATTTGACTATAACAATTATAGCACTGTTTAAAAGTAAGTCCAGACAGAGTTCAAGGTCTCTTCAGGAGACTCAAGGAACTATACTTCCCTGTAAAATCAAAATAAAAAACCAGATCACATACTTCCAACATACAGTGGTACATAATATGCATTACCATTCCTAAAGGGGTGAAAGCATGTGAGGAAATACTGGACCATTGCAAGACCAAAAACCAGCATGGCAAACTCCCAAGCTGCATCTTCATGTCTGATGCCAAAATGTTCTTCAGATCTCCAATTCCTTTCAGCTTTATTGACTGCAATACACTTCTCTCTTTGACTGGTCCTATCCCCTGTTAGCAGCTCTGGTAGGTATCTCATGGTCTGGCATCTCTAACATCTTAGGGTCTAAAATAATCTGAGTTTTACCCTTACAGCTTAACTCGGTGGTCCCTCTAGGCATCTATCCAGGGACACCCCTGACACATGCCTGGTCTCTGACTTTCCTTAGCCTTGGAGGGAGTCTGCAACCTCCTTTTTATCTTGACTCTAAAGCAGTGGTTCACAATCTGTGCTGCAGATAGGTTTCATTATAGATCAGAGAAAGAGTGGTTACTAATAACCACAGGACAGAGTCACTACTGGGCTACCTTGAAAACTCTACCAAAGCCATTAATCAAAAACTCTGCAGTTTAGCCTCAGGCAGGTTTTTAGGACAAGGGCAAAAGGTAGCCACATTCTGCCTCACCCCGCACCCCCCCCACCCCCCACCCCTGCCGCCGCACACTATTCGCTAGAATCCAGTTCGTGAGCTTCGGGCAAGAGGCTGGAGGTTGAGGAAACACACAGGGAGACAGACAGACACACGGACCTCCAATCACTGGTACAAAAGCCCTTCTTTAATAGCACCATGGAGGCTTAAATACCCTGTAGTCAGTGGCCAAAGGGTGAAAATCCAATCCTCTGATCCTCTAGGCAAGGCAAGGCCAAGACTCCAATTGGTCCCAACAACATTCTTTGCTCAAGTATCACAAAAATGGTCTCTAGAGTACTTACTAATACTCTTTCCCCCTGAAACTCCTTGAGCTGGGCCCCCACAGTTCAAATTGCTTCCGGCACTCTCTTCCATTCTTCTAGGATGGCTGCTAAGCCCTGCTTAAAGCTTCGAGGTGCTTTTCTGGTCCAAAGCCCCCAAATCTTTTATATTCCTCCAACAAACAGCATGGCCAGGCCTGTCACAGCAGTACCCCAGTCCCTGGTACCAACTTCTAAGTCACTCTTCTGCTGCTGTAAAGAGACATCATGACCAAGATAACCCTTATAAAAGAAAGCATTTAACTGTGGACTTGCCTACACTTTCAGAGTCTAGTCCATTATCATCACAGTGTGTTGGCTTGTAGGCAGACATGGTGCTAGAGAAGTAGCCGAGTTCTACATCCTCTTCGGTAGGCAGAGAAAGGAACTCAGACTGGGCCTGGCGTGGGCTTTTGAAATCTCAAAGCCCATTTCCAGTGACACATATCCTCCAACAAGGCCACACCTCTGATTCTTTCAAACAGCACCACCCCCGGTGGCTAAGCAGTCAAATGTATGAGCCTGTGGGGCCATTCTTACTCCAACCACCACAGAATTTCTTCACATTTTTACACATTTAAGATCCATCTTCTTTTCAAAGTGTTTTATTGTGTGCTGATCCTACAGTGTAACTTATCCCCAAGTGAAGACGGGGATTTGTGTAAACTATTTAGGTTATTGTTCTAACAACAGCACAATGGGCATTGCATCCATAAAACTTGTCAGCGTGCGTTAGTTCATCTGCGAGGTAGGTGTTTTTAGAATATGGATAGAAAGCCCTTCCATTATGAAGCTGACTGGTTGCAAGGCAAATGCTAACTATATGAAAACCTTAGATGTCAGAGAATGTACTATCCCTTTGTCCTTTGCTCTGCCTCACTCACTAGGTTCTTATTTTGCATGCACACCAATCCCAGCATTGGTGTTCATCTCCTCTCATCTTAGATTTGTGCTTCCTCTGTAGTGAGCAGGGCTGGGGAGAAGCCCTGTTTCCTAGCTTCCTTTTGGGTGTCGTGTTGGAGTAGGCAAGTGGAATAGGAAGGCAAGAAGAAGCACCAAGTATAGTGCCCTTTATTAGATTTTCAGGAACCCAGATTCCCATAAGTAGGTGTTAGGGGCTTAATTCTCCCCATTTGGAGGTACAGGAATGCTAGTGTTTAGGGCCAAGTGAGCTAGATAGGCTGCCTTGTGTTGCTATCACAGTGATTGGTGCTCAAATCCCATGATTCCAGGCTATAGAAGGTCCTTGTGTGGCAGTGTGATCCCTTGCCTTTGAGCCTAGACACCTGCTGAGGGTGAGGGAGAGACTTTCTCCAGCCACTCCCATCTCCTGCCCCTTGCTTCAGGAGTTTTGGATGATGATCCTGCTGTCCATATACTGGGCACTCAGCGTGCACTCACCTGCATCCAGTGACTTGAGCATGCCGGTGATGCTCTGTCAACTTCTCAGAGTCCTCACGCTGTGAGCAGTTTGTAAGCCTTTACTACTCTGATGGGCTAAAAACGGTGCTTTAAAACATTTAATTTTTTAGATTTCTCCTTTAAATTTTTACTTACGATGTGTCTGTCTCTGAAAATATATGCTATGTGTGTGTCTGCAGCAGCCTGAAAAAGAGCATTGCATTCCTTAGAGCTAGAGTTAGCAAGTGGTTGTGAGCTTCCAAACAGGAGTGCTGGGAACTGAACTCAGGTCCTGTGGAAGAGCTCTTAACTACTGAGTCATCTCCCCAGCCCCTTTGTTGTTTTAAACAATGTATTTTGCTCTTAATTTAGGCTGGAGGTCTTTTTCTGCGTTTATTAACTTGGACCATGGCTATTTCAGCAAGCATCTTTTGAGTACTCGTGTGCTGGAGGTTAATTAGGGATAAGGAAAAAAGTCTTAACTCGTGGCTCTCAGGAGTAATCCACCTAGAGAGACGCATTTTATATAATGTGGAATATGTCAGTTCAGGCTCCTTTTTACATAATGGGAACTTGCGGGGAGGGACGAGGAGGTGACGGGAAAGCAGTGCGGGAGGAGATGTAATCAGTTTCGTGTGTGTTGCGATGGTGGTTTTTTCTCCATGCACGAAAGTTGCTCCTTTGAAAGGCTGAAAGCAGCAAGCATCAGGAACAGCATGCTTCTCGTTCAGGCATAGTTTATGTGTTAACACATAGGCAGAACACTCATATACATTTACAAGAAGTAAACAAAATCTTAAGGATTTTAGGGAAATTGATAGAAGTGGCCCCCTGATCAGAGTTTAGGGCTAGAAGGACGATTTGAGAATATTAGTAGTATGGAAACCATTAGTGAAACCGGAAGATGGAATCAGTTACTGTTAAACTTTTAGAAAGAAGGGCTGGAACCTTCTGAAGTCTTCTGGTGCATAGAGGGGAAGGCTCTGGGTCTCTGCTGGTGATTGGACGGTGGGGCTTTTCAAGCTCCATCTTCATCTGTTTCTCATCAGTAAAGGCTTGGGGGGTTCCAGTTAAAATGGAAGCACATGATCACGTTTATGTGTGCATCCGTGAGTGTGTTTGTGTGCATGTGTTAGGAATTCTTGGCATGAGTCATGGCAGGAGAGATGCCAGTGGAACTCAGTTGTTAGCTTTGCATTCATGGGAGTGGGAAGCAGATGGAAGTCTGTGCAGAGGCAGGGTACTGCCTTCCCTTCTTTCTGTGGCCTGTTCCTCTGTCACTCCAGTCAAGGTGGGATGACAAGGACAGCCAGGGACACTTTGCTGCTGCTTCTTGGGCAGAGGCAGCTGTCCAAGGATGTGCTAGCCAAGCTTTTGTTAGTTGTCCCTGAGCTCTGACCTTTTTGCCCCTGGACTGGGGTCACAGTTTCCAGACTTCCCTGGTGACCAGTAGTGCTCAGGGGCTGCCTTTCTCTTTTTAACCCACCTCCAGCTTTCTATTCTTATGGAGACTCTTTTAAGCCTCTTGTCCCCTCTGACACAGCATGGCTGTGTCATCACCAAAGAAGGAACTATTGTAGAATTTCTAGGGAAAGGGAAGGAAGGAGGACCCCCCCTCCCTTGTGGTCCTCTTATTTTTCTGTGTTCTGACCCCTCCCTCCTAGTTAGTGTGCAAACTTTATTTATACTGAACCAAATGGGTCTGAGCAGTTATTTTATACTTACCTTTGTGATATAACCTGTTTTGAAAATAATGTTTAACCGGGTGGTGGTGGTACATGCCTTTAATCCCAGCACTCAGGAGGCAGAGGTTGGCAAATCTCTGTGAGTTCGATGCCAACCTAGTCTACAGAGCTAGTTCCAGGACAGTCTACAAAACTACTCTGAGAAACCCTGTCTTGAAAAACAAAACAAAACAAAACAAAATGAAAAGAAAAAGAAAAAAGAACCAAAAGAAAAAAGAAAATGTCGGTATAAAATAGACTGTGTGTGTGTGTGTGTGTGTGTGGTCTCATTCATAGTAGGAGGCATACAAATTAAAAACATACTGAAAAACTTTTTTTTTTTTTTTTTTTTTTTTGTTTTTTCGAGGCAGGGTTTCTCTGTGGCTTTGGAGCCTGTCCTGGAACTAGCTCTTGTAGACCAGGCTGGTCTCGAACTCACAGAGATCTGCCTGCCTCTGCCTCCCGAGTGCTGGGATTAAAGGCGTGCGCCACCATCGCCCGGCTCTGAAAAACTTTTTTTAACCTATTAGTAAGAATTAAGTAATTTAAGCAGTTGTGACTGGAGTAGGAAACTAGAGCACTGCTGATGTGAATGTTAGTTGGTACAACTGTAAGATACAAATGGTTCAAATATCAAAGTCTGTAAACTCCCTAAATGTCCATCAGCAAAAGTGTTCTTCAGTTACCACGGCTTTATTGGACCGTTTGAAAAGGGATGAAGTTCTTCACATATAAACAGAAAATGACTTTCAATGCTACCCATAGTTTCTGTGCCAACAAAGTAAAGAGTTGTTTCACCACATAAGAGGCATTAGCAATATTAACAGATGTCATACAAAAGGAATGATAAAAGTGTGAACAAGACATTTGTTGTACTAGCCATAAGTCCACCTGCTCCTACAATAGGGCAGTCTCGATTTAAATTCGAAAGTCCAAATTTAATGTGGACACTCAGGACATTCTGAGTCTGGAGAGCATCATTGACTTGTCTCACCTGTTTATCCACGGTGTCCAACACCAACCATCTTTGTGCCATTGCCAGTCCTGCAACCATGGCTGCAGCAGCAGACACCACAATGACAGCAACCACTGCAGCTCTCTCTCCAGAATCTCGTTGCTCTCGATACAGGATCATCTCAGTCTGCTTAGCCTTTTTGGTAATTGGCAGTGGTACGATGGCTGGTACCCGAACCAACAAGGCAGCCCTGGAGTGCTCATCCCAGCAGTCGCTCAGGTCACAGTTTCTGAAAGAACAACCAAAAATATCCTTTCCTCCAAAGTTGCTATTCCATACTACAAAAATGAAAAGAAAAAAGAAAGAAAACTAAAACAAACACGGGATTTAATAGTGCCTAGGCTCTCAGAGAAATATTCCAAAAAAGAAAGATAGAACTACACTCAGCTTATATAGGATTCCTTTAAAGTAATATTCATAGCCCAAAATATGTAACAAAGCATAAAGCATTCACAAAGGAAAAGGTTTGATTGATACAAGCCTGTTCTTTTGCCATATTGCTTAAAGCAGTTCCAGCTGTATAGTTTGAGGAATAGAAAGATGAAATCAAAGAACTAGTTTGGCTCACTGATCAATACAAGGGGGTTCCTTACCAGCCTTCACACAGTGCTTTCCGCTTCACTGGGACTCACCAGGAGCCTCATCAAGAGAATGACAGGTGTCATTCTCAGGCCCATCACAGGATCTTTTCCCATCATTTTCCACAGCCCGGACATATCGCTCTGGTACCCAAATGGGCTTTTCCATTCCTGGAGGAAAAACACAAACAGCTCCTTTCACCCTAGCCAACAGGCTAGCCATCCATAGCTTTAATCACCGAGGTGGCTTTCCGGGGGACACCTTTGTAGGTTGTGTTGTTAAGACTGCCCCCATCTCTGCTAAGAGATCACGTCCCCATAGATTGACAGGCAGACCGGGAAGAACATATGGCTGGGAAAAAACCCTCATGTCCTTCTTCATCATACCATTTTAATATTTTTGAACTTTTTTGAGGAGTTGTTTGACCTATTCCCTGCAGCCGTACAGATTTTAAGGACAAAACTGATACATCTGCCCCGGAATCTAAAATACCATCAACTATAGATCTTTTCCCTCTATAGTTATTCTAAGTTGGGGCCATTCATTTAACTGTGCAACCCAGAAAGCAGCCGTTCCAGGGAATCCAAACCCTTGATTGCCATGGGCTTGTTTATTATTGGTAACCTTGTTGGGAATCAACACTAATTGTGC
>NC_022020.1:59225278-59226466 GCF_000317375.1 Microtus ochrogaster
GACCCCATTACAGATGGTTGTGAGCCACCATGTGGTTGCTGGGAATTGAACTCAGGACCTTTGGTAGAGCTGCCAGTGCTCTTAACCTCTGAGCCATCTCTCCAGTAACCACATGGTGGCTCACAACCATCTATGATGGAATCTGATACTCTCTTATGTCTTAAAGGTGTACATGCAGATAAAGCACTCATATACATAACATAAATAAACAAATCTTTAAAAATATTAAGACAATGAAGATGATATCAAAAGATGGAAAGACCCTCCAAGCTCATGGATGAGTAAGATTAATACAGTGAAAATGACCATCCCACCAAAGCAATCTAAAAATTTAGTGCAATTCCCATGATTTCAATACAATTCTTCAAAGAAATTGAAAGAATAACTTTCAGTTTCATATGGAAACACAATAAAACCCAGAATAGCTAAAAACACTTCTAAATAATAAAAGAACTGCTTGGGATATCATTATTCCTGATTTCAAGTTGTATTACAGAGATAGTGTAATAAAAACGGCATGGTATTGACTGTTGATGAATGGAGTTAAATTTAAGATCCAGACACCTGATTTTGGTGAAAGGTAACCACCAACCCTGCTACACACCCTGGCATCCACAGTGGGAGTAACCAACACTCTGACTGGGTTTAAGACCCACTCCGTGAGATGGATCATGTCTAATGATGTTCAGAGACGAGATATGCCACGGGTGAAATGGATTTGCTGCAGGTCCGGCAGCTTGCTGCGAGGTTGAGACCACGTGGCAGGTCCCCAAACGAAGGTGGCTGGTTCCCAGCCATGTGGTGGCTGGCTGGCTGGGGTGGGAGGCACCAATGCTGTCCACGTGGTCTCCGGGACTGCTGGGGACCCGAAAGCAGCCAGTCCCAGAGACCACGTGGCAGGGAAGGTGGCTGGTCCCTGGCTGCGACAAATGGCTAGGCGGCGGGTGGGAGACACAGAGATAGGCACACCATACAGAGTAGAGTTGGACATTTATTTAGGGATTATGGAAGGGAAAGGGGAGGGGAAAGGGGAGAGAGAGAAGAGAGAAAGGGGGGGAAGGGGAAAAGTGGGGAGAGAGGCAGAAGCTGCCTCTTCCGAGAGGAACAGGAAGAGAGAGTGTGGGGCTGAGACTGCAAGCAGGAAGGGAGTGGGCGTGACTTGTCTCTTAAAGAGACAGAACATTACAG
>NC_022020.1:59227051-59228419 GCF_000317375.1 Microtus ochrogaster
TCCAGCCCAGAGCTATGTGAGATAAGCATAGATGGGCAATTTTGTGTTTGTACTGGCTCTGGTGGAGTACAGTCCCATTTCTTCCCTTGGAATCTTGTGTCTGAGGTCCAGTGTATTTGAAGATTGTAGTAGGGAGGCCACTTGTTGGTTCCTGGATGCTCATCAGCTCAGCCCCGAAATAATCACACAGAAACTATATTATTTAAAACACTGCTTGGCCCATTAGCTCTAGCTTCTTATTGGCTAACACTTATATCTTAATTTAACCCATTTCTAGTAATCTGTGTATTGCCATGTAGCTGTGGCTTACCAGGTAAAGTTCTGACATCTGTGTTTGGCGGGGCTACATGGCTTCTCTCTGACTCTGCCCTTCTCTCTCCCAGCATTCTGTTTAGTTTTTCCCACCTAGCTCTGTTCCTCTATAGCTCTGCTATAGGCTCAAAGCAGTTCCTTTATTAACCAATGATACTCACAGCATACAGAGGGGAATACCACATGAGCAGATGAAGAGAGCTGTGAGTGCTCTAGAGGAGGTGCAGACTTATGTATCCGTCTAGGTCAGTGTTATCAAAGTCTGGAGATTATTTTGAATGGTTTGAATATTCTTCCCATTTTTTTAATAGGTTGTCTTGTGGACATGCCCATGTGAGGACGAGTTGTCTACTGCACAGAAGATGGGATCGAACAGCAGCAGGATCAGTGACCTTCCTAAAAATGAGTACTTAAAAAAGCTATCAGGCACTGAGTCTATCTCTGAAAATGACCCCTTCTGGAATCAGCTCTTTTCGTTTTCTTTTACTGCACCAACCAGCAGGTAAGCCACTTCCTGGAGACTGAAATTCTGGTAGGAGGCGGTGTGCGCCTGTGCCGTCAACATGCTGTTTTGCCTCGTTATGTGCTTAGCAGAGACTATGGAAAGAAGGAAAAGTAGGATGTAGTTTTGAACCTGTGTCTGTCTCTTTAGCCAGCTCATTTGCCAGCAGCATTGCTGTTGATTCCTAGAGGCAGCGTGAAGCTATTTCTACTCATCCTATTTAGTCTGAAAAAGCTGTGTAAATACAAATGGTATCTTTAAACCATTCTCTCCCTTGCTTTTTCCTCCAGTTAAGTAAAATCTGTCATGCATATGTAAGCATATAGATCATAACTTTTTTCTTTTTAATGGCTTCAGAGTAGCCTTTAAATATGTTTAATCAGCTTTCTGTTTATGGGCATTTAGACTGTTTCTAGTGTTTTGTTACTTCATAGTGCTGTGTGTATTGTTTCACACGCATATAAATTTATCTCTACTATGCCTTCCTGGAAGTGGAATTATTGGGTCAGAATTGTGTGTGCATTTGTAATTTTATTTTATTTATTTTTTTTAAA
>NC_022020.1:59230516-59235634 GCF_000317375.1 Microtus ochrogaster
TCTCTCTCTCTCTCTCTCTCTCTGTGTGCATGCACACATGTATGTAGGATTCCCTGAAGCTGTAGAAGCTGTAGTTACAGTTGATTGTGAACTATCTGATGTGATTCCTGGGAAATCAACCTCCAGAGCAGCGAGTGTCTGTAACTGTTGAGCTGTCTCTCCAGCTCCTTCCCCCTTTTTTTTGTGTGTGTTTTTATAATTGCTAATTTAACAGGTAAAAACAGTATCTCATGTAAACTGTTACATGGTAATATAGGGTGTCTAGAATATTGACTTCTCAAAGACTCAATAGCTAGATTTTTCAAATCTAGTCCCTGACCTCTGTGAATGTATAACATTATGAGGCGAAGGGCAGGGGGGGGGGCAGCAGGTGAAGGGCAGGGGGGGCAGCAGGTGAAATTAAGCTTGTCACTCAGTTTACCTTGAAGTGAGGAAGTTAATGTCCAGGTGGGCCAGTGTGAACCCAAGGATCCTTGAAAACGCAATAGGAACAGAGGGAAGACTCATCAGTCATGTGATGTGTCATGACATGATGTGACCTGGACTCAGCCTGGGCCTTGCTGGTTTTAAAAGAGAGGATGTAGAGTCAAGATAAAGGAGCAGCCTCTGGGAGCTGAAAGGGGTGGGGAAAGGTTTTGTTTTTTATAGTTTTACACCACTGTGTTTGTGTTGACTTTAAACCACCCCTCCCCATGCATTAGCCTGCATGAATAGTCTAGACATGTACAGATGGTGTCTTATATGTGATCTTCTGTGACCTGCTTCCTTTACAGATGGTCAGATAAGTAAGGGCCAGATACTTCCCATTCTTTCTATTGCTCAGTTATGTTCTGCCTTATGAATACACATTTTCTTTCTCCATTCATCAGCTAATAGATATTTCTGTATTGGTGGAGTTTTAAATTTTTGAGACAGGATTTTATTTTGTAGCCTTAATTATTTGATTTTTTTTTTAAAGGCCAACTTAGACTGGCTTCAAATTCTCTTTGTAGCACATGATGACCTTGAACTCCTGATCGTCCTGCTTCTACCTCCCAATTGTTGGGCCTAGAGGTGTACATAACTGTGCCTGGTTTATCCGCCTTTTTTTTTCTTAAAGATTTACTTATTATGTATACAGTGTTCTGCCTGCATGTGTGCACTGTAGGCCAGAAGAGGGCACCAGATATCACTATAGATGATTGTGAGCCATCATGTGGTTACTGGGAATTGAACTCAGGACCTCTGGAAAAACAGTCAGTGCTCTTAACCACTGAGCCTTTTCTTCAGCTTTCCCTCCCCACTTTAAAGCATTTTGAAGTAAATTAGTGAAGCAGAGGTAGTATGCTTGTTAAGTTCTGTACTGCATGGGCTGTGTAGTAAGACCTTATCTCAAAGCGAAAACTCCCGAAACAAGACATGGGCTGCAGATATGGCTTCAGAATGGTTAAGAGTGCTTTTTGCTCCTATCGGGGAACAGAGTTTAGTTTCCTGCACCCATGTCAGGCAGCTCACAGTTGCCTGTAATTCCAGCCCAAGTATCCCAAACGTGGTTGCTGTATCATATAGTTTACTTCCTTCTGTAGAGGAAGATGTTTCTTAATGTCATTGTTGCGCAGCCTGTCTCTCAGTGTGACACCTAGAATCCTCCTGAGACATGCCGTCTCAAACACATTCTGCTCTGCGGAGCGTTTCATTGTCCAGGTTTCACAGCTGTAAAGAAAGCAGCTTAAGACAAGTGTCTCAGATACCTGTAATTTTGTTGCTGTTGTTATGTGTCTTGCTGACTGGACCTGTGCCTGGAATGCAGCCCTAGCTGTCCCTATCTGCCTCCTGACATCTGAACTGAGGTTTCCTCCCAGACAGACAAAGTTGACTGCTTGAGGTTCTGATTCTTTATTACAATGTTAAAATCCTGTGTGTCCTTCCCATGGATTGTATCTCAGTCTTCTCGATGTTTACTTTCATACCAAGGTGTTCACTGACTTCCACCACTCTATTTACCCTGGCCTGCAGCTCATTGGACTTTCAGCAAGTAGTGCTGTATCGTCGGTGAAACGCAAGTTACTGATTTGCACACCCCTGCCTGCCTGCCTGTCTCCTTATCTTCCAGGGCTGTTGATATTAATTTCAGGAATATGTTAAAGAGTAGGGGTGAGAAGACGCATCCCTGCAACACTCCTATGACTGTCTTAAACTGATCACTTAGTTCTCCACAGACTTTGACTGATGCAAAGGTATCTTAAAGGTATTTTCTAGTATTCTTATGATTTTTTCTGGGTATCTGTAGAACCTCATTGTTTCCCAAAGCCATAGGAGGGTGTCATTCTCCCTTTCTTCAAGGAAGTTGATGTTAGTTCAAAAATAACAAGGGCTATCTTAAAAGTAGAAACTGAAGAATGAACATAGATTGAACTAACTTTCTGATGAACAATTTCTATACTGGAAGCAAGTCATGCTACTTTCTAAAGACAAAGGGTCTTGCTGTGTAGTCCAGGCTGGCCTGGAACTCTCCATTCTTCTGCTTCAGTCCCCCCCACCCCCAAGCAGGCATGAAGCGGTGCCTGTTTGTCATGTGACTGTTGAGCTGTTTAGAGCACGAGCTCCCTGTTTTCTGCCGCAGCGTGAGAACTGTTCCCTGCACTGGGCACTAGGTGGCGCTGAGGTAAGGCAGAACAGCAGCTTCCGATACTGGCACTTAAGAGCACCAAGTACAGAGGGGAAGAAAAACCTTTAACCTGCACCTCGAGTAACGAGGGCTACGTTGTGTCGCTTTCATCGCTTTCTTTAGTTTTCTCCTTACAGTGTTTCTCTCGCCATGGTTTGTCTGTCTAAGGAATAGACTGAAATTATTTAACTAGCATTGACCACTTCGGTAGTTTCTCACTTTTCATTAGTAAAAATAGAAGTGTGATAAATTTCCTTATAAACAAGACTTTATGCATTTCTCATTGTGTGAGTAGATGACTTTGGGTTTTTTTTTTTTTCCCACTTTAGTTTTTTGAAACAAGGTTTTTCTGTAACTTTGGTACCTGTCCTGGAACTAGCTCTTATAGACCAGGCTGGCCTCGAACTCACAGAGATCCACCTGCCTCTGCCTCCCGAGTGCTGGGATTAAAGGCGTGCGCCATCACTGCCCGGTGTAGATGACTTTTTTATGGCTGTTTTTACCAGTAAAATGGTCCCTTAAAAATATTTAGGTAATTTTTAATTAGAGATAAGTTATAAAATATAGAAACAAAAGTTAAAGTAATCATGTCTATTTACAAATACCACATACCACTTTTAATATTTTATATATATATATCTTTTTTTACAAAAATGTATGTTTTATTACTTTTATGTAAAGTATTTGAATTAATATATTTGTATAACTACTCCCAAGCCTTCATTTCCAGGACCTTTCTTCCATTGAAAAAGAAGTACCTTGCTTGTTAAATAGTACAGATTTCCCTTGTTTTTCCCAGTCCCTCCTGGTAACCTCTATGCTATTTTCTGCCTAGGAATTTGCCTGCACTAGGGATCTTATATAACTGGATAACCAGAGTCATGTGATATATGTCTTCTCTCACTAGCATACTGTTTTCAGTTCTCATAGTTACTGTAGCACGTGTCAGATTTTAGGACTGAATCATATCCATTGTATATACCTCATCATACAGCATTTTAAAATTTCATTTGGTTATACACAAAGAGCTTCCATTTCTCTTTAGCATTTAAAAAATATTTATTTATTATTTATTATATATACAATATTCTGTCTGTGTGTATGCTTGCAGGCCAGAAGAGGGCACCAGACTTCATTACAGATGGTTGTGAGCCACCATGTGGTTGCTGGGAATTGAACTCAGAACCTTTGGAAGAGCAGGCAATGCTCTTAACCACTGAGCCATCTCTCTAGCCCCTCTCTTTAACATTTTTAAGTTCTAATTACCTTTTTGTTTTTTCTTTCAGGGTCTTCTTTGTATTATAAAAAATAAGAACATTCTGCTAAGAGTCTTTGCTAATGCAGACATTATCAATTTATTAGTTATTTATGAAGTCTTTCACATTTTGAAGTGCTAGGCTGATTGTCATCTGTCTTTTCAGTTAGTTCACATCTGTTATTATTCTCCTCTCTGAATGCTGAGCCCTTAGGAGGCTGTGCATGATTGCAGTAGTAGCTGGTAAACACCAAATTTAGCCCAGGTTTATATAACTCCAGAGGTGACTTCTCTGTGGTCGTCATGTGTCATCAGCTCCTTTGGAAGCATGGACTCATCAAACTGAGCTTTAAGTAACGGTCTTAGAGAAAAGGCCCATGGGGTTACATACTTACATTTCAGAGCTGTCCAGAGCTGTGGATCACACTCCCGACATCCTGTGCGTGGATGTTATTGTGGGCAGTCCTGTCAGCAGGTGGAGGTGGTCTGTCCTGTGTTTCTACCTTGCCTGAAGGGAGTGTGCCCTCTCTGGTTAGGTTACAGTGTTTAAATGTGTTTCTTGACTTGAGAAACCAGAGAGACTGGACTTGAGTTCGTCCTGACTGTCTGAGGGAAAGAAGCGGTGCTCAGGAAAGGGTTGTCCTCTTGGAGTTGTCATGCCTGCCCTGCCTTTTCATTCTTCTCAGCACGAGTGTTACGTACCGTACCGTTTATGGGAACAGGGTGCCTAGCTGAGGTGGCCTACGGCAGCTATTAACCTGTTCTCTAGGTTCTCACCTTTCTCCTGCCAGAGGCTCTGATGGCAACAAAAGTCAGGCCTCGAGCTCTTTTGTTACTGGGATGAACACGGGCAGTTTTCCTGATCATCTCATCTTCTCAGAGTGAGGAACTGCAGGAAGTTCACTGTTTACCTACTGCATCAAAAATTCTATTTCCTCCTTGCATTTATACATTTCATTGCAGGTTTTGAAAGGTGACTGAGTTTATCTAGGATTGATTACTCCCTTAACCTAAGAATGCTTAAATGGGGGGGAGGGGAGCAACAAGAATTGTCACAGTGTTAAAGTAAGGGGCCAAGAAAACCTGACCGTGTTTCCCTTGATTTCTTTCTTGTGTGTTGAAATCTGAACTTTAAAGCCATTAATTTCTATTATTTTCCTGAGAAAATAAATGCAATATTACTCAGGATGATGGTGGTTGCTTCTTCTCCCCCCCC
>NC_022020.1:59236183-59236744 GCF_000317375.1 Microtus ochrogaster
TATTTTTTAAAAAATTTTCTGCAGTAAATTCATATGCAGTTTTATCCTTTGAACTTTTACTATGAATAGGTTCTTTTAAAACATTAACCTTTCTGCCATTTAACCACTGAATTGGCTGGTTCTTGTTAGTTTTGTGAATGATTTCTGTAATTCTCTCTTGCTAACGTAAGGGGGAAATGCCTCTGAGTTTTTCTTGTTAGTTAACTTAGGCCTTGTGTAAACTGACTGTGGGCTGAATATGACATTGGTGTAAAGTGTTGATTTTGAAGACATTCTGTGACAAGAATTTTCAGTGAAAGGACTGAAAACATTTTTAGTATTTATTTTATAAACCTTATAAGTGTTGTTTGTTCAGCAAATCTATGTTCAGGATTTTCTTGTAATTTCCCCCAACAGCTTTTTGCACATCTGCTTGTTCTGAGAGACTTGAATTATGAGCTTTTCGTCTTTCACCATTTGTATGTGGGACTGGTGTGCCTAAAAGTAAAATACAGCCAGTCTAATTTGCTGGAAGCTGTGAGTGAAAGAGTTTGTATAATTTAGAGGTCTGCTTCCTGAATA
>NC_022020.1:59236950-59238049 GCF_000317375.1 Microtus ochrogaster
TAATGGGGTCTGGTGCCCTCTTCTGGCCTGCAGGCATACACACAGACATAATAAATAAATATTAAAAAAAGAGATTTATGTTATTATGCATACAGTATTATGTCTACATAGTTTTGCCTACACGCCAGAAGAGGGCATCAGATCTCAATACAGATGGTTGTGAGCCACCTTGTGGTTGCTGGAAATTGAACACAGGACCTCTGGAAGAACAGCCAGTGCTCTTAACCTCTGAGCCATCTCTCCAGCCCTCTTAATAATTTTTGGGTTTTTTTTGAGACCAGGTTTCTCTGTGTAGTCTCGGCTGTCCTGGAACTTGCTTTGTAGATTAGGCTGGCCTCAAACTCATAGAACTATCTGCCTCTATGTGTTGGGAATAAAGCCGTGTGCCATCACCACCCGGTGGAAACTCAGGGTCTGGAGATCCTGGGAGGGTATTCTGTACTGAGCAGTACCCCCAGCACTGGGCTAGTGGGTTTCTTTTTTCTTTTCTTTTCTTTTTTTCTGAGACAGCGCTTCTCTGTGTAGGTTTGGAGTGTGTCCTGGAATTTGCTCTGTAGACCAGGGGTTACTAAATTTGCATATTCATACATAATAATGGATTTCATTGTGACAGTTTAATATATGTATATGGACAGATATTTTTATCATATCTTCCTCATTAACCTTTTGTTCTCGCCTCCTACTGATTCCTTTGTCCCAGTTACTCTTCTTTTTGTTTCTTTTTGGGGGTGACCCATCTCATTTTATAGGGTTTTCCCGGGTGAGGGATTATTGTTGTTGTTGTTATTTGAGACAGGGTTTCTCTGTGTAGCCCTGGCTGTAGTGGAACTTGCTCTGTAGGCCAGGCTGTCCTCAAACTTAGAGAGATCTTTCTGCATCTGCCTCAGAGTGCTGGGATTAAAGGCATGTGCCACTACTACCCAGCTGAGTGAAGGATGATTAACAAGAACTGTTTTATTGCTGTGATCAAAACCATGGCCTAAAGAAAAATCAATAGGCCAAACCAATAGACTGCCCAATTGGACTTTCATGCTCCAAGACTGTGAGCTAAATGAACCTCTTTTATCAAGTTCATAGTCACAGATAATTCTTTTTTTTT
>NC_022020.1:59239524-59240065 GCF_000317375.1 Microtus ochrogaster
TTTTTGTTTTATTTTGTTGTTGTTTTCATTATTTGAGACAGTGTCTACACCATAACCCAGGTTGTCTTGTATAGCTCCTGTAGTCCAGCTTGGCCTTGAACTCATGGCAATCCTCCTGCTTCAGCCTTCTGAATTCTGGGAATTACAGGTACCCAACACCACTCCTGCCTTTTGCTCAGCCATTTGACAGTAATGAGAGACCGCACTTGACACATCTCCTAAGCATAATGTCCGTTCCCTGAGGGACTATAGGGCTTGATTATTGCTGCTTTGGAAGCAGCGCCTTGTATTCTGTTTAGGATTACCCACGGCAGGTCCAGAATTCACCGAAGGGCACCCCAAGCTCTTCTCTCTCGTATCTTGAGAATTAGAGTAAATTTCCTAAGTATACTGAAAATTGAAACTTTATTTTATATTGCTAATTCTATTGTTTATGATATTCTTGTTCTAATTTATTTCTTCAATTGATACATTCCATTATGTTAGTATGTACATATCTAGTATTGTGTTCTAAATGACCTTTCTTGCCTGGCGATGGTGG
>NC_022020.1:59241000-59251448 GCF_000317375.1 Microtus ochrogaster
GAGGCAGGTGGATCTCTGAGAGTTCGAGGCCAGCCTGGTCTACAAGAGCTAGTTCCAGGACAGGCTCTACAGCTGCAGAGAAACCCTGTCTTGAAAAACAATAAATAAATAAGTAAATAAATAGATAAATAAGAAAAAAATAGAAAGAAAGAAAATGACTGTGTACTTGTCTCTGCCATGGCTTCTACTTTGCACCCAGGACTTAAACCTTGTGAGCTTTCTTCAGCAGTAAAGGTAAAATTTGACCTAAATAGTCTCCTGTCGAATTCTTAGCTGTTGTGCTTCAGAGCTTGCCATGCTGCCTAACAGTGGCTTCCTAAGCTCAGTTCCTCAGCACCTAAGAGCACTGGCTGCTCTTCCGAAGAACCCAGGTTCAATTCCCAGCGCCCACATGGGAGCTTATGACAGTCTATAATTCTAGTTACAGGGAACCCAATGCCCTCTTCTGGCCTTATCAGGTACACACATGATGTATAGATATATGTGTGAACCAACCAACCATACATACATAAAATAAAATAATACTTTTTAAAACATTTAAAAAGAATGAAAAATTATAGTAATATTGGTTTTTACCTCGCTTGAGGTTACACTTTCTTCTACTATTTACTTTGCAAGTAAATTTTGATTTTGTAATTATGACTATGTCTTAGTCACTGTTCTATTGTTGTGATGAAACACCTTGACCAAAAGCAAGTTGTGGAGGAAAGAGTTTATTTGGCTTACACTTAACAGTTTATCACTGAGAGAAGTCAGGGCAGGAACTCAAGCAAGGCAGGAACCTGGAGGCAGTAGCTGATGCAGAGGCTGTGGAGGGGAACTACTTACTGGCTTGCTCCTCATGGCGTGCTCAGCCTGCTTTCTTATAGAATCTAGGAGCACCAACTCAGGGATGGCACCACCTACAATATCTGGGTCCTCTCCCATCAATCACTAATTAAGAAAATGCTCTACAGACTTGTCTACAGCCCAGTCTTATAGAGGCATTTTCTCAGTGAAGGCTCCCCCTCTCTCTGATAACATTATCTGTGTCAAGTTGACATAAAACTAACCACCATAGACTAAGAGCAGCATCTTCTCTCATTGCTTATTTTCTGAATTAGATGTGAGATTGTCAGTAAGAGTGGTCAATTGGCAGTTTCAATTTGGCATTCTATAAATGATATGATATGCTCAGTGTTAACTATTTTAATACTTTTCTTGTCTCTTGCAGTTGAAAACAACCCTCGAACGGGAAATCTTGGCGCCTTAACTAAGGTCTTCCTTTCCAGAACGAGAGAGCTCAGGCTTTCAGCAGAATGCCAGAAGTAAGCTACCGTTTACCCAGCACTGCGGTGTACTTAGCGCTGTGAGGGGTAGTTTTCTTTTGGTGGGAGAAGTAGGCTGTGATCTTTTGAAAACCCCTGTGAAGGAATTACATTCTTTATTAAGAGGAAAAAAGTAAACGTTTTGAATTGTTGGAATGAGATTTTGGAGTTTGATTTCATCATTTTGGTTAATTATTAAGATTAGGTTTTTTAAAAGTTTACTAATGATACAATTAATTATTCTTTGAGTTCAATTTTAAAAATTAATTAATCTTAATTAATTCTTGTTATAGTTAGCAGATAAGTGGCTTTTACAGTGACATTTTCATGCGTGGGTGTCATTTACTTGCTCATGCTCATCCTGTCATTGTCCTCCTTTGTTGTGGTGAGACTGTTATCATAAAAGGCATTTTCATTATCATTGTTAATCTGGTTTAAATGATGACTTAGACATATGCTGTCTCATGTCCTCATGCTTTTCTGTCCTAAATATTGGATGGGACAGTCTGGTTGTTTATGACTGGGGTATTGACTTTGTTTGCTTCTTTGTTTGAGACAAGGTCTCACTCTGTAGCCCAGGCTGGACCTTGACTTCTTGGCATGCTGGTGCTTTAAGCCTCCAAGTGCTGGGATAATAGGTGTGAGCCACCATGCTGGCTCCTATAAAATTGATTTAGAAGAATAGTATTTTAAAGGTTATTCATTGCCTTGCTTATGAAGAAATATATCAAATCCAGTTAAAAATTTCTTGTTATTGATGCAAATAACAGCACTGTATTGTTTTACATTGTATATTTGTGACTATTCTCTTTATGCTACCATGATTTTAGCTCTCTTTTGTTTCAGTTGCTTTCATGTGGGACAGTTATAAAATTAAGGACAAAGCAGTTTTACCTACAAGTGCCAGTAATGGCTTTAATTAAGTAGATTTCACTCTGTACAGAATGCAATCTGAGAGAAAATACAGTAACTCTCACTGGCTCAGTATGACTATAAACCTTTGAAAGATAGAGACATTGTCTTAATATTATAAGTAGGCTTTGCAAAACCATTCACAAATTATGAAGACATCATGCACCAGAAACAAACTGACCTTGTTTTTGATTAAACTGAACTTTAGGTGATTCTGGTCTTTCTGTTTTAGCCACATCTTCATCTGGCAGACACATAATGCTTTGTTTATTATCTGCTGTCTGCTAAAAGTGTTCATCTGCGAGATGTCTGAGGAGGAGCTACAGCTTCAGTTCATGTATGAAGAAAAGTCTCCCGGCAGTTACAGTAAGTAACCAACAAGCTGCAGATTTTACGATTAAAAGTAGAATTTGGGGCCAGCAAGATGGCTTCTGACAGTGGGAGCCTGACAGCTGAGTTCAGCCTTGGAACCCAGGTGACGGTGGAAGGAAGGAACCTCTCACATTACATGTGCACGCTGGCGTGTGTGCCCACACATACACACCATACACACCCAGTATTTAAAAAGTATTAACTTAGAAAATTCTGGTTTTCCTGTTATGACTCCCACTTTCTTTAAAAACAAAAACAAAAACCAAGAAAACACTAGCAGTAGGGGCTTCCCCTTCCCCATCTGACTTTTGTGTCAGTTACTTACTTGTCTTGCAGCTGTGACAAACACCCGAGAGAACAGAGAAGGGAGGGTTCATTTTGTCTGGAGATTGAGAGGACATTGTGTCATGGTGGGAAGTTCTGAAGCAGGAGCCTGCCGGTCATATTGCATCTGCAATAAGGATACAATAAGGTGCTCATCTGCCTTTTGTCTTTTTATTTGCTGTGGTACCTCAGTCCATGGAATGGTGCCACCCCCTTAACAGACCTAACCTAGAAACACAGACATGCCAGGAAGTATGTCTGCTGCGTGATTCCTTCCAAGTCCAACCAGGGTAAAGGATCACAGAGTTCATTCCTTGTCAACCTGACAAACATATCAGTTAGCATTTATTATTATAATTTGAGATTTACTTCTTTTATGTGTATGACTGTTTTGCCTTGTGTATGTGCACCCTGTGCCTGAGGAGGTCAGAAGGCATTGAATTCCCTGGAACCACCATGTGCATCCAGGTCTTCCGCAAGGGACACAGTGCTCCTAAGCACCGAGACATCTCTCCAGCCCCTCTTACTGTGTGTGTGTGTGTGTGTGTGTGTGTGTGTGTGTGTGTGTGTGTGTGTATGTGTGTATGTGTGTATGTGTGTATGTGTGTGTATGGTGTGTGGGTGTGTAGTTTTTTTCTTCTCCTGTAAGATCTGGAGCAGGTCATCAGGTTTCTGTGGCAAAGTGCCTATACCTGTAAAACAATCTTACCTGTTTAATACCTTAGAGTAATTCCAATGAAAATAGGCAACAATATCGACTTCAAAATTTTCTGAATATAGGTGTAGAATAAATCTAGTTGCCTGTTGTTTTTTTGTGTTGAGTTAGGGTCTTTGCCATGTACTTCATGGAATTTATTTTGTAGTCCAGGCTGGCCTTGAACTCCGTCTTCCATGTGCTAGGCTGACAGCTATGCACCACCATGCCCTGCTGTATGTTCTGTAATGAGGAAATCAATTTGTTCTGGTTTTCAGGAACTGTAAGCTGTTTTTGAAGTATGCCTCTGTCCTTGATTAAGGTTTTAGCGTTTGTCTTTGGCGTGTCATAGTTTGGGCAGCACGGAGAAACTGGCACTGACCTTCTGAATGCTAAGAAAGCAGCAGCAATTAATTTTGTTACCATCCCCTTTGTTTTGCTTTTTAAAGATTTATTTTTACTCCGTGTATATGAGTGTTCTGTACATCATGTGCATACTCAGTGCCTGCGGAGGTCAGAGAGGGTGATGGATCCCCAGAGCTGGAATTAGACAGCTGTGAATGGCCTGGTAGATGCTAGAAACTGAACCTGTGTTTTCTGCAAGAGCAGCAGAGTTTATAGCTGCTGAGCATCTCTCCAGCCTCCAGCCATTCCTTTTAATGAATGGTCCATGTGTGTTTTGTTTTGTTTTCATTATTACTTTGCTTCTAGTGATCAGTAAGGATCTCTATTTTTTTATACATAGTCATTAGCATAAAGTAATAAAACTGACCTAAGCCAAGAAAGTGAAAGGAAGTTCAGTTAGCTACCTCTAAAAGCAGCCTGGAGTTAGGGCAGAAACTGGAGGGCTTAAAGGATGCTAAGAGGGAGTTGGATGTGGTGAATTCAAACCTGGGCTGAGCTGATGAGATAATGAACACAGCATGGCACAAGGAGCTTCTGAGTCACGAGGCAGTGGCAGGTGCCTGGGTATGGCAGTGTGCTTCTGCAGTGCCAGGCTGAGGTGGCACTGCAGTTCAAGGTTATCCAATGCTACGTAGTGAGATCACCTAACTAAAAAGAACTGTATCAGAGAGGTGGGCTGTGTGGTCAGGAGGACTCAGAGTTCAGTTTGCTATGAAAGGCTGAGGAAGTCTGTGTTTTAGCATTGGGCTACTGATGCATCAAAACTGGAAATAAGAAAGAAACAAATGGAGTTAGACAACTCAGTGGTCGAGAGCGCTGGCTGCTCTTCCAGACGACCTGGATTTGATTCCCAACACCCACATGGCAGTTTACAACCATAGTACAGTTTTAGGGGATCCAGATCCCCTCCTGGGCTCTCTGAATACACCAGACACATATGGAGCCTATACACATGCAGGCAAACAGCCATGCAAAAACAGAGAAACAAGTGAAGGGCTAGAAATATTGGGCTTGTTTTTAAACACGTTGAGTTTGAGGTACTAGTCACTCATCTCGGTGGACACACCCAATAGACAGATAATTGATAGGGTCTGTGGCCATGCCTCTCTGATTGCTCCAGGTCTTGTCAATTTGGGAACTGATCAGAGTCCAGCCTGGAAAGTGCTTGGGTGAAAGACAGTTTGATAGAAAACAGGCTGCTCAGTGAGAGGTTGACAGGGAAACTATGGATTTAGGATTCACTAGCATGTAAATGATGAGGAATGAGAGCCTGTGGGAGACTCCGTGAGAGACTCCCACAAGGAGTGCAAGGTGATTTGGAGGAGTGCTGGAAGAAAGAAGAAAGGAAGCCAGTCAGAACTAAGACTTCCTGAACTGAGGAAGTCATTTCAGGAAGGAATACATGTCACTAGTGTCTAAACCAGAAGTCACAAGATATCATCTGGTTATGCAATTTGGAGGCCCCTTAGCTCTGGGAGTTTGGGACAGAAATGCTTGTGTTGGGGTGGCAGTTTGCATCCTGTCCTTGACACTTATCTGATCCTCTGATTGGGAAGGCCATCTCATCTTTGGCTTTTATTTGTAAGGAGGTGGTTAGCTTCTTGTCAGGACTCATTCTGCCATTTGTGGATCACCAGAGGTTCTTCAAGGCCAAAGGCAAGGCCATATGACAGGTCTAAATATCTTTGCTTCAGGTCAACCAGCTAAACCATCTTTTAAAAATAATTTTACATATTTGACTTTAATATAAAAATTCATCAAGCCGGCGGTGGTGGCTCACGCCTTTAATCCCAGCAGTCGGGAGGCAGAGGCAGGAGGATCTCTGTGAGTTCGAGGCCAACCTGGTCTAGAAGAGCTAGTTCTAAGACAGGAACCAAAAAAAAAAGCTGCAGAGAAACCCTATCTCGAAAATCCAAAAAAAAAACAAAAACAAAAACAAAAACAAAAAACAAAACAAACAAAAAAAATTCATCAAAAGAAACAGTGTGAAGTGTAAAAAATTGAAAATTGCTGGCTGGCCCGTAGGAGCCTTAAGGTATTATCAAGCTGCTAGGGTGTGGCAATGCGTACTTGTAATGTCAGAATTTGGGGAGGCTGAGGCAGGAGGTTTGCCAGTTGAGGCCTGCATAGTGAGGCTGACCTTAAAAGGAAAACAAAAATAGGGCTGGTTGGGCAGATCTCTGGGAGTGCAAGGCCAGCCTGGTCTCCAGAGTGGGCTCCAGGACAGACTCCAAAGCTACATAGACAAACAAAAAACAAAACAAAACAAAACAAAGAAGAAATAGGGCAGTTGAACAAGTAAAACTGCTTGACCACACATGCCTGATGACCCTGAACTCAGCTAAAGGTGGAAGGAGAAAACAGATGCCATGGAGTTGTCCGCTGACATACACACATGTGCTGTGGCATGAGCATACACTAATACAGAAGGAAAAATCATTGTAACTTGTGTTATTAAAGTTGTAGTAGGTGCTGACTCTGGATTTTATTCAGAGGGCAAAATAGTGTTTGAATATATGTAATAATAAAATAAGTTTTTTACTTATTAGAAATGCAAACTTTCCATCTAAGTAATTTCATCTATTGTCTACCTTGTCAAAACAAAGTTTTATGTATCTTACCAGGTTCTAACTCTGAAGATCTTTTGGAAGAATTGCTCTGCAGCTTGGTGCAGTTAATCACTGATACTCCACTCTTGTAAGTTCTGCCTAAGCCTGGCTTTGTCTTCATTGTATAATGAAAATGATAGCTGAGTGTGCGGAAGAGGTGTGTGTGTGTGTGTGTGTGTGATGTTCAGAGGTCAGTAGGTCAGGGTGATTTTCACAGTCACTGTTCCTTTCCCTTTTCTTTTTTCTTTCTTGAGACGGGGCCTCACCATGTAGCTCTGGTTAGCCTAGAGCTCCCTGTGTAGACTCAAACTCACAGAGATATACTTGCCTCAGCCTCCTCAGTACTGAAATTAGAGGTGTACACCACTATGCCTAGCTCTTCCTATTTTCTGAGACAGAGTCTGATGGAGGAAGGTCATTGGCTAATAAAGAAACTGCCTTGGCCCATTTGATAGGCCAGCCTTTAGGTGGGTGGAGCAAACAGAACAGAATGCTGGGAGGAAGAGGAAGTGAGCACAGACGCCATGCTCCCCTCTCCCGGGCAGACGCGATGAAGCTCCGACCCAGGATGGATGTAGGCTAGAATCTTCCCGGTAAGCGCACCTCGGTGTTACACAGATTATTAGAAATGGGTTAAGAGGCTGAAACTAATGGGCCAGGCAGTGTTTAAATGAATACAATTTGTGTGTAGTTATTTTGGGGCATAAGCTAGCCAGGCGGCCAGGAGCCGGGCTGTGGGAAGAGGCCCGCAGCTCCTACTACAAGAGTCTTTTAAGGAACCCGAACGTCTTTGTCTTGGCTATACTGGCTGGCCAGCAAGCCCCAGGGATCTGTACCAACACTGGGCTTGGTTGCAGGCATGTGCCACCACACTAGGATTTGAGGTGGGTGCTGAGGACCCTAACACAGGTCCTGCTAACTGTTTTCCCAAGCCCCATGTGGAAGAGCTTGTGAGTTATATAAAGATTATATAACTGTGTCATTATTTTTATCTCTTTGGTAATATGTAGACTGTTTCTACCTGTGTTGCTTACTTTTCTATTGATGTGACAAATCACCACAAACAAGGCAGTATATTGGGAAAGAAAGCATGTAATTTTAGGGTCATGGTTCCAGAGGTTAGTAGTGTCTGACCATCCTAGCAGGGGTGTGGGAGCGGGCAGGCAGGCATGGTACTGGAGCAGGAGCCGGAAGCTCACATATTGAGACAACAACCACGAGGTAGAGAGAGAGCAAACTGGGTGGTGTAGGCTTCTGAAAACTCAAAGCTTGCTCCCAGCAACAGGTCTCTTCCAAAAAGACCACACCTCCTAACCCTTCCCAAACAGTTCCAAGAACTGGGGACAAAGCATTCAGATATATATGATCCTTTGGGGGTTATTCTCATTCAAACTACACCACTGTCAAACATGAATTTCATGTTAAGGAAGAACGACTAAGTCATTTCGTACTGCTAACAGATGGCTGGTCCAGAATTACATTAGCTATGTAAGAGGAGATCTCAAGGGTCTCTGTAAACAGTATGAGGGGAACAGATTGAATCTAGTCTGTGTGGTAGGGAAAGCAAACTGACCACAGAGCATTTTCTTTCCCCCTTGGCTTTGTTTTGGGGCTGTTTTAGAGAGGACAGATTTTTTTTCAGAGTTCTTTGAAGCTAGGTGTGTTCCTTGAGATGTTGTTGGGGAGACTCCCGAGTAACGTTCTTCATAGGGAACTTAGTGGATGAAGAAGTGTATGGTTTTCCTTCTGACAGCTTCTTCCTGTATCCTGGAAAACTGACAAGGTCTTTGGAGTTGCGTGCCCATGCTGGCACCGTGAGCCAGTTGTCTCATAGAAATTTTGCTTTGATGTCAGTGAGCTGTTGAACCCAAGTCAACAACAGCCATTCCCGTTCCCTCACCCTGGACTTCTTATATGGCAGAAATAGACCCTTATTTGTTTATGCTACTGTAACTGGGTTTTGAGCACTACAGCTCAGTGCAGTTCCGATGTATATAAAGATGTCCATTTAAATATCTTGCATATCAACATAGAACCTTCATCTGGCGATGGATGGAGATAGAGACAGAGACCCACATTGGAGCACTGGACTGAGCTCCCAAGGTCCAAATGAGGAGTAGAAGGAAAGAGAACATGAGCAAGGAAGTCAGGACCGCCAGGTGTGCACCCACCCACTGAGATGGTGGGGCTGATCTAATGGGAACTCACCAAGGCCAGCTGGACTGGGACTGATGGAGCATGTGATCAGACCAGACTCTCTGAATGTGGCTGACAAGGAGGGCTGACTGAGAAGCCAAGGACAATAGCACTGGGTTTTGATTCTACTGCATGTACTGGCTGTGTGGGAACCTAGTCTGTTTGGATGTTCACCTTCCTAGACCTGGAAGGAAGGGGAAGGACCTTGGACTTCCCACAGGGCAGGGAACCCTCACTGCTCTTTGAGCTGGAGAGGGAGGGGGAGGGGGAATGGGAAGAGAGGGAGGGAAATGGGAGGAGGGGAGGAAGTGAAAATTTATAATAATAATAATAAAAGAAAATGAAAAGATGATTAAAAATTAAAGAAAGGAAATGAAAGAAAAAAGAAAGATAATAAAATATCCACTGATACTTTTTTTTTAAAAAAAATATGTCCATTTGTTCTGATCCACTGCTTATCACCCCCTTCATAACAAACTCATCTAGAATCCTTGTTAGGCATTTCTTTCATCATTGCCTCCCTTCATATGCTGACTACCTATTTATGTAATACAGCCCTTGGGAAGGCCATGAATCTTTGTAATATCTATGACATTCTAGTATCCCTGAAGAACCAGTTTTATTACTTTTGAGAATTTACAAAATTGATTGATGTTTGAGGCAAAATCTTTTGTTGTTGTTGTTTGTTTTGTTTTTGAGACAATTTCTCCATGAAGCTCTGGCTTTCCTGGAAGTCACTCTGTAGATCAGGCCAGCCTCAAACTTACAGAGTTCCACCTGTCTCTGCCTCCCAGTACTGGCATTAAAGGTGTGCATTGCCACCACTGCCACCACCACCCAGCTAAGACAAAATCTGTTATGTTGGCCTTGCTAGTGTCAAATTTCAGTCCTTCGACCTCATCTGTTAGAGTAGCTAGGATGAGAATGTATAATTACATTTTAAAATATGCATATCTACTTATTGTGTGTGTGTGCATGCACATGCTCATGCATCCAGGTACGTGGGCATGCTTGTGCCGTAGCACGTGTGTGGAAGTCAAAGGATAACTGGGAGTAAGTTCTCTTCTGCCATGCGGGCTTGAGGACTGAACTCAGGCCAACAGGCTCAGTGCTAACTACCTTCACCTCATCCGTCTCTCTGGCCCCAGAGAACACATTTTAAAGGAATTATATCCATTTATTAGACAGGGTCTCGTGTATTCCAGACTGCTCTTGAACTCATTGTGTAGCTGAAGATGACCTTGAACTTCATTTTAAAACTTATATTTTTATTTTGTATGTATGAGTGTTTTGCCTGCATGTATGTCTATGTACCATGTGTGTGCCTTGCCTGAGAAGACTGGAAGAAGATGTTCAACCCCTGGAGCTGGAGTTCTAGAAGTTTGTGAGCAGCCAAAGTATCTAGATACTAAATACTGAATCTGAATTCTCTGCAAGAACAGCCAGCCAGCCCTCTTAACTGCTGAGCCATCTCTCCAGTCCTGACTTTGAACATTTCTTCTTGCTTCTGTCTTGAGTGCTGAGACTGTATGTCTGTGCCATCACACCCAATTGCGTGGTGCTGGTAACTGAACAAGGCATGCTAGGCATGCACTCTGCCAGCTATCCTGTGTATCCAGCCATGTAATG
>NC_022020.1:59252198-59253625 GCF_000317375.1 Microtus ochrogaster
TCTCTTTGTTTTGAATAGAATTTTAATATTGCTTAGGATGGCAGTGTAAGCCCAGTTTACCGTTTCCAGATATGCCAGTAACTCTTTGTAGCCATGTCACATGGTTTGGGCCCTTGCAGAGATACATAAGCAGGTGTTGTCACCTCACAGAGCACACACATTTCAAGACCTTTATTTTGTACTCCGCCCTCTTCCTACTTGGAATATCAAGGCAATGCTCATACTTACTGAACTATGGGTAAGAATGTCACTTATAAAGACTAGTCTCTTAGGAACAGGAGCTATTAGTAATATTACAAGATTGCCATGAGTGCTCAGTGTCTCTTATTTCTTCTTATGTGAGAAAAACAAATTCCTCTCTTGGTTAAGCCACTGCAGTTAGACGTCTGATATATATTCAGATGGCATAGAGAATCCATATTTTGCCTACTCTTTTCTAATTGTGTTAAGCTGAATGTTTTTTATGTTTCTGATTTAATTTTTAAAATTATACTTTAACCAGGTCTGGTGACATATGCCTATAGCACTTGGGAGGCTAAGGCAGGAAGATGGTGAATTAATGGACAGCCTGAGCTACATAATGAGTTCCAGACCAGCCTAGGATACATAGTGAGATTCAGTCTGAAACAAACAAAAAATTAGGCCATTAATAACATTTGTTTTCATTGCAGAGTACCAGCAGTTGAATGTATGTGGTCTTTTGTTGTGCTGAAGTTAGTGAGAGGGAAGGTAGTAAATATGTTAGTAATAAATGGGCTGTGACTGTGTGAATGGAGCAGCTGTCAGAGGAGCAGACAGTGTTGCAGTCTATCAAACAGGCAGTGTTTTAATGTGTTTATACTTTTTAAATGAACTGAAAATGCACAGGCAGCCAGATGTCTTGTGTTATGTATACTCAGCTCTAACCAGCTGCTGAAACAATTTCTTATGATTTAATGTCCTTGGAACTCCATCTTACAAGAAAGTTTGTCTTGGTTACAGTTGCCATGTGAAAGCAACTACTCTGTAAGTGTTTGATCTACCCCAACCGCAGGGCAGCATCTGAGACCAGCTTGTAAGTTAAGGTGGATGTTAACATGGAAACGGGAAGAGCTCTTGGCTCCTGAGCATCATCACTCTCGCTGTATTGCTTTACAGTTGCTCTTGGCTTACCTGTGCTGTATTAGCAGGAGAATCATTAGATATCTAATTTTAGTAGCCATGTAGAGTAATTTCAAACTAGCTTAAATCTTTCCCTATAAGACTCTATTAAATCATTCTGTTAAAATTGAAAACAAAGTGATTACCACGACTAACATGCGGCGGGCTTCTTGACCGGCGAGGAAGAAACACCCACCACACAAGGATTCTTCTCAGATCACGCTTTACTGGAGTGCATTTGGTTGAAGGAGAGCACATGAAGCGAAGGGGGGCAGGAAACGAGAGAG
>NC_022020.1:59253750-59263793 GCF_000317375.1 Microtus ochrogaster
TATAGGGAATTGGCACACGGGTCACCCTGTGATTGGCTGCCACCATCAGCTGACACCAGACTGCATCGAGATAGGCCCAGGGACCCTTATCCACAGCGCATGCGGGAAGGGGGGGGGCACGGGACATGCAGCTCTCAAAGGCATAGCCAAAAATGGGGTTGTTTATAACCAACAAGACAGGATGTGGCGCCATCTTGTAATGGCGATCCTGTCCGGCTCACTACACTAACATACTTGATTTATGTGTTTGCATGTATGGCACATATTTATTTAGATGTTTATAATTTAACTTTTCCCCTCCCCCCCAACAGCTCTTGTGTTCTCTAACTCTAACTTCTGGTATAGCTGAGGATGACTGTAAAGTTCTGAATCACTTGCCCTCAACACCTGTTGATTACAGGTGTACACTACAGTACCTGGTTTGTGTAAACTAGTAAATGATTCTTTATTAGAAACAGTCTCAAGGTAAGCCTGGCGGTCCAGTTCCTAGTCAGGAGACTGAAGCAGGAGGATCTCAGGTTTATGACTTGCCTAGGGTATAGATTAAGTTCAAGGCTGGCCTGAAGAATTTACTGAGTTCTCTCAAAATAAAAACTAAAAGGAGGACTAGGGAAATAGCTCAGTGGGAAAATGTTCCTAGTACTCACAAGGCCCCAGCCTGAGATCCTGGGGCATCAGCTGAACATTGAGATAAACTTTGTAGAAGTTCACTGCAGTGAATGTTGGAATTTTTAAAAAATGTTTTCACTAAGGATGAACATTTTATCAGCAAGTTTGTGATAACACTTCAAGAACTAGTGGCTTAATTATGTTAATAAAATAGATTAGAAGTCAATCTTTTTAAAAAGGTTTTTTTTTTTATTCTTTGGGAATTTCATATAATATCCTTTGATCATATTCATTTTCCTCTTCCAACTGTCCCTAGGTCCTAGCCACCTCTCTACCAATTCAGGTTTCCCCTTCTTTTACTACTACTAATAAGAATTAAAGAACAAAAGCAAAACCCATGAAGTCTAGTTTGTCCTGGCCAGCTGCTCCTGGACCATGTGGCTGCCCTGGAGTGAGGTATATACCAAGTGTAACTCCACTGAAGAGAACTGACTTTTCCTCTCCCAGCATCAATCAGGTGTCATTGGCTCCTTGGCTAGGGGTGGACCTGTGGAGGCACCTCATATTCAAGCTGGAACAGAGACATAGTGATTCTCAGTGGTTAGGTGAGGCCTTTGAAGAAGCTAAAGGGATCTGGATAGGGACATCTCTGAATTCAACGAGATATTTGTAGAATCAAGGGTGCCTTAGACCGATTGTAGCAGGTCTGGGAACTTATGGCTAGAAAAGCTGTGTTGTTTGAAAGACACTAACGTTAGCGGATTGAACTTTGTTGAAATAAGAGCGGCGGGGCTGCGTCCCCAGCACCCCGGCCGCCTGCACGGCTAGCTTTACCCGAAATAATTACACGGAAACTGTATTCTTTTAAACACCGCTTGGCCCATTATATCTAGCCTTTTCTCGGCTAACTCTCGCACCTGGACTAGCCCATTTCTAATAATCTGTGTAGCCCACGAGCTGGCTTACCAGGAATGATCTTAACCTGCGTCTGCCTGGAGTGGGAGAATCATGGCGACTCTCTGACTCAGCTTCTTTCTCCCAGCCTTCTGTTCTGTTTACTCCTTCCACCTATGTTTTAACCTATGAGGGCCAAGCAGTTTCTTTATTGCTTAACCAATGAAATCAACAGATTGATATATGACATTCCCACATTAGAACTTCAGTTGTGTTTCAGATTCCAGCTTAAGATACAGCAATAGAAAGTGCAGGGCTTTTCCTCTCAACTCCGCTCTGGAATTTAAGGAGGTTTGAACCTAATTGTTTAGATTGTAAAATCCAGTACCTCAACAAGATTTCTGAAATGTAACAGTTATGAATGCACGTTTATCGAGACTGTAGTCTTTAGATATTACATTGTGAAAATCCAAGTATTGAAGATGTTTTCTGCTGACAGTGAGAGTAATAGATGGTTTGTTTTTTTTTGAGACAGGGTCTTACAGTGTGGCCCTGGCTAGCCTGAAACTGTTGTATAGACCAGGCTTGTCTTGAATTCAAAGAGGTCCTCCTGCTTCTGCCTTCCAGTTGCTTGGATTAAAGGCACGTGCTACCATACCTGGCTTATAAGTGGCTCCCTTATGAAGTCTCTAGTTGTCAATAAGAATGAAGGCATTGAGATGCCCATAGTTGGGGGTCAAGGATACAACTCTGGGGATAATGTTTTGAGTCCTGCATGTTGATTCACAAACACTTCCCCAAAACCAGTTTCAGTAGAGGGCAGGAACTGACTTAAGCAGGTCAGCAGTTAAATTTCAAGTGCTACGCATTAAAATCTAGCACGACTTTCTGGATAGACTAGGAATTTAAGACATTATAAGCATTGCTTAAGATTATAGAGCCGATCGTTCATTATTCGGTAGTTTCCTCTTACCTACAATTTTGCTCTCTTTGGTTTTAATTATTGTAGTCAACCAAACCCAACACCCACCCATCAATTTTGTGGTTCTTTTTCATAATACATATTTTGTTAGGTTTATGTTGAAATAAGAGCGGCTGGGCTGCGTCCCCTGCACCCGGCCGCCCACATGGCTAGCTTAGCTTATGTCCCGAAATAATTACACGGAAACTGTATTCTTTTAAACACTGCCTGGCCCCAATAGTTCCAGCCTCTTATTGGCTAGCTCTTACATATTAATCTAACCCATTTCTATTATTCTATGTAGTCAACAAGCTGGCTTACCAGGAATGATCTTAACCTGCGTCTGTCTGGCGTGGGAGAATCATGGCGACTCCCTCACTCAGCTTCTTTCTCCCAGCATCCTGTTCTGTTTTCTCCGCCTACCTAAGGGTTGGCCTATGAAATGGGCCTAGGCAGTTTCTTTATTAATAAGAAATCATTCCCACATCAGGTTTATACCCAAGGATTTTATTTTTTATGTGTATCGATGAGAATATACACCATGGTTTCTTAGTTCACTGAACTTTTTAGTAGTGTCTGCTCAGAGGACTGTGTCTTTCCTTCTGCCTCCTTCCAGTTCTCCCTTGCTGTATCTTTTTCACTGTCTAAATTATTATTCTTAAATTGCTCTTACAGAATTACAGAGGTCCTGAGTTCATTTCCTAGCAGGCACATGGCGGCTCACAACCATCTATAAATGAGATCTGGTGCCCTCTTCTAGCTTACAGGCATACATGCAGGCAGAACACTGCATACATAGTAAATAAATCGTAAAAAAAATTGAGAGTAGTGATTATCAGAGGTTAGGAGGGAAGGGGCAGGAAGAGTAAAGAAGGATAGGTTAAGGAGTGAAAACATACAGTGATCTATCCTAGAATTCTTTAGCATCTCAAAGAAGAGAGAATTTTTAATGTTTCTAGGAGATAATCATTTGATCATTACACATTATGTACATCTCAAAAAATATCATCATACCTCATGAATCTGTATGAACTTCATGAGCCAATTAGAAATCAAAGAGATGAGACTCTCCAGGAGTTCCAGAAGTCAGAAATAGAAGTGACACTGGGCAGGAGGGGTCCCTTTGCATTTGTTGTCAGCAGTGAGGTTGGGATCAGTTTACCTCATCCCCTTTGTTTCCTGTAAGATCATGTTTCATTGTGTGCCTCATCCCTCTGTCTCAGCTTCCCAAGTGATGTGTTTGGAGCAGATGCCTCCAAGGCAGGCTACTGTCACTTTGTCTCTGTGTTGAACTTGTTTCAAGATGATTGGTGATTAAACATTCAAAGGAGTTACATGTATATAGTACCAGTTCTTTGAAAAACTGTAGAAATTATAGATAAATGTGTTTCTCTGGCTTGCCCCCTAAATTTTTATGGGGTACAGAGATGGCATGTAAGGTGGTTGATGAAGATAATGATGGCAGTTCTGAAAGCAGGTAAGACCTGAGTCCTGGGGAGACTGTTATGTAGGGTCCGGAGATTTAGTTCATGGGAGAGCACACACTTAAGAAGAGAGGTGACACAAAGTATCACCACCATGCCAGTGTCTGAAATATATAACGCTGCTTTTTATTCTCTCCTTGTAGAATATCCATGTTGGCTCAAGTAGCTATTTCTATATTTTCATCTTGTTCATTTGAACTTGTCAGTTGTTTTTATTAAACTTATGTTCCATTTACAGTACCATGAGGTTTCTGACCAACAGTAAGTCAAAGGAGCATGTTTTTTCCTTCTGTGCTCATTAACTTTGCCCTTAGCCAACACTAACACCATTTCATGATGGCTTTTGTCTTTGTCCAAGTGTCCCACTCTGCCCCAGCAGAGCAGCGCAAGGTCATGGCTCCTGTCTCCTTTTTTTGCACATGAAATTAGTTACTTGCTCCAGCAGTAGTTTGCTGTAGGACATTTCCAGACCAGATGGTGGAAAGTTCTTGGGAAACTATGGCAGCCAAAGCAGCGCTTCGGCTCTCTAAAGTTGACTTTGTTTTGGCAATTGTGTAATGAAAATCTTCTGAAGATTATACAAGGACTCAAAACAAGAAAGATCTGTTGGCATAAAACATTTTTCAATTTTGAAAAATCACTCCACTCAGCATGGTAGAATTTTGGTTTCTTTCAAGTACTGGCCACTTGGACTCATTTCCCTGATGATTTGGCATTTAGAATAGCTCAATTAATATTTTAAATTTTGTTACTATAGAAATTTAACATTACCTCAAGTTTCCTTTTTTTCTTTTTAGCATTATTTATAGAGTAGGAAATGGCATCAGAGCTCACATTGCCTAGTGATTGCAGGTTAATCTATAGAGTTAGTTAACCACATTTGTATCGGGATTATTGTAATAATTACATTTTTTAAAGATAGGCTTTGAGCTCACTGTGTAATTTATGCTTAGTTTGAATTCACAGTTCCTCTCCCTTTTCTCTCCAAGTGTGGATTTGTAGGCATGTGTCACCATGCCAAACTTGTATTAGGATATCTACATACATACTTACACGCACGCACACACACACACACACACACACACACACACACACACACACGGGGGGGGCAATTTGATGCTAAAGAGAGATTCCCTGTAGTCAGGCTTTCTTTGTACTGCCAGCTATCAATAATGACACAGAGACTTCATTAATGCCACAGAGCTTGGCCTTAGCTTAGGTTTGTTCCCAACCATCTCTTAAACTTAAATTAACGCATTTATAGTAATCTACGTTCTGCCACATGGCTTGTTACCTCTGCTCAGTACCATGCATCCCAGTTCCTCCATGTCTGGATAGTGAATTCTGCTTCTTCTTCCCAGAGTTCCTATCTCTTCCAGGAAGCCCCACCTATCATCTCCTGCCTAGCTATTGGTCGTTCAGCTCTTTATTAAACCATCAGAAGGTGCCTTGGCAGAGAAACATCCTCACAGTATACAAAAAGATTATCCCACAACAATTCTCTCTTCACTGCTGGGACGACTCTTGACTGACTATGGAAGTTTTTTCTTGCAATCTAAAGATAGTAGAAAGTGATAAATACGATATTTTATCTATCCCCAAACTGGCAGCTGCTAATCGTTAAACTGACAGCATATTTTGTGGTGGTGGAGTCTTGTCTTTCCTTTCCTTTCCTTTCCTTTCCTTTCCTTTCCTTTCCTTTCCTTTCCTTTCCTTTCCTTTCCTTTCCTTTCCTTTCTTTTCTTTTTGAGACAAGGTTTCTCTGTAGCATTGGACTTGTAGACCAGGCTGGTCTCGAACTCACAGAGATCCATCTGCCTCTCTCCTGAGTGCTGGGATTAAAGGGTGCACCACCACCACCTGGCTAATCTTTTTTTTTTTTTTTTTACCTTTAGCACAAGGTGTGGTCTTAATACCAAAGAGCCAGTATAAGCAGCTCATTAATATCACACTTTTGGGGGTAATATTCCTAAATAGTTTTTTGTTATCTCTGTTTTGACACAGTTGAAAGTACCTGTAATTGGGCCCATTACTAATAGCCCTTGTTGTCTTGTGCAGCCAGTATTCTGTTTTATCCTTTAACTGTCCAGTAAAGTGAGTGGGAAAACAAAAGAAGGAATCTTACGTTAGCTAAGTTTTTTGTATCCAGTTAAACTGCTGTTTTCAAGACATTGTGGCATAACAATCTGTGATGCACAGTAAGAGCCAGTGTGTGATCAACTTATTTATGAGTGGGGCCAGTGGTAAGTTTTGTCCATTACGAACCCGGAGGATCCTTTAAAGCTTTGGAAGAGTAGGGGAACATGCAGTAATCGGCAGGTAGTGCATTTTAGCTGTATGTATTCTCGAATCCTGTTTCCTTAATGGCTGCTCTAAAGATTTTTCAATTTACTCCAAAGTTTTTTTTTCCCCAGGTGGACAAAAACTTAGATTTGGTTGAGTTATTTTGATTCAAAGTTAAAAAAACCACAAAACCCAAACCAAACCCAAAAACTGTTCCAGTGGTTCTCAATCTGTGGGTTATGACCTTTTTTGCTGGTGGAATGACCCTTTCACAGGGATTGCATATCAGATATTTACATCACAATTCATAACAGTAGAAAAATTAAAGTTATGAAGTAGCAATGAGATAATCTTGGTTATGGACCACTGCAGCACGAGGAACTGTGTTAAAGGGTCTCGGCATTAGGAAGGGAGCACCGCTGCTCTAGTCATTTTACTACTATTTATGGTAGAAAATGGATTAAATGAGTGCATGGACTGCCTTGCCCCAGCCTTGCTTCATGGAATAATTATTTTTGCTGTTGCTACTAGTTCTGTTGCTGTGTCCCCAGGAGTCCAGTGAATTTTTATACAGAATGCTGGCTTATGAAATAGGATTTGGAAGCTGAAAGTTTGAGATATTTTTTGTCCACCAGTGAAATTTTGTTTTGGTAACACAAAATAATATTAATTTTTCTCTGTAGCTGTGAGCATACTAGGGATGACAATCCAACAAATTCATGATTCTTTATTGCCAGCTTACTTTGTGTGCAAGGGATAGCATGCTAACAGGACATCAGTGGTAGCTGCAGGCTGTGGCTGAGGATGAGAGTGAGTGCGTCAAGATGCTTGGATGCACAACTCGGTGCAGAAAGAGGAATGCGGTAGTGTGTTAGCCAGAGTGCACTGTGTTTCTTATACACTGGGTATTTAAACAGAAATTTCAGTAGACTCGGAGGTGAAGCCCTGTTGCCTCCCATCTGATGGGAGAGCAGCCTAAGCAGGAGAAAGCAGATGCGGTATCCTGAGCTGGCCCCGTGCTCAGGTATCCAAGTAGGCCCGACAAGCTGGAGGTGAAGGGGCAAGAACAGAGGCGATGCCGTAAGAAGTTAGGGTGCTCTGCTACAAGTCAGAGAGTCTTGGAGGGTGAGTTAGGGGCTCTCTTCTTAATAAGGTGAGTAGCTACTGGTAGTCACAATCTTTAGTTAAATACTTTGAGCTGAGGGTGGGAATTCCATCATAGTGGGGGCGGGGAGGGCAGAGGTGGGAGGATTATGAGCTGGAGGCTATCTTGGGTTACATAGAGAATTCAAGGCTGGAGAGATGGCCCAGCCATTAAAGGCTAGGCTCACAACCAAAAGTATAAGAGAGTTCAACAGCTATAGATTTTAAAGAGTGTCTTGCTGTATAACCCTGGCTGGCCTGGAACTTTCTGTGTAGACCAAACTGGCATCGAACTTGGAGTGGTACTCTTGCCTCCTCCTCTGACAGCTGAGCTACCTAAGGGTTCTTTTGCCCTACCCAGATGGGGTGGTGGGCAGGCAAGCTAAGATGCTGGTCTCTAGCAGCGTTGGTCCCTGTCCCTCTGTTTGACCGCAGCAGGTGGCAACGAGGCAGGTGGAAGCAACGTCAAGTGGCGCCCTCTAGTGTTACAGCCCCATGCCAGCCTTGTGTCGAGAGACCCTTAGCCTTACAAATGTCCTATGCTTGCCTTGGTATCAGACCCGTGGCTCCTGGCAGACACCATTATTACAGCTCTTGTGTTGAGATCTGAGACCCTTGCCCTGATGTTTGCCAGCTTTTCAGGATTCCTTTGGCAGGTAGGGCTTCAGGTTCTCTTCCCTTCTCTGCTCTCTTGTCTTTGCTTTCACTTCCCTTCTTGCTCTGGCTGCACTGAAATTGTTGAGTGCACCTTCAGCTGGCGATTTGTCTTCTGTTGGGACGCCATTCAGTGGAGAACTGGGGCCCAGTAAGGGCTGTTCAGGAACTGGGCATGGCCTATGCAGGGACAGCTCAGGTGCAGGCATGCCCCCTCACATCGGATGTCAGTGGGTGCCTACAGGTAGGTCAGGTCACGCTGTGTCTTCAGCCTTCGAGCAGCTTCTTCAGTGGTCTGGCAGGAGGAGCCTGTGCTGTGTGTGCTGGGAAGCCAGGCTAGAGCTGGGTTTGGGTGGCAAGTGAACTGTTTGAGAGAGCAGTGCTGGCCATGGAAGACAAGGTGCCAGCTTGGGGGTCCTGGGACTACCCAGCCTCTTTAGTTGTCAAGCCATTAGTGGATGCTTTTGAGCTTAGTAGGGACTGCGTTGGGTGCTATCAGTTCCTAGTGCAGGCCTCTTTTGAGATTCCGCCCTCCTGTGTGTTCTTCAGCTGTCAAGTCTGTGGTGTCAGACTCCAGTCTCATTTTCCAATGCTGAAGTTGCTGCTACTCTCCTCAGCGATTCCTCTGTCCTGTGCCATCTCTGCTGCTACTACAGAAAGCGAGCAAGGAAAGAGCCCTCCAGAGTATTGACCTGGTATAACACCAGGGGAGATAGCATGGGAGAGGGTGAGCCTATCCACTAACTGAACCTCCGCAGCCTGCTTATGTAGCTGGAGCAGGCCGCTTGGGCCAATCACAGCCTTGGCTCTAGCACTGCAGTCACGAAAGCCTGTTTTGTCCACTCTCGGCATTGCCTGCACTCCCCGTAGACCCTCCCTCAGGGAAAGTGCTCCTCCCATGGGAGAAATGCTTCATCAGGCTGTGATTGTGTATCTACTACCAACTGTTTGATCTTGGCCATAGTTGTGGTAAAGCTTCTGTGGCACATTGGGCAGCTGGTGCTGGTGCAGGGGTGGTCAGTCCTCTTCTCATGGCAGCTCTGGCAGCAAGAGAAAGCCCAGGAGCTGTTAATGGAGCCCTGTCCGAACAGGGTCCTTGCTTTCGTACAGGGAGTGAACGTCAGAAAGATATTTTTTGTTTGTTCCTCCTCATCTTTTCCCATTCAGAACGGCATTTTGACTTACGTGTGCTGTGGAGTGACCATCTAGTCTGTGGCATTTGAAATGGCTCAATGCCTGCACGCACCTGCAGCCTTTTTAAACCAGGTTCTCAGCAGTCCACACCCAGGCTGCCTGCAACTTACCTGCCTGGAAGTAACCTGTGTCTCTGTATCGTTTCTGTATTGCTATGTAAGAATGACCCTACCTGAGTCCAGTATGCCTGCCTGTAATCTCAGTATTTGAGGGACGAGGCAAGAGGATTACCGTGAATTTGAGACTAGCCTGGGATACATAATGAGTTTAGGGTTTACCTAGGCTGTATAATGAACCCTCGTCTCAAAAAAACTGAAAGCCCAACAGTGACCCAAATGTCCAGTATTAGTGGACAATTTTTATTTTCTCAGAGGTCTGAGTAGAGCTCAACCTGTTACTTCTGACTCGTTTCTCAAGAGATTATGGTCAGGTCAGGGCTGTGATGTCTGAGGCTGCAAGTGGGGAAGATTTTGGGTGTTGACAGGATTTACTTCCTGCAGCCTTGCCGGACTGGGCGCCTCACGCCCTTGCTAGCTGTTGACAGGAGGCCTCATTTAGCTCTTTGCTCTTGGGCGTTTCCATATGCTCATGTGTTGACTCATAAGACTGCCTAGTGAATATGTGTTCCAGACAGGCCTGGGCAATTTCAATTCATGATTATTGTGAGTAGAATTCTATCTGGTCACCTGTGCCATCACAAGTTGATAGTGTCAGGCTTTTTTTTTTTTTTTTTGGTTTTTTGAGACAGGGTTTCTCTGTGGTTTTGGAGCCTGTCCTGGAATTAGCTCTTGTAGACCAGGCTGGTCTCGAACTCACAGAGA
>NC_022020.1:59264193-59276404 GCF_000317375.1 Microtus ochrogaster
TCTCATGTAGCACAGGCTAGCCTCAAGCTTGCTATGTAGCCAACCTTGAACTACTGATTCTCTGGCATTACCTCCTAAGTGCTAGCATTGCTGACCTGTGTCCCCTGTCAGGCCCCGTTGCTTCTGCTCCCCTTCCTTCCTCTCCTCCTCCTCCTCTTCTCTTTCCTCCGCCTTTTTCCCCTTCCCCAATTTTACTAACAATTCATGAATTAGGAAGCACCAAAGGAAATGTAGGTTCATGTTTCTCCAAGTCAGGTAAGGAGAACACATAGGCAAGTTCAAGTAGAAAGTCCAGAAAACACATGTTCTGGTGCAGTTGTATAGTTCTTACTTGAAAAACCCCAAATCCATAGCCCTAGTGCAGGATTAGAGGGTGGTTTCCATCTGTTTTCTTTTTCTTTTTTCTTTCATTTCTTTTCTTTTTTCTTTTTGGTTTTTTGAGACAGGGTTTCTTTGTAGCTTGGAGCCTGTCCTGGATCTAGCTCTTGTAGACCAGGCTGGTCTCGAACTCACAGAGATCTGCCTGCCTCTGCCTCCCGAATGCTGGGATTAAAGGCATGCGCCACCACCGCCCGGCTCCAGCTGTTTTCTTTTCCTTTTCTTCCTTTCTGAAAACATTTCTTCATGTGTGCATCTTTCTGTGTGTGTTTTGCTGGATTAGAGATTGAAGTCAGGGCCTTGAACATGATGAACAGGTACTATGTCACCGAGCTGTACATAAAGGTGTGTGTGTGTGTGTGTGTGTGTGTGTGTGTGTGTGCATTGTAGTACTGGGGATTGAACCTAGGGCTTCTTGCATGCTGGTCAAGTGCTCCATCACTGAACTGTCACTTTGAATTTTATTAGTCATTTGTATTTCCATTGAGAACTGTGTGTCCAAATGATTGATTGGCCCATTTATTATTTGGCAGTATTTTGTAATGTATATGCTTACTTTTTGTAGTTTTTTTAAAAAATTGTTTTATTTTTAATTTTCAAAAAAAATCCGTGTCTATATTTGTGGATGAGTGTGTTTGTATACATGAGTGTAGAGCCCATGAGGCCAGACAAGAGTAGTAGGTCCCAAGGAACTCCCATGACAGGCAATTGTAGCCACTCCGTAGGTTCTGAGAAGGAAACTTAGTGTCGTCCTTAACAAAAATAAGTATACTTTCTTATTGTGTGTGTGTGTTTCTCTGTGTGTCAGGGTATGTGTGTTTGTGCTTCTGTGTGTGCTGTGTGTAGATGTGTGTTAGAAAACAGCACAGAGGTTAAAGCAGATCTTCAGAGCAGAATCCTGTCTCCCTTACCATACACCCGTAGACCAATAGCACGTGGGAACTGGAAAGTAGGAAAATAATGAAATACCAGTACCCGGTCTAAATAGAAGAACTAATGGCTGGGAAGGAGTTGGTTTGACTTAACTTTTTTCTTTTAGTTTTTTGAAATAGGGTTTCTTTTTTAACCTTGGCTGTTCTTAGACTCGCTCTGTGGACCAGGCTGACCTTGAATTCACAGAGCTCTACCTGCCTCTGCCTCCTGAGTACCACTACCACTTGGCTTGAGTTAGTTTTTATATTAAGTGTTTTTTTTTAATAACCTGAAAAATCTGAAGATGTGATTTGGCTCTTTAAATGTGCAGTTTACGTGGGAAGAGCAGCACTTTCGTCGTCCAGACTGATCGTTACTCTGTTTCTCCATCTTCAGAGATATTACATATGACATATCGGTGGAGGCGATCTCAGCAATGGTTGTCTTCCTGTCCTGCCAGCTCTTCCACAAGGAGGTCTTGCGACAGAGCATCAGTCACAAGTATTTGATGCAAGGTCCATGGTATGTTCTGTTTTAAGGTTGTCCTTTTTAAGGAAAAGCAAACCACTGTTATCATCTACTAAGTCTAGCACTGTCTTCTCCCCTGAATGGTGTTGTTTCACCAACCTGACGTTTCTTTTGGTTGTTCTGTTGCGCATTGCCCAACACAACACAACCAGATTCACATTCTCATCCACTCTCTCCTGTCCGTCTTGTCCCCCAGATTCACTAGTGCTTCTAATTGTTGCTTTGTAGAATAGCTTGTTGTCTTTTTTCTTCCTTCTTTCTCTGTGAGCAGTTATCAAGTCCTGTTTGCTTATTCAAACCGTTCTTGAATCTCCTTCTTTTTACTAGTGCCTTTGAATCTACAATTGTCCCTTAGTATCAGCAGGGAACTGGCCGAGGATACCAAAACCTGCCAGACCCTAAAACATGCAGTGCACAACCCGGGCACACCCCCCCCCCGTGTGCTTTAGAGCCTATCTAATGACATATAGTTCCTAATGCAAGTGAATGCTTTGTAAATGGCTGATATACTGCGTTATTTGGAAAATCATGAGGATGAGTAGAGGTCAGTATAGATAAGATTTTTTTTCTGAATCTTTTCAATTTGTGACTAGCTGAAATAGTGGATGCAGAATCTGAGGATGTAGGACTTCTGAATTTGATGGACTGACGTCTGTGATGTGTCTTGTCACCTTTTGTTTAGACTATACCAGAAGCTTCTTTACTGCTCTAATTTAATGAGTGTCTACTTATTGTATGCTAAACTATGCTGGCTTTGGGGCTGTGCTCCTTAGCAGACACTTATGGGAACCTGGATAAAAGTACTTTCAGTAAACACAACACCTACCTTCTGTTGACATAATTTTCAAAAAACTTTAAATCAAGTAAGTCTTTAAGGTAGTTTTTCTTGAAATTATGCAGTAGTCTTGGGGATATGGGTGTGGGTAGAGCACTTGCCAAGTGGTATGAGTGAAGGGTGTGGTCAGCAGAGAAGAGCGCTGTCTTCACTGTGCTCCCCTCGCTGCCGTTGGTTGCCATGGTTGCCATGGGTAAGCTTTTTGGGTAAATTACACAGAGACAAAGAAGAGACTCTGGTGTCCAAGGTTGTGACTGAGGCTGGTGACCCTCTTCTTAGAGAAGAGACCTGGGGTATGATAGGGCATTGTGCACAAGAGACAAGCCAGTCCGTGGGTCTCTTACTGCAGAGCTACCAGGGTTGATCATATGAGCTCCAAACATACCTTCTACCCAGCCTGCAGGCTCTGTTGCCAGATACCATTGTGAGTTTTAGTCTCCACTGTCTCCCTGCCTTTTGAGGATCAGACTCCAGTGAGAATTACAGAGGGGACTAACCATCCTGGAGCCTCAGAGGAACGTTTGAAATCCACTCGCAGTGTGGAGAGTCTATCTAAACCCTCGAACAGGAATGGGGTACCCTGGCTTGAAGGTGATGCTTGGCATGATAGGGCTTTTGACAGAGAATTTATTTCTTACAGTGCTGAGAGTCTAAAAGTTGCATTTTTCATAGATGGAGAGGATGTTAGTAATCTTATTTTCTAAGTTTTTAGGTTTTTGTAGTATCATTATAATGTCAAATATTTAAACTAGAATATTTTTTATTTTATTTTTTTAAAAAAAAGATTTATTTATGTATTATGTATACAACATTCTGCCTCCCTGTATGCCTGCATGCCAGAGGAGGGCATCAGATCTCATTACAGATGGTTGTGAGCCACCATGTGGTTGCTGGGAATTGAACTCAGGGCCTCTGGAAGAGCAGCCAGTGCCCTTAACCACTGAGCTATCTCTCCAAACTAGAATATTTTTATTCTAGTTTTTGTGACTTATCTTAGAAGCCATGGTTATCAATAATACATACAACAATCTACAAGCAGAATAGAGATTATAGAAATGCCTTTATCACCTATAATTGAATAGCTGGAGTTTCATGCTTGGTTGTCTTACTGCCATTTAATTCTTAGATTTCTCTGCTGAGTCTACATTATAGCCTTCCTTAAGAACCTGCTGTGCTCTATTATCTGCTGAACTTATAATTGCTTGCAATTTTATGTAAATTGCAAATCAGGTAACAGATGCTTGCGTTCTAATGATTTGGTCTGTGCCTTCTGGTGTGGTAAGAGCAGCGCCAGTGTCAAGGCTTAAGGCAAGTTTGCTGCCGCCATATTCCTTGGCTAGTATTAATGGCAGACATATTTCTGTGTTGCTATGCAGAATTAGGTGACTCCCGTGAGCAGAAATTTGATTATTTTTTTCTCCCCCTTCTTTCTGTGTAGTCTTCCCTACACCAGCAAACTTGTGAAAACCTTGCTTTACAACTTTATCAGACAAGAAAAACCACCTCCACCCGGAACCCATGTTTTCCCTCCACAGTCGGATGGGGGAGGGCTGCTGTATGGACTGGCATCAGGAGTAGCAAGTAAGTCCTTCCGGATTCCCATTCCTTATCTACATAAACTTCGTCTAATTAGGCCTAAGAAATTTTGTTCACTTGGCCGTCACCATTATCCATTCTATTGGATCTGTGTAACTGGCTGAATGTCAATACTAAAAGAAATGAAAACATTAATCCTTCCATTTTCTGTAATAGTTTATGTTAAATGTATGCAAATCAGGAATAAATTATTTTGCTGTAGAACATAACGTAAAATACTCATATTGTACAGGTCTGGTAGTGAAGAGAGTGAAGTTGAGCCATAGGAAGCTCTTTACTCCTTGTGTTCTTGGGGCGTCTTTCTGCTGAGAATCTGTGCTGGTTAGGATTTCACTGCATGGTCTCCGAGCTTTGTTCAGTAACCAAACTGAGAGGTTTGGAAGAGTTTGTAAATAACTGCAGTGGCATGACGTTGAGCCACAGAGCCCTGTCCTCCTTCAGAGTGGACATCATCTCTGCTGCGGAGCTGAGAGCTGCAGATGCAGCCCATATACAGTGCCTTTGGACCTCCCTTCTTAATGGTGGCCCGGCCTGTGTGAGCTACCATAGCTGAGAACTTTGGCTTTGTTTTAAAGGAGAGGAAGCTTGACACCTGCGCAGTCTCCTGCCTGCGTGGGAGCTCTTACTGGGCTTACTAAATCAGCAGTGTGTGGTGCAGATTTAGAGAGTACTGGGTCCCAGGAATATGGCTGTGGCACGTGCTCCATAAACAAGCAGTAGCATAGGAGCAGAGGGCAGCACATACAGCAAGCAGTCTACTGTCTCACAGGCGGCCAGCGGCTCAGTAAAGTGGCAGCCTTGTTTTGTGATTTAAGCAACTAATCAGTAAACCAGTCTTTGTAGATTTACCCACCTTTGGTTTCTTTGGGGATCATGAGTTTAAATCCATTCGATGTCACTCACACCCTTATCTTTGGTGCTAAGGAGCCAGTCTAGTCACATTGCATTGTTCCTTCATTTACTGCCCCTGACCCCCAGCACACGGACTGTTTCAGTGGCATATAGCTCCCTCCTGACCTGAAGGCAGCATCGGAATCCTTTCTAGTCTCATTGGAAGACTCAACTGGTCTGTTAGTGTTTCCTTTTTTTCCATTCTCATTTAAGTGGTGTTTAATCCAGTATTCTAATATAACTGGAGTTTTTTTTTTTTCCCTCCAGGAAGCAAGTTCATTAATTACTCTCTTCAAAACAGTGGTCATACTTGACAGTTTTTCTTAAAAAAATAAAGATTTATTACACACACACACACACACACACACACACACACACACACACACAGTTCTATCTCTATCTGCATGTATGTCTGCAGGCCAGAAGAGGGTACTAGATCTCATTTCAGACGATTGTGAGCCACCATGTGGTTGGTGGGAATTGAACTCAGGACCTCAGGAAGAGCAGGCTTAACTGCTGAGCCTCATTTTTTTTTTCCCAAACAAATTTGTATAGAGTTTAAATTTTTTTTTTTTTTGCTACATTGTTGTATCCGGTGTCATTGGTTTGCTAAGTGCCACAAACTTGACTTTTAAAATTCTGATCTGCTATTTACTAACTGAAAGAATATTACCACAAAGCGCATTAACTCCTCCCAACATGGCCTCCTTCCAGCTTCATGTCTCTGTTTTCTTTCTTTCTCGAATGATGCTACTTTTCAAATATCGGTGGAGATTTGGGGTTTTTTTGGGGGGTATACATGAGGTTGAGACAGGGTTTCGCTGTTAACTCTGGCTGTCCTGGAACTCACTCTGTAGACCAGTCTTGCCTTGAACTCATGGAGATCCGCCTGCCTCTGCCTCCCAAGTGCTGGGATTTGGTTCATTATCTCATAGGAAAGAGGTGAGGAAAGCCAAACTTGAGCTTGGCCTGACTGCTGAACCTTGGCTGTTTTTCCTTTCATTATCATTCCTTCCCTAGTTCCGAATGTGAAAGTTGCCTAACATAGAAGGTTTTCTGGGTTTTCTGTTTGTTTTTGAGACAGGGCCTAGCTGCGTATCTCAGGCTTGCTTTCTTGCTTTCTTTCTTTTTTTAAATTCTTCCTCTCTTAAATTATTATTATTGATTTTTATTGAGCTCTACATTTTTCTCTGCTCCCCTCCTTTCCTCTCCCAGACCATCTTATCTTTAGTCTCTCTTCCAACCTTCTCAGGTGCTGCATACATGAGGGTGTACAGACATACATGCAGATACGACAAAAAAACCTATACACATGAAATGGGGGTGCAGGAAGTGAGTAGAACAAAGCGTGACTTCATAATGATTTACAAATTTGCTTTGGGCCGGGCGGTGGTGGCGCACGCCTTTAATCCCAGCACTCGGGAGGCAGAGGCAGGCAGATCTCTGTGAGTTCGAGGCCAGCCTGGTCTACAGAGCTAGTTCCAGGACAGGAACCAAAAGCTACAGAGAAACCCTGTCTCGAAAAAAATAAAAACAAAACAAAACAAAAAACAAATTTGCTTTAGTCTTTTTTTTGTGTTAATAAATTATGAAAATATCAGGTATTTGGCATATAAATTATATATATGTTATTATATGTAAATACTGTGTACAGTATATGCTGTCATGTGTTGCTTAACAGCAGGACAGTGGTATAAGAGGTATGTCATATTTTACCATACAAACAAACTATGCTTATATAAACCTATATGGTATAGCTTACTGCACACCTAGTCTATCCTATATGTATGTATATCAGTGCTGAGTGTTCTCAGGGTGTGATGAACAAAGTTAAATCAAGTCCAAGAGAAAATGGTGCCATCTTGAGATGCAGTAAGTACCCCATGCAGAGGCATACTATTTGCAGTAAACTTAAGTGGAGGGAGTATGCCCATAAAACAATGGTAAGACGTATGGTTTAGCAGACGTGTGAGCCGGTGGTAGAGCCATCATTAGTGCGCACCAAGCACTGCCGTGGTTCGTGACTGTCACTGCAGGGGGCTGCTTATGAAAGCATCACCACAAACGTAAAAACATGGTTGAGGCTAGGGTGGCTGTGACATAACTAGGCACTAGGAATTTTAATGTGTCATTATGTGGAGACTCAAGATTGTCACCGAAAGAACTAGATTGAGAAGTTCACATTGTGAGGAGAAACAGATAGTGAGCACTTAGTTGCATCATACGTCTGAAAACCAGCAGGGACAGTTTGGCTTTGGAACTTCTGTGCTTTGTTTTGATATTTAGGTATCTAAGCTACTTAAGTGTGCACCACCACACAGCTTCCAGTCCCCAGTACTGGGGTATTGTATAGCCGCTTTTGATAAATGCTTTTCCGTTTAAATGAGCCATCCCAAATGGATGGCACTAGAAAACATCATTTTGAGTGAGGTAACCCAGATTCAGAAAGACAATTATCACATGTACTCACTCATAAGTGGTTTTTAAACATAAAACAAAGAAAACCAGCCTACAAATCACAATCCCAGAGAACCTAGACAACAATGAGGACCTTAAAGAGACATATATAGATCTAATCGATATGGGAAATAGAAAAAGACAAGAAAGATCTCCTGAGTAAATTGGGAGCCTGGGGACCTTGGGAGAGGGTTGAAGGGGAGGGGAGAGGCAGGGAGGGGAGCAGAGAAAAATGTAGAGCTCAATAAAAATCAATAAAATTAAAAGAAATAAAAAATGAATGAGCCATCCAAAATGTTCCCTTCCATTTGCTTGCAGTGTCCAGGGAAAGGTAGAAGTCCAAGGTTATTCGCTTATTTATTTCTTTAGGAAAATACTGTAATAAAGTGGAACGCAAAGACTAAAACTCCTGTTTTCCCTGATATCTTTTTTTTTTTTTTTTTTTTTTTTTTTTTTTTTTGGTTTTTCGAGACAGGGTTTCTCTGTGGCTTTGGAGCCTGTCCTGGAACTAGCTCTGTAGACCAGGCTGGTCTCGAACTCACAGAGATCCGCCTGCCTCTGCCTCCCGAGTGCTGGGATTAAAGGCGTGCGCCACCACCGCCCGGCTGTTTTCCCCAATATCTTATGAGAAAGTTGCTAAATTACTTATGACAAGTGTAGTTTATTGTATGTGACAATTCTTTTCTTCCCAAGTGTTGGCTTCTTCTGGGCTGACTCATTGAGAAAAAGTATGTGGTATTCAGAAACACGCACCACTGTGAAAATGACAGACTTCTAATTAAAACATTTCTCATCTTGGTAAGAGAGGGCTGTGCATTGATAATGATAACTCTTTAATTTTTGTTTAGAATGCTCTAGTACACTTTATTCAGCAAGCCAGAGAATACCCTTTCCATGTTTTCTACTTATAACAGCCTCCCCTGCACAGCCTCCTTAGTCCCCACTTACGGTAATAAAAGACAGGCTGATGGCTTGGGCATAAACAGTGCCTTCCTAGGATGGCAGGTGTGTGAAAGTCCTCATTAGAACTTCATTGCAGTGGAGGAGAGTGGGATGAGGCAGGACCAAGTCCATCGTCCCTAGTACTAGCCTCTGTTCTCAGTTCCCTGGTATGTTTGTCATTCTTTACCGAGTAAATGAAAGAAGCAAAAACAGTAAATTACTTGGATTTTTTTCTTTTCTTCCTTCTTTTATCTTTCTTTCTTTCTTTTTTTTTTTTGTTGTTGGAGTTTTTCTTTGTTTGTTTTGTTGATTTTTTTCAAGACAGGTTTTCTCTGTGTGTCTTTAGAGACTGTCCTGGAATTCACTCTGTGGGTTAGACTGGCTTCAAACTCACAGAAGTCCTCCTACCTTTCCCTCCCAAGTGCTGGGATTATAAGCCATGTGCCACCACTGCCCGGTTCAGACCTCTTTCATTGTCCACAGACAGTGAGTTAGGAGCATCACTGTAATGCACCCACCCTCAAGGAAGCATGGGCGCTGCTCACAGTGAATACCTCTAAGCTCGTGCAGTTTTGTTTTTTAAGTTTGCTTTGGCAAACATCTCTCCTCTCCCCCGTTTCCCCCCTAAAAGAGATAATTATATGCAGGTTTAGTTACTCTATTAGTTTCCTCTCTCTCTCTCTACCACTCCCTCCTTCCTCCCCTTCTTCCTCTCCTCCTTTCTGTTGTTTGTTTTGTTTTGTTTTCTGGAACTGTCTCACTATGTAGCCCTTGCTGGCCTCGAAATCATAGACATTTACCTGCCTCTGAATCCTGAGTGTTTGGATTAAAGGTGTGTGCCACCTTGCCTGACTCTATTAACTTTGTGAAAGTCTTTGTAAAAGATAGTGGTGCAACAAAATGTACCATGTTGGTTGTATGCCTTTGATTATTCCTAACACATCACGGACTGTCTCTAAGAACTCATATTTCTCATTTGAAGAAATGGGATATGTGTGATTGCAATATACTGGATGTGTGTGTGTATGTTTTTGTCTGTCTGCCTGTCTTCCCGCCTCACTGTATAGGCAACCCTTGGCCAGCCTGGAACACGTTCTGAGCTAAGAGGTCCCCGACTTGGAATGGTCCTCTCTGCCCCAGCCTTCTGGGTATTGGAATTACAGGCTTGGCTGCTTTCCCCTCAACTTTTAGAGTGATGTAATCTATTTTTAAAGCCCAAATCTTGTACTTAAGCCTGCTTGTTTTGTGACCTTAGAGGAGTAATGTCACCAAATAATGCTTTCTGTTAACTTTTTTATAGACTGAAATTTTAATTCTTCTGTATTCTCTTTGCTTTTTTTTTTTTACTTTTGAAATCCCTGTCAGATATAACAGAACATCAAATTCTATTCTTCATGTTTTTAAAAATAAAAATCAGTAAATCTTGACAAAAAAGCATGACGCATGCTGGAGTGTTGTTCTACAAGCTAATTAGTGTAGACCAAAGGGAGAATGGTGTCAGTGTGGTGGCTCACCCTGACTATCAGTTTGATCGGGAGTCACCTGGATATGTTGGCGAGGGCATCTCTGGCGGGGATTAACCAGGTGGAGAAGACCTCTTCTAAACATGGATGGCACTATCTCATGGATGGTCTGAAGGGGAAGGAGGAGGAAGCACTGGCACAGACACTGTGGCATGAGCCGCCCTGCCAGGCCCTCTCAGCTTCCTCTTTAAACTGTTTCTCCTGGGTATTTGTCACAGAAAACCGACCAACACACAGGGTGTAGGCAGAAAAGATAGGGGTGATCTAGAGTGTCTAGAGCTATTTTTGAAATAGTTGTCTTTGTAGGGCTTACAGTTACTGCTAGAGAAACGGTGCTCCCAGGATCAGAAGGCGTATTCTGCCTCCTTATAGACGAGTGAGTGCAGAGAGTGTGGATCAGAAAGGAGCAAGTTCTCTCTAGACAGGTTAAGTTAGGTGAGCGCCACTGAGCCTGGGTTAGTTTGGGAGTTGAGAGATAGCAGTAGGAGAACCAGTGGCCTAGAGCCGGGACCCAATGGAAATGCATGATGCACATAAATTAGAGCAGGCAGATGTTTGTCAGCTTGTTCTTGAGTTGTGTGTAGTTCCTGTGGGACACAGCGTAGATGCAGTGTTGGATTTAATCAGGGTGCAAGTTTTGCCTGGAAGACGTTATGAACACAAAAGAGTGAGGACTTGGAAAGAACACCTAAGGAGATCTGATGCCGAGCCGAGAAAACCTCCATGTTTGAGGAAGGAAGTACACAGTGAGCCTGGTGATGGGTAGTGAGGAAATTAATGGGGAGAAATTTGCCCCAAAATTATTTTAGCCAGGGACTAGAGAAACATGCTGGCTGCCGGTAGGTAGTCATCAGAGAGAGGAAGGCATGAATTCAAAACCACAGTGGAAGTTCAGCTGTTAGTAAGCCGTGTGTCCAGGCACCTGTGGTCATGGGGCTGTTGAAACAGATGAAGGAAATCAAACAGACCACATTTTGGGGTGATTGTCTGAGGGTCTGTTGGAGACTTTTTATGAGGACTGGGTAGTGTGGAAAAAGAGTGAAGTGTGTTGACATGGGTGAGCAGGAGTGCTGGTGTCTGTCAGTGGCTGAGCAGGAACCGGATGGGGAAGGCAGTCTGGTGGGGTGCTTCAGGGGACTGTGGTGTTCGAGAAATGGCACTCTGGAAGCTGCCCTGGGAATTCTGTCCGTGGGAGAGAGCAAACATCGCTACTGGAGAGGGCTTCTGAGAAAGAACTGTCCTTGGGGGGCTTCCAGGAGATACTCAGGTTTCAAAAACACAGAAGTTGAAAGTGCAAGGGTTTCTGGTGAAAGATGTGTGTGTTTCAGAAGCTATCAGAGGCTGAGATGGCAGACGGGTGGGCCATATTTCTATGGTACGGCTCTGAGCCCCCGTGTAATGCAATTGAGGCCTCCATTGATCCAGAGGATTGGGAATATGAGGCATAAGGGGGTGGTCTTTCAGGGAAGAGTGACTAATGAGTTCTAATTATATTAGATGACAGTTTGTCTTGGGGAGGTTGTTGATCTCCTGGTCAGGGAAGTATTCGGACCGCTGGGAGCCTGTCTTGTCTTGCGGAAGAAGACATGGCCTTACCAATTATGAATCACTATATTCTTGTAGGTTAGCCAGAAAACCCACACCCACATTCATTCATCAGTTTTAAACTCACTTAACAGTTTTATACATCGAAAAGCTAGAGATGCATCAGTTGAGGTCCATGACCAATTCTAAAGCAGATGGATACTATGCCAGTAACAGCCTCTCTCATACTGCAGGAATATCAGGTGCCCATGATTCCATGTGTCTGTATGTACACATCCACACAGTGAATTCCACAGCAGCCTGACTACTTTCTTCAACTAGGAGGCTTAGTTGGGGCCTCCTGCAAAATGGTAATTTTCTAGAGAGTTATGGAAACAAAATACAGGATGCTATAATTTGTTCAGTAATTTAATATAGATCAGCCTGGATCATAGGGTAAAATTAGCATTGCACACTTTTGTGCTATTCATTTGTAGGCGAGTAAGAAAGGACTTGAATTTGTGGCCTCTTTTGCTGTTCTTCAGGTTGTTCAGACAGTGTAACCTGCCCTTACTTTCTTCCCATCTGTCATTCACAGCTATAGATTTAAAAAAGTCCATGTAAA
>NC_022020.1:59277290-59282355 GCF_000317375.1 Microtus ochrogaster
AAAAAAGTCCATGTGTACTGGGACTAGGGGCATGTACATGGCTGGGACATGGGACACTTGCAGATCTGCCCTGCCCTGCCCACAGAGAGGAAAGCTTTTCTGCAGAAGAGATTAGAACTTACTATGGCTTGCTATAATGGCATTACTTTCTGTATTTTTCCTTCAAAGTTCCTGGCACCATGGGCCTTGAGAGATGGCTCAGAGCTTAAGAGCGCTTACTCCTCTTCCAAAGGGCCTGTGTGTGATTCTCAGCATCCACACAGTGGCTCACACTCATCTCTAACTCCAGTTTCATGACACAGGCATACATGTAGGCAGAACACGCGTACATGTATAATACTTTTTTAAAAAAATTAGAGGCATCTTGAATATAGTGGTAGCAATGTATTATATCACGAAACAATTTGAGAAGACCTACACACGGATAGTAGTATGTTTATTGAAGGAATGAAGCACAAAGGGACAAACAACCTGGTAAGATTCATTCATTCGGTGAAATGAAGAAACATAGCTGCAGTGCCACGGTGGGCAGAGGAGAGGCATGAGACCATGCAAGCAGAAGCACTGCTTGCGGCTTTCTGAGGAGTGGCTCTTTCCCTTTGGATGTGGGGTCCTGGGGAGGAGGAAGAGCGGACAAGGAGTCTGCAGCGACAGTTTGGGACTAGCTATGTTAAACCACAAACAACTGTTCTTCCCTGAAGCAGACAGATAGAATGCAGCACTGCTGAAGGCCAGGAGCTGAAGGTCTCCTGTGTGGTGGGCTTCACACTGTTCTGATTGCCCACTCGGGTGGGCCCCGCGTTGTGGAGCAGGAGAGGTAGTGAGGGAGGATCGTGTTAGTGAGCACCTACCTTAGAGTCTGAACATGAGTGCAGGGCTGCAGGGTGCTGCTGTGTGAGTAAGGTCGGAGCCTCCGCGGATGTGAATGCTTTCCCTGCCACGCTGGGAGGATTTGTGGGGGTCACCATTAGCTGTCAGGGTGCTATCTTCACCTTGACTTTCCTTCTTTCTGCTCTCTATTCCCACCCTGGTCCCTTGAGTATGGTGGTCTTTAAGCTTTATTGATTATCTGTACCATCAACCTAATCATTTAAAGCTAACCCCTGATTTAAGTGAATGGTTTATAAATTTTGTAGTGCTTTGTTATTTTGATATGTAAGACATGCATGTTGATATTTTCAGAAGATGGGATTAATGAAAAGTTTAAAGTATTTAAAATTGTGCTGTTAACAATAAGACCATCTGGTGTGGGACAATTCTGTATTCTGTCAATTACGTTTTAAATAAATGCTAATTGGCCAGTAGCCAGTCAGGAAGTACAGGTGTGACAACCAGACAGGAAGTGGAGGTGGGGCTATGAGAACAGGAGTGTTCTGGGAAGAGGAAGCTCTTTCCCCAGTCCTGTCCAGATACCAAAGAAGCAGGATGTGACCTGCCCTGCTGAAAAAGGTACCGAGCCATGTGGCTAACATATACTAAAATAATGGGTTAATATAAGTTATAAGAGCTAGTACAAAGCCTGAGCTGGTGGGCCAGTCAGTTCATAACCTAATGTAGACTCTCTGTGTGATTTTTCTCTGTGACTAAACGGCTAGGAGACCAGGCGGGACAGAAACCCCAACAAAGCAGGCCCTCATGTTACAACCATCTTTTGATATAAAAATATTAACAGAAATTTGGGTAACTTTTTAATTGTTTGCTAATTACGGTGACTTCATAGTGTCATGTGTCCCGACAAGCCCTATCATGCAGGACTGTTTCTTGCTAATAAAGGCAGATAAGTCTATTTCGGGGCTTGGAAATGGGTTGGAAACGGAACTGGTAATATTTTCTTTGTTTTTAGCTTATGAGAAAGATGCCAAGGAGCCCACATTGATAGTCAGAGGCTCAGCCCTGCTGTTTCTTGTGCCCCTGTATTCACTTGTACATAAGTGGCTAACCTTTTTCAGTTTTTGATTTTGGTGTAAGGCATTTTTAGAAAAATTGTGTGGTTCCATTGTTTTTAAGTAGATTTTTGTGAGAACTAATTAAGCCTGGGCAACACTGCAAGCTCACTCAGCCACAGTGTGTTTCATTATGCTGGAAGAGAAGGAAAGACTGGGAGCGCCCGTCCTCCCTGTGCATGGCAGGGCTCCCACTCTTTGCTCAGGAAACCTGGGGTACCATGCAGCAATGCCTTTCTGACAGATGGACTGAGGGCGGGTGCCAGTGTCAGCCTGGGTGGTGCTTTCCCGTTTCGTGATCGTCAGCTACAAGACCTCCTCACTCACCCTGGTAGTGTCTGCACGTGAACCTGCTTGTTGGGTTGGGTGCTCTCAGGATAGGTGATCGACGTCATGAGCACTTCCAGGCCTTTCCTAAGCCCCACATTCACGCTCCCGTATCTCTCATCTACTACACGTTACTTTCCTTTGCTGATTGTTCATGTTGTGGTGACCTCCAAATTCATTTCTTTTCAATCTTCTTTTTCTAGTATCTATTCACATCTTCCCATTTCAAAGCACCTAGTTCTCCATGCCTCTCAAGCCCTCTTCTTATTCCTGCCTTATGGTAGCAATGGCTTGGCAGCTGCCATTGTTAAGACCTATTGCAGCACCCTCCAGAACTGAGCCTGGCTTCTTCTGGCTGTTATGGGCATAATGGAAGAAACTCCAGCTACCTTTCTTAAAATGTCCCTTTTAGCAAGGGAGCAGTAGTTACTCCGGGATCCTCTTACCTTTAAAGGTCCATAGTGGTCTCATATGGAACCTGTTCTTCCCTATCAGAGAGTAGTGCCTGGTGGCAGTGCAGAAAGATAACATCAAGGTAGGAGAACTTCACTACATCTGGAGGCATTCTGCTGATGTGTACTCTTTCATAAGTGGTGTTTAAATGCTAATATAAGCAATTAGCTTAAGATTTGACAGTGGAAAACTTTTTTTGTAGACTCCAAACTGATTCTCGGTATTGGTATCACTAAAGTTAATTATCCTTTATGTCTTTTAGTATATGAAACTAGTGTGCTAATTGTTCATAGCAAAATCAGAAGTCAGACTTCAATCTTGATTTTTATTTGGCAAAAATAAAGAATTTCAAATACAAAAATTAATCTGCAAAAACAAATTGAAGGCCTTGTTATTTTTCTATTTGATGTATAAAAACGGTGGTAGATTGTAGTAGTGTGAAGTGATTAGACCAGAGAGAAAAGGGGAGGTTCCCTCTAAGAGGACCCTGTCTGGATGGTTTTGTAAGGCACAGCTTTGCAGTAAGACAGCTAGGACAGGTATGTAAGAATAACAGAGAGTAGACACAGCACAGCCAGGCACAGTGTGTGTGTGTGTGTGTGTGTGTGTGTGTGTTTGTGTGTGTGTGTGAGTGAGACTTTACACTGTTGGGTTTCCATGGCTGGAGGAGGAGGGAGTGGTTGATAGTCATACATGTCATCAGCATCATCGTGTAATAAGGAGTACACACTGTATTTTTTTCTTTTCCTTAGTAGAAAAGACTTATTATTTTCATTTTTTATTTATATCCCAGCCACAATTATCCCTCCTTCCTCTCCTCCCAGTCCCTTCCCACCACCACCACCTCCTCCTCCATTTCCTTTCAGAAAAGGGTAAGCCTCCCATGGATATCAGTCAAACATGACAAATCAAGTTGCAGTGAGACTAGGCATTCCCCTTATATTAAAGCTGGACAAGGCAACCCAGTTTGAGAACTAGGGTCCTAAAAGCCATCAAAAGAGTCACGAGATAGTCCATGCTCTCACTGTGAGGAGTCCACAAGAAAACTGGCAACATCCTGTAACATATATGCAAAGGGCCTAGGTCAGCCCCATGTAGGCCTCCAGTCATTGGTGGGCCATTCCCACAATTTCTGCACCACTTTTTACCCCAGCACAACTTGTAGGCAGGACAGATTGTAGGTCAAAGGCTATGTGATTGGGTTGGTGTCCTGATCCCTGCACCGGAAGTCTTGCCTGGTAACAGGAGACGGCCAGTGCAGGCTGTGGATCTCCTATTGCTAGGAGTCTTAGCTGGGGTCTGTCTAGGGCCCAGGTATTCAAATGCCGAAACTGTGAGGGACCCGTTTCTCCAGCCACCACATATTCCTTTGTGGGTGATGTTTCCAGGTGAGTTAGAAGTGAGGGAAGCAGCCAGAGCACTGACGTCTGTACAGGCAGCTCTCTGTAATTGTCTTCACACTTTCAAAACCTCGTGTGCCCTAATTTCCTTTCTGGATATTAGCTCTGGAGGTCCTGTAGTCTCCAGGAGCTTCCAGGTTCTCAGACTCTGCAGTCAACCTCCTGGAAATGACCTGCCTAGGCTGAGTGCAGGACCACCTTCCCTGCACACTTCATTGTGACCCTCCTGCCACAGGCACCTTTGTCAGGCTTTGTCTGCATCCCAGGGCTCATCTTCACCTGAGGCTGTAGGACTCTGATTTACGGTGGTTCCATTGTCAGGTCCCAGGGTAGCTCAGTTAAGTAAAAGATTTCCTCTCAAGATGGCACTTAGCTACAGCTCACTGATGAGGGAACTCCTGTCTGCTCACCCATGCCTCCTCACCTCCAGAAGGCACAGTTGCAGCTATATCCAGGGTCTCCCAGCCGGCCCATGGAGTAGTCTGCTTTCTTGACCTCCACCGAGGAGCTGCACAGCTGGAGCTGCAGTGTGTGGGGCTTGCTTCCTTTTGCTATTTGCCCATCATATGTCCCTCTCGCCCCTTTTGTGAAGTTCCAGCGTGTCCTTTTCTCTCTGTGGTACTGTCTGTTTTCACTCATGATGACACTTCCTCCCTGGTCACAGAAGCAGCCTGCAGTCTAGCTCTTCCCCTGAAGCTGCCAAACTAAACATGTTTTAACTGAAAGATCCCCTTTCCTTGATGGTTATTCTATTCTATTCTATTCCCAAAGCTTCAGTTTGTCTTACTTTATGTGTTCTTCACATGTTCATGAGAATAAATACATCTGAGCTAAAAATTAAAAAATGGTATCAACAACAAGTTCCTTTAAAAAAGATTTATTTTCTTTCTTTCATTTGCTTGTTTGTGTGTGTGTGTGTGTGTGTGTGTGTGTGTGTGTGTG
>NC_022020.1:59283045-59288612 GCF_000317375.1 Microtus ochrogaster
TGTGTGTGTGTGTGTGTGTGTGTGTGTGTGTGTCTGTGTATATATGTGTTTTCTCCTTTATAAAAAGCTCCCAGATTCCTGGGAACAATCTGAAAGGGTGAAAGATGGGGGGAGGGGTGTGAATAAGCCATCCTGAAGAAGAATACTTATTTTCTTTGTGTAGTTCATCCAGGGAAAATTCACTGTTTTTCCTAATAACGAAGATGAACAGCTGTGAGGGAAATCTGAAAACGACACTTATATCTTATCTTGGAGAGCCTTTTGGGGTTATTTTTGTTGTGGGTTGAATTTTCTAATTGCATTTTCTCTGCCTACAGTCCTGGTACAAACAGTGACGAATACACTGCATACAGTCCTGGGACAAACTCTGGGTGGAAGGGAGTGACCTAAACTTGACAGTATATTTTAGGTACACAACTAGTTCTAAAGAAAAAAAAAATGTTTTTGCTTCAGACTGTATTTTTAATTTTTTACTATTAAAGTTTTAAAAATTACATTGATCAATCTATCTACATATTTATATATGTGTATCTATCTATCTACTTACATATTTATCTGTCTGTATATCTGTCGGTCTGTTAGGCTTGGTAGTAAGCTATTTTATACAAATTTTATACAAATTTCTTACAATTTGGTAAGAAATGACATATATTTTTATCAGTATAAAAGTTTTAGATTAATGTATGTGCACCTATATGTGCTGGCTGTCTGGGAATCTCAGAAGCTGGCATCTGATCCCCTGGAATGGAGTTACATACAGTTATGAGCTGCCATAAGGGTGCAGGGACTCAAACCCTAGTCCTCTGAGAGAACAAGTGCTCTTACCCACCGAGCCATCTCTCTAGCCCTTCACAGGCATAATATGAGATAGTTATATGTATGTTCCTTAAAAATGTCACGTCTTAGGAAATAGCAGATTGCTACAATGAATGGTTTATAGTGAAAAGAAGGATTAAAATTGCTTGTCATAGCAAGTTCCGAGAAATAAAATTGATAGATTGCTTGTTTTGCGGTACAATATTTTTCATTTTTTTAATAGGAGGATTTGTTAACAGTGTAACTTCTGCCCATTGTAATAAGTAATTACAATCATAGGCATGTACAAAGATAAAAGTATAGAATCACTTACTTATATCACATAGATATAATCAATGATATAGCATGTTAGTGAGGTTTTTTTTTGTTGTTTGTTTCTTTGAGACAAGGCTTCTCTTTGTAGCCCTGGCTGTCCTGGAACTTGCTCTGTAGACCAGGTTGGCCTCGAACTCAGAGATCTGCCTGCCCCTGCCTCTCAAGTGCTGGTTTTAAAAGGCACATCACCGCCCAGCTTGCTGGTGATTTTTTTTTAACGCTTTATTTAATATGGGTATAGAGTTTTTGCCTGCTATATGTTTTCACACCATGTGTATGTCTGGTGTTCATGCAGGCCAGAGGAGGGTGTCAGACCCTTTGGAGTTACAGACAGTTGTGAGTCCGCATATAGAAGAAGATGAACTGAACCCAGAGCCTCTACAAGAGCAGAAAGTGGTCTTGTCTTCTAAGCCATCTCTCTAGTTGGTGACTTTTCCCTCCAAGATCATCAGCCAGCCTCTCCGCCTTTCCCTCTGTCTTAGCTAAGGTTTCCACTGCTGTGGTAAAACATCAAGACCAAAAAGCAATCTGGGCAGGAAAGAGTTTATTTAACTTACTCTTCCTTATTACCGCTCACTGAAGGAGGTCAGGACAGGAACTCAAATAGGGTAGAAACCTAGGGACAGGGCTGATGCAGAGGTCATGGCAGAGTGCTGCTCACTGCCTTGTCCATCTGACTTGCTCAGTCTGCTTTCTTATAGAACCCAGGACCACCTGCCCACAGATGATGGCACCACACACAGTGGGCTGGGCCCTCCCCCACCAATAACTAACTTTTCTACAGCCAGATCTTAGGGAGGCATTTTCTCAGTTGAGGGTCCCTCCTCTCAGATGACTCTAGTTCATATGTCAGGTTGACATAAGACCAGCCAGCACATTCTCCCTGACTCCATTCCTTTCTTCTACCTCTTTCTCCACCACATCTGCCAAGTCTTCCCCTTCCCCCTTCTTTGCCTCTTTTCCTCCGTTTTAAACTTGTTAGTTTAAATAAAAATTGTAGGACTATATCCTCAGTTCCACCATACATTGCATCACATTTTCTGAGTTGGTGACCAGGAATTTCCTTCCTCTTGCTGCCATCCTAGCTGGTTCGTAATTGCTTAAATTACAGATTCCTTGATTTGCACTCTTCTCCATGACCTGGCATGACCAGTATGGATCCTGGCGCACACATGCCGGAGGGTTCACATGCACAAATATGTATACTTACAAAGTTTGAAAACAAATGGGACTTGTTATTGTATACAAGTGTTATTTTGTGATTTGCCTTTTTTTACTCAGTGGTATTTGAATGAGGGTTTTCCATGTCCCACATAATGATACACCAACAGTGTAAGTTCTGATGTTTTCACATTTTCCAAATTTTAATGTAAAATTTCTGAACATAATTTTTCCTTCCCCCAAGTCTTTCCAGATCCTCCCATCTCTGGCCCTCCCATCTTTATAGTAGTTCTCCATCCCCTCACAGAAACAAAATCCTTAAAACCAAAACTCCCCACAGAAATAAAACTCAAAACAAAGGAACAAAGACCAATAAGGAAAAAAAAATGGCCAAATGAAACAGAAAGTCCTCAAATAAACCACTGAGTTACTGTTGTGTTGGACAGCTGCTCCTGAGCATGGGGTCTGTCCTGGAGTCTGGTTGATGCATGCAATGACACTCCACTGGACAAAGCTGATTTTCCCTTTGCCCATGGGTATCAATTGCAGAAAGCTTCTAGGTTAGGGGTAGCACCCAGTGTTCACTTTCCCTCTTGGTGCTGGGACCCTGTCTGGCTTCAATCTGTTCAGGTCTTGTGTGCTCTGCCACAGTCTCTGTGAGTTCATATGTGCATTAGTCCTTTTGTTTCTGGAAGATACTTTCCTTGGAGTTATTTCACCCATCATCTCTGGCTCTGAGAAGCTCTCCACTTTTTCTTCTGCATAGATCCCTGGACCTTGAGAGGAAGGACTCTGATGAAAACATCCCATTTAGCACTGAATGCTCTAAAGTCTGTTGATGTGGGATTCCCCTCTGTATGCTGTATGTGTCTTACTACCATTGGTTAATAAACTGTTTTGGCCAATGGCTTAGCAGAGTAAAGCCAGGAAGGAAATTCAAAGAGAGATATAGAGAGAAAATAGGTGGAGTAAAAGAGACACCATGTAGCTGCCAAAGGAAAAGAATTCAGAACCTTTCCAGTAAGCCACAGCCTTGTGGCAATACACAGATGAATAGAAATGGGTTCTTTCAAGATGTAAGAGCTAGGGAAGTCAAGAACAATGGCACTGGGTTTTGATCCTACTGTACATACTGGCTTTGTGGGAGCCTAGGCTGTTTGGATGTTCACCTTACTAGACCTAGAAGGAGGTGGGAGGTCCTTGGACCCCCCCCCCCCAACAGGGCAGGGAACCCTGACTGCTCTTCGGGGTGATGAGAGAGGGGAAGTTGGTTGGGGGAGGGAGAGGGAAATGGGAGGCGGTGGCGGGGAGGAGACAGAAATCTTTAATAAATTAATTTAATTTAAAAAAAGATGTAAGAGCTAGATAGAAATATGCCCGAGTCATTAGCTGTACAGTGCTGTAATTAATATAGTTTCTGTGTGATTATTTGGGTCTGGGTGGCCGGGAAACAAGCAAGCATCCTTAGTTTACAGTCCATTGCTCTCTGCACATTGTCCTGCTGTGAACCTGTGCAAAAAGAAGCTTCTCTGATGTGGTTTTAATGAGGCACTGATCTATTCGTATAGTATGTCCTTAGGAGTTTTTTTTATTATTGTGTTCCTTTAGCAGAATACTAGGGTTAGGTTTAGCCCCAGGCCTAGGACTTACCTGGTTTCAGGTTCTTGCCACTTTGTTTTCATGTCATGCAGAGGCCCTTAGAGCCATTCAGAAAATGATTGGTTACTTCTGTACGTTTGTGCAGCTGTTTCACTGGTATATCTTTCTGGAAGGTCACTGATGTTTGTAGGTTCCAGGGTTTGTAGCAGGGTGCTATTTATAATTAGCTTTCTTCTCCTGTAGCATGCAGAGTACCGTCAGCACCATTAATACTAGTCAGTAGAGATGAAGCTTCTAAAGTTAGGTACTGGCTTGACATCTCTGTATTCAATGGTCAAGATGTCTGTTTTTGTGCCAACACCATGCTGTGGTACACTTGTAAAAGAGTGAGTACCCCAGCAGCTTTGTCCACCAGGGATGTAATTAACATGTGGTTTTACTATGTCTAGTAGTTGTGTTTTAAATATTATAAGAAACTGGTGAAAGTAGTTGTAATGATATTTTAAACCCATATATTCAAAATATCTCATTTCAACACAGAAACACAAGTAAGGCATTATATATTCTTTGGTGGCTTGGGTATGGATGTGGACAGTCTATAGAATCTTCAAATAATGAACTTGTTTTGTTTCTAGCTAAAAATAAACATTCAAAGTTTTAGGCATAAACATAAAGAAAACTCAACATTATTGGTGATGCAGTCCTAACTATGTGTTTTCTTTTCAAGCTGGTCTCTGGACTGTCTTCACGCTCGGCGGGGCGAGCAGCAAAACAACTGCCTCTCCAGAACTTACTTCCCCTCTGGCCAACCAGAGTCTCCTTCTTCTGCTGGTGCTGGTGAACCTGACAGATGCTCCAGATACACCAAACCCTTACAGACAAGCCGTCACGTCCTTTAAGAACACGCAAGGTCTGTGGTGCTTTTTTTGAACCTCTTTCTAGTAAGCGGTAGCTCGTCCTCTCCAGTTTGTTTATCACTGTCTGGTTTTTGAGAGGAGCGTCAATAAGAAAAAGATGGGGTATATTTTCTGCCATTTTCCTCAGGGAGGTCAAATAATTCTTAGAATAATTCTGTGGTCCTTTAATATCCATTAAATTTATTTTTTTCAGAGACAAGTAACTTGGCAATCAAGACAAGTTCAAGTAGCTGGAACTTAATTAAATGTTAGGCACAAGAATTAGCATGTGAAGCCTACATGATTGGTTGTTTTAAATATGTATTTTGGTTAAAGTTTTATACGACTAAATATTGTAACAGAAATCAACAAACTTATTTTGTCCAAGTTGATGTAGCTGGGTATGTGGAAGGGAAGGTTCCTATACTTGGGTGGTCAGGGTGCGTCCAACACTCATATAATATTAAGATGAGCAAAAAGTGCAGTCATTGGGTAGATTCATAGAGGCATCTGGATGTCTTTGCCATGTTTCTTTGCTGACCTTTTCTAATTTCTCGTAGTCAGAGGAGTGGGGTGCCAAGGAGTTATACCTTTGTCATTGTTGAAAATTTCACGTGTGGAGTCCTCGTCCATTTGTGCTGCTGTAACAAAGTACTTAAGCCTGGGGAATTTGTAAATAGCAGAAGTTTATTTCTGATAGTGCTAGAGACTGGGAAGTAGAAGATCAAAGACCCAGCAAGTGTAGTGTCTGTGAGGGCCCCCTCTCCAATTCTTTTTTTT
>NC_022020.1:59289342-59309296 GCF_000317375.1 Microtus ochrogaster
AGATCCGCCTGCCTCTGCCTCCCGAGTGCTGGGATTAAAGGCGTGCACCACCACCGCCCAGCTTGCTTTTGTGTACATTTGGGGGAGGACACAGGCGTTCAAACTATAGTGCAGTGGGGAGCCAGTATCAGTTCAGTGGATAGGAAGTGAAACTTGTGTGTTCAATGTTTTCTGTTCTATTTCTATATTTTTTCCTTGGTGACAGTGTCACTTCGTAGCCAAGAAAGCTTATTTTGGAGCTGAGCTGACCTGGGTCCATCCCACACCCTGGTCATTTCGGAGTGAGACCTTGGGCAGTTTATATAATCTCAGGGTCCTCAGTGATGGTGTCTGCAGTATGGATATACCGTCATCCAGCACTTTACATGAATATCAAGCAAGAGTAGAGTATAGAACCCAGCAAGGATGCTGCGTATGGTTTCTGCTGTTGTAGCTTTTGCCACTCAGGCCAAAGGTTCATGTGCAGTTACAACTGGACCCTGCTTGATACTTTAGAATGGAACCTCTTCTGTGATTATTCTATTTTTGGAGACCACTCAGTAGCATGGCAGTTTCGAGGACTGGCATCAGAGTCAGACAGACTATAATCTGTTTCAGGTGGTTCTTTAAGAAATAAAGGAGGTTTTACTGTAGTGTAGATTCACCAATCACTGCTGTTGCTGTGAGAAGCAGTGTGATGCAGAGGTCAGTCTGGGTTTACTCACCATGACTTGGGACATTTTTTATTTAATCTCTGCAAGCTTCTATTTCATCATTCCTAAAACTGGGCAGAATAATGACTCAGTTGTTGTACAGATTAAATAAGGGATAGTAGACAAATGCATTGTATAATGGCTGATTCACGCCACCTGTTGGCGTGTGTAGATATTGTGACTACACACAGAAAACACATTTATGTCGGGGGAATCAAATATAGCATAGGTAAGTGGGTACTCTACTTTGCTATCATTCTGAGTCCTGTAAAAATTATTTATATTTGCATGTTCACTGTATTACTTGTATTTTTGCTGTGACATACAAACAGCAGGCTAAGGCAGGAGGGCTTATTCCAACTCGTGTGTGATCCCAGGGTCCGGTCTGTTATGCAGGAGCTTTGGCCTCAGCAGCTTGAGAGATGGATTTGCAGTCAGGTAGTAGAGAGTGTTGAATGCTTGTCTTAGCTTGTTGTCTGTCCCTTGTGTTCATTGTGCTTTTGTTTAGTCCGGGACCCTGGCCCATGAAAGGTACTGCCAATGGTTAAGGTTGCTCTTCTCACCTCAGTTTACCTAGATATCCCCTCACAGATGTGACCAGATCTATTTTCAGGGTATTCTAAGTGATAACAAGTTTGACCATCACAACTCCATCCCTTGTTAGCTTGGCACCTAAACACATCAATTTTAAGCCATAGCCTTCCACTCTTCCCCATTGGCTCATGGCAATAGTCTCTCACAATCCCAGCACTGTATACAAGTCTAAAGTTGAAGTCTCACCTGGTACTCAGGACAACCCCTACCATGAGCTCCTATAAAGTCAAGTCCAAGCTGCGTACTTCTCATGTGGAATGGCACGAGCGAACGTTCACAGACAGACAGACAGACAGACACTAACCCTTGCGTCGCTGTGTTAGCGCTGCTGCTCTCTCCAGGTCTTCCACCTGCAGGACCTGTCCTTTGGGCCGTCCGCACTCTGTTCCTGCAGCTTCCCTTACTAGACATTCAACAGTCTAGTTATATGGCCAACATTCTAGGGCACTCTAGTTCAGTTCTGTTGCTGTAATAAAACACTCTGACCTAAACAAACTTGGGGAGAAAAGGGTGTATTTGGCCTACCCTTTCTGGTCACAATTCATCAAGGAAAGTCAGGACCAGAGCTCAAGACAGGAGACATGAAGCCAGCGCTGCATTCTAGCTTGTTCTCTGGCTCACTTTGACTCACAGCTTACTAGTTTTCTTATACTTCCCAGAACCACCTGCTTAGGTATGGTGCTACCCATAGTGGGATGGGCTCTTCTGCACAAGTTAGTAGTGAAGACAGTTCCCCACAGTTACGCCCATAGGCCAGTCTGATCTAGGTACTTCCTTGGTCTCTGGGTACTTTACTCTCAGATGACTCCGGGCAGGTTGATAATTAGAGCTAGTTAGGACATGGGGTCTCTTATTGTGACTTAGAACTTACTGCAACTTTATGGAGTGGCCTCTCAGGGCCTCCTTGCAGGAACTGCAACCCTGTTATACTTTGCCTGGCCTCTCTAGAACCAAGAGTATATGGTTATAAGTACCACAATCCTGTCAGTGTTTCTTTCAAGCTTACAAACTCAGCACAGTGGGACTAAGATCTGCTGCCAGCTCAGGATGGAACCTAGATGCTTTGGACCGCAGTTTCCTTGGCTTTTGTGCCGGTGTTAGGGAAACGCTTCCCCTGATGGTTGTTTTAGCCCAGAACTGCTTCAGTGGTGTTCTAGTTTAAGCTCTCTCCTTTCAAGTGAATTTGCATGTTCACAAGTAGGAGTCTTTGTGGGCGGGCCTTGCCCTCAGCACAGCCTTCCTGCTGTCCAGGCTGGAGCAGGCAGTAAGGTCTCTAGTAATGACAGATGATTTGTCCTTTGTGCTCTTCTTGTCTGAAACTTCAGACTTACACACTTCCCTCCTGAAACTTCACGTTTTCCTTATCTTTCTCCTCCATTTTTGCTCTCTCACTGTGGCCTTGGATGAGAGCAGTGAGCTATAATCTTGCCACTGTCAGGATGCTATGCTATCTTGAAAGTGTCTCTGTCAAACAATTGAATCCTTTATCTTTCAATTCAGCATCACTCAGGAGTTAAGGTAGCTCAGTGAGTACAAGCAATTGATGTAAAGCAGGAGAGGCCGAGTTCACAGCAGAACCTGTGCAAAACGGAGGCACAGGTGTGTGTCTGTAGCCCCACCATTGCAGGGTGGAGAGGCAAATCCAGGGCTTACTAGCTAGCCTCACTGAAATAACTGGCTTCACCCTCGCTCAGAAAATATGGTAGAGAGCAATAGAGGAAGGCACCCGAAGTCCTCCTCTGGCCTCTGCATGTATGTACACACTCATGCATCCGCCCCTCTGTCTCTCTCCCTCTCACACACACAATTAAACTAATTAATCAATTAATTAATTCATCTTCAGTCAGGTTCTTAAGATGTCCGAGCTATGATTTATTTAGAAACTTTAGCAAGTTTCTCAGCAGTTGTAGTTAGTTAATTTTTAGTTTTTAAAGATTGGTTTTATTTATTTTAAATATGTATGCATGTATTTGTCCTTGTGTGGGTAGTGGCTTGAGTGCATCAGGTGTTCATGGAAGCCAGAAGGTGGAGTCACACATGGTCGCGGGCCACCCATGCTGTCCTCTGCCAGAGCAGTTTGCCACACTGAGCTCTCTGTTCATCCTTCAGTTTTGTTTAAATAAAACTTCTGTAGATGTTTATGGTCGTTCCCTAGGCCAGCTGTATTTCATATATTTATTTTTATTTTATTTTAATACTAGCTAAGTTGCATATTGTTATTTTTACCCATTTTTCTTAAAAATGAATTAATTTTAGTGGTGCATCAGCCATGGTTTACTTATTTGAAGAAGCTTAGCTATTGTGTGTAAATAAACTCCTCGGAAATGCTCATCTGCACTTTCATGCATTTTCATGCTTGTTCTCTGTATTTTAGACAGCAGTCCTTTCCCGTCGTCCATCCCACACGCCTTCCAGATTAACTTCAACAGTCTGTACACAGCCCTCTGTGAGCAGCAGTCCGATCAAGCCACACTCCTCCTGTACACTCTGCTCCACCAGAACAGCAACGTCAGGACGTACGTGTTGGCTCGAACAGATATGGAAAACCTTGTAAGTATCACAAGAAACATGCCGTGCCTGTCTTGCGACTTTTTAAAGAGTGACTTATTTTCTTTTCCAAGAGGGTAAGAGTGATCGTCTGATGGGAGATGTCACCAGACGTAGGCAGAGGGTCTGCACCTCCTCCCTGTAGGAGGCAGTCTACGGGGAGCTGCTCACAGCCCAAGTGAGTGGGCAGCCTCCGTCAGTGTGACACAACCTCTGTCCTTGTGGTTGCCCAGGTCCCATCTCAGCAGGCGCTCTAAGAAGCGTCCTGTATAACCCTCAAGGACATTTGTATATCTTCTTGTTCCTTCCAGCTGATGAGGCCTGTCCTCTGGGTTCGCGTAATTGGTCTTGGTTGTCACACATTGCTGCTGACAGCGATGAAAGCCAGGGTGATTGTTCCAGCTTGGTTTCCCCCAGGGTCCATCCTCCGCACAGCCTGGATGCCAGTGCCCTCTGACTGGACGGTTAGTCATTTTCAGGAACCTGGCCAGACACAACTTTAAGGTCCACTCTGTGAATAAAATCAGTTCCACAATTTGTCTTGGCAGATGGAGTTCCTTTAGGCAATCAATGATTTCCATCGAAGCTAATGTTTACCATCAGTTTCACTAAAGGGAAGAGTAGGCTACCGTACCAGGGTATGCTTGAAATATCGTCAAATGTCACTGCATTCATTATCCCATGTCCCCCAGCCTCAGGTTCCACAGGTGGAACAGAGCTTCACCAAGCATTTGTTAGCTTCTTTTATTGGTTCTAAATACTATGTAAAGGCTGAAAAAGCATAAGATACTAGCATTTTTAGCATATTATTTATCACAGTGGCATAAGAACAAAAAGTGTGATGTATAAAACTCAGTCTCCAGAAAGGTGAATAGCATTGCCTTAAATAGCACAATACGGTGTGAAAGTCTTTGCGTTGGCTTAAATAGCAGTACGGTGTGAAAGTCCTTTAGTCACGAGGAAAACTCTGGCTCCCCAAGGGTGTGAGGAGCACAGAGATAGCTGTGTGCAAGGAATTCTGGGGGACTTTTGACAATCAGCAGGAAGCCTGGGCGTGGCTTTTAGGCTTGTAGTGTAGTGCAGATGGAGGTTTGTAAAATGAGGGACCAGCGTCTCCAGTTTGAGAACACCCTCTGATGAAAGTCTACAAGGATGCATTTGGGAGTTTTTAAGAGCATAGTAGGGTTTTCATAATTTCCTAGATTATGTCCTTATATCTTTCTGCTTCTCTTTCTTTTATAATAAATATTCGTTGAGGCTGTGACCTTGGAATATGCTGCAAGAAGAGATTTATTCTGTGATGTAATTTTTAGATAGTTGACAGTCCCTTTGCTGTGTAGACTCTGATTTCAGAAGGTGGCACACGGCATCTCAGCGCTTGTCAGATACTTCTGTACATGTTCTTGTGAGGGTGGGGTTCGGGCTGCCACTCCAGTGTAGGCCTTTCCCTCTGACACACTCTGTGATCCCATTCACACAAAACTCGAAAACAGTGACACCCGGAGAAGGAGAAAGGAAGTAGTTCCTCTGATCATTAGGTGGGTGTTAATACGATCTGTCCTAGTTAGAGTTATTGCTGTGACGAAACACTGTGACCAAAAGCAGCTTGGGGAGGACAGGGTTTATTTGGCTTATATATCCAGAATACGGTCTATTGAGGGAGGCCAAAGGGAGAACTCAAACCAGGCAGGAACTGGAGACAGGAGCTGCTGCATAGGCCTTGGAGGAGTGTTTCACTTAGGTATAAGGTGGAGGTAAACACTCATTGATACAGTACAGATTAGCTTGCTGTGTCCTACTTTTCTGCCCAGGAGAGATGGGGACCAACTACTCCTGGCTCTGACAACCCAAGAGAGAGAGAGACAGAGACAGACAGACAGACAGACAGACAGACAGACAGACAGACAGAGAGAGAGAGGTGGGGGGGAGAGGAAGAGAAAGGGAGAGAGCGCCATCCTCAGCTCTTAAGCAGTCACATCGGCAGACAAGACTGAACCCTAGGGCTTACTGCTCCAAAAGACTTTGGCAAAATGGATTGAAATCCCACAACACTCAGCCTGCTTTCTTATAGAACCCAGGACCACCAGTCCAGGGTGGTCCCACTCACAGTGGACTAGGCTCTCCCCCATCAACCACTAATGAAGAAAATGCCCTACCGGCTAGCCTACAGCCGCATCTTGAGGAGGCATTTTCTCAATTGAGAGTCCCTCATCTCTGAAGACTCTAAGCTTGTGTCAAGTTGACCTAAAACTAGCCAGCACAGCCTGGATCTGAAGAAGCATCCTCCACATTATGATGGAAAGACTCGGTAGTGTGGTAGTGTGTGGTGGTATTTTTAGGTTCCTGTAACAGGTGGACCCCGGGTGGTAGAAGTAGGACTCAAGGCATGGGCTCTCTCGAAGGCTGTGTCCACCCCTGCTTGAGGTCTGAGAGCTCCCTTTCCTGCTCAGTACCTTGTAAGGAGTCTTCTCCTTTTGCCCCCGCTGCTATGGTCTCCACCATGTCAGCCTCACTGTGGCAAGTGAAATGCTCCTGAAACCATGAGCCAGATAAGCCTTCCTTCCAGTAAGTTGATTCTTTCAGAATATTTTCTATTTTGGCCACAGCGATTAGAAAACGGCTCACACTGGGTAAGAGGGGAAAAGGAAGAGAGTGATTGGAGAACTAATAGCCAAAAAGTCTAAGATTTCTCTTTGAAATAATGAAAATATTCTAAAATTAACTGGTGATAGTTACACATTTGTAAATCTATAAACTATTTAATTGTATCTTTTAAATGCAGGGATTATACAATATGTATATTTACTATCTAAGTAAAAACATTGAAAGGAAGAATTGTTACTTTGGCATAGTCCTGTTGGACCCATCATTTTTAACTTGTGGGGATGGGGTGGTGCAAGACAGAAATTCTCTGCAACTCTGACTGTCCTGGAACCCAATTAGTGGATGAGGCTGGCCTCAGATTCAGAGATCCTCCTGCCTCTGCTTCCCACATGCTGGAATTAAAGGCATGTATCACCAAACCCGACTCTTTTAACTTTTAAAAGTTTTTTTTTTTAAATCCACACCTCCTCACTCCCCTCTCCCCCGTGTGTGTGTGTGTGTGTGTGTGTGTGTGTGTGTGTGTGTGTGTGTGGTGTTACCCTTGAAGGCCACAAGAAAACGTTGGGTCCCCAGGTCCTTTACTAAAGTGTGGTGTAGCGTAGGTTTATTTCATCTTACAGCTTGTAGCATACTTTCCAAGGAAGTCAGGCCAAGAACCTAGAGAATGGTTTTGCTCACTGGCCTGCTTTCCATGGTTTTTCTCAGCCATCTTTTTTAAAACACCAGTGAGCAGGGTCATCAGCCAAGAAAATGAAAATGCACCAGTCTTGCTCACAGACCAATCTGGTGGGGGCATTTTCTCAATAGACACTTGCTCCTTGAAAAGGACTCTAGCTAATGCCAAGTTGACATAAAACCAGCCACACAGTGTGTGGTGGTTTCACACAGGCACAATATACTTCAAGTGATGGCTCCCCTGGTTCGTATAGAATGAGCAAACAGACAGTGTCAGAGAAATGATTAGAAATGAATTTACACATATGTGAACAGAATCATCAGATGAAACCCTGATACTCTGAAGACTAAGTCTTGGCACACGCAGAGAAAACACACCGTGGGCAGCAGTAGTCCCTTCAGTTAGTTCCTTAGGGGAAGTGCACCATTGGATTATAGCATGAAAGAACAAGCGGTATGAAGCATGCAGATTAAAATGCTTTAAATTTATGAGCAGCCAAGCTCTTCTGAACAGTCCAAGTTTCTTTGTCTTCCTTTTTTAAGTAGAGGAGGTTGATCTAACATCTAAAATTTCAACTGTGAGCCCAAAGGGTCTCTGGACATTAGCCTTTCCTTTGGCAAGACCTTTACAGAGTTAGTGATGACTCTTGCTTGGGACCTTTGGTGTGTGTGTGGAGAGTACATGTGGCCAAGTGAGTGTTTCTCTTTTGTATTACGAAAGCTACATGACCTTAGAACAAAACATACAAAATAGCAGTGTTAAGCCCTCATAGTATATTGAAATTTTATAATTTTTTATTTCCTAGGTTTTACCAATTCTTGAGATTCTGTATCATGTTGAGGAAAGAAATTCACACCATGTATATATGGCCCTTATAATACTGTTGATCCTTACAGAAGATGACGGCTTCAATAGGTCCATCCATGAAGTGGTAAGTTCCCGTGGTTGATGAGAGGTACGGGCAGAAGTGTTTCTCCATAGAGTGTACTTGGCCGTAGTGTTTCATCTGTTTTCCTTCTGGCAGAGTTCTGGGAGCACTTGGACTAGAGATGGTGTTTTCTTAGTTTCACGAACTAATGCTGTGTCTTGTCCCCTCATTCTCTTCTGAACAACTTGTAGCCTCTGTTTTCATTAGTGCATGTTTGTTGTACATTATACTGGGTTCCTTGAGGGTACTTTCATATGAAAATACAATGTTTTTGAGCATTTGATTATTTCTTCATTCTCCCAGGGCAATTTCCACATCTACTTTAGTGCCATATGTATTTGAAATCTAGCATCCAGAAACAAGAGAAAGCATAGGCTTTATCTGAGACTGACTTAATATACTTAATGTGATTGTCTTCAGTTGTGTCCATTTTCCTGAAAATGATGTCATTTTGTCCTTTTTATTGTTGTTTTGTTGGGACAGGGTCTCCTGTAACCCAAATTGACTTTGAACTATCTATGTTGGTAAGGCTTGAATTCCTGGTCTTTCTGCCTCTGCATCCCTGATGCTGGGGAGTCACAGGTGTGTAGTAGCACACCCAGCTAACTTTGTTCTCAAGGCTGAAAAAAAATGCCGTTGTGTGTGCACACTACATTTTCTTCACCCTCGTTATTGGTAGACACTTAGGTCAGCTCCATAATTTAGCAGCTGTGACCAGTGCTGCTGTGAGCATGATGGGCAAGTGTCTTTGTGACATGTTGGCTTGGAGTCCTTGGTAAATAGCCAAAAGTGGTATATGACCAAAAGGATCATATGTTGTTTCTAGTTTTAGTTTTTTGGGAAACTATCATCTTGGTTTCCATAGTAGCTAGACTTAGTTTACATTTCCACCAGAAGTGTTTGGGATTTCTCTTTAAAAAAAAAAAAAGTGTGTGTGTCTGGGGGCGTCAGACTAAGTGGCAAACACTGAGCCATTACCTAGTGAGCTGTCTCGTCTGCCTATTCCCTTTCCCACACGGTCAGCATTTGTTATTGTTTTCTAAAATTCTGCCATTCCGACAGGGAGGAGGCATAATCTTTTGCTTGTTTTAATTTGAATTTCTCTGATTTTTTTGTGAATATTTCAACTTTTCTTAAAGTTATCTACTCATTTATTAAGTGGGTTGTTTGATTTCTTGTTCTTTAGTGTTTGAGTTTCTCCTGTATTCTGGACCTCAGTCTCCTGTGAGATGTGTAGATAGCAGATCTTCTCTCATCCTGAAGTTTGTCTCTTCACTAGATTGTTTACTTTTATGTGCTCCTGAGCAGCTGGAATCCTGTGCAGGGAGCCCTCACCTGTGCCAGTATCTTGAGGCATTTTTCCTCTGTCAGCTTCAGAATTTTACATCTGATCTATTTGGACTTGATTTTTGTACTGGGTGAAAAATTGGGATCTACTTTTATTTTACGTGTGGGTATCCAGTTTGTTGAAGAGACCATCTTTTCTCCAATGTATATTGTTAATATATTTATGAGATGTATAAATATCTATATATCACACCTTTAAAAGTTGACTTATTTATATTATTGGTGGGTTGTAAGAATTCTTTATATATTTTTGATCTTAAGCTTTTTTGGTATTCTAATCTGTTAATATAGTGAATTACACTGATGAATCTTCACATTCTTGAGATGAACCATGATTGGTCTTGGTGTATTAATTGGTTGTGTGTATTCCTTTAAGTTTGGTTAATCTGAGTTTTGTTAGCTGTCTCTTAAGGAATTTGTGTACTTTTTCTAAGATACTCTTTATTGACTTGGTACTGGCTGGTAGCTCAGAACAGCCCCAGTAGTTTGAATGCTGGGCCCATGGTGTCCCTGGGCTCTCCTAATTATCCATGGAAGTTCTTTACGTTCTCTAGGGAAAGTTCTGCCTCTCAGCACCTACTCTGTCTTACTTTTGCTTCTCATTGCTAAGTTCTGTTTACTTTTCCTGTTGTTTTTATCTGTTTGCTCTGTCTCTTTCATATACATCTGTTCTTTGTCTGCTAATGATATCTGTAGATATACCTATCTCCTCTTTGTCTATTAATTCTATCAGTAGATATATACATGTCCTCTTTTTCTATTAATTATATTAGCAGATATACACATCTCTTTGTCTACTAATGATGTCTGTAGATATATAATCTCTTTGTCTTTTAATTATATTAGTAGATATATACATCTCCTCTTTGTCTATTAGTTATATTAGCAGATATACACATCTACTATATCTACTATAATTCGTCTACTAATTATATTAGTAGATAACCTCTTGATTTGCAGACCTGGTTTTCTTCCCCTCATCTGTTTAAGAAAAGAGGAGTAAACCTATTAGCACCTCTGCTTAGCTGAACTGAAGGTTCCACTCACCTTTTTACTGCTTTACTTACCTTCAGAGTGACTAACTACCAGGAAATGGGAGACACATCTTTTTCCTAAGGAAGTCATTTTTACTCAAATTTTTCTTCCTCATTACAGATATTAAAAAACATTACTTGGTATTCAGAACGAGTCTTAACTGAAATTTCCCTGGGGAGTCTCCTAATTCTGGTCGTAATAAGAACGATACAGTACAATATGACCAGGACTAGAGTAAGTATCCCACAGCTATTTTCTCCGCCTTTATGTACTGCTGACCATGTTGTAAAGCATTTTAATCCCTTGAAATGTGGTTATGGAATGTGCTAGAAAATTTAAATTTAATATCACAGACCATGCTAGAAAAATTCAGACCAGCACACACTTACCATATTACACGATTATACTGCAATGTCTATTTCTTAATATCAACTCATTATTCACTGCAGTACCCTTTGTATGAAATGGAGAGAAGCAGGGAAGCACGTTGAGATCCAGGCTGCTGTATGCCCGCCCTTGCTAGACTGATAGCACTGGTTGGCCCTTTTAAGCTGCAGCAAAACATATAACTAGATGACTATGAGAAGATACAAATTCACATAAGGAGGAAAAGTGCAAGGAGCTGGGGTTGTTGCTCGTTTGGCAGTGCTAGCTGGCACTCCCAGAGCCCTGGGCTCTAGCCACTGCACTCCATAAGCTGAACACAGAAGTCCTGCCAGTCACTTCAAGGTCATCCTCAGCTATATAGCAATTTTGTTTTGTTGAGACAAGATCGTATTACGTAGCTCTGACTGACCGGTAACTGGCTATGTAGACTAGGCTGGCCTTGACTCACAGAGATTCACCTGCCTCTGCTTCTCTAATGCTGGAATTAAAGATGTGTGCCACCATGGCCAGCATACATAACAAATTTGAGACCAGCCTGAACTACATGAGCTCCTGTCTTCAAAACAAAGAAAAGCAATCCCCCAAAGTACTAGTTCAAATGCCTTGAAAAGTTGGAAAAAATTAATTCTGCTGAATTCTGTAAAATTTCAGTCTTAGTCAGTAGAAATATGTTACCAAGGAAAGCTGTGTACAGAACACACAGCTAAGGGGTTGTTTACTTCATGTTTTCTTGTATTTTGCTCCATGGGGCTGGTACAGATGTATATCCCAATTATTTTTATCTGAGATCACAGTAGGCAGTCTCTGCTGTGCTTGACTGGGAGGGTCTAGAGCAGCACACTCCAGAGCCATCACAGGGTGATCCGTCATCTGTGTCATCGTATTTCATGTCCATTGCTTCCAAGTGAATTGTGGAAACACTCCGACTTCTCGGTGCTGTATAGATTTGGGGACTAGAGAATACAGATCCAGGGCACTTTTCTAGCATTAGGGACAGTTGGGCGTACAGTTACTTTTAGTTAACCTTCCTTGAAGCATGTAGAAGATATGATGTGTGTTCTAAAGTTGTTCTTTTCCCACAGGACAAGTACCTGCACACAAACTGCTTGGCAGCTTTAGCAAACATGTCAGCACAGTTCCGTTCTCTCCATCAGTACGCCGCCCAGAGGATCATCAGGTAAAAAGAAACTTTAAAGGAAACACTGAATTTTCCTTTTGGCTGGTCTTCTGATAAGGGTACCACACAGAGACCTTTTTAAACATGTGCACAAATGGCAGGTGTTCCTCAGTTTCCCATTCTTTCCTATGGTTAAGGATACCTTGTTCTGTTTTGTTTGTTGATCAGCATTTGTGGGCATGTATGTTAGGTCCTTTTATGAACTGGAGTGTTAGGTCTCCTCTTAGGTTGTGTATCAGCTTTCTGCAAACAAAGCTGTAACCACTGTGCTAATTATTTTCTAAAGCATCAAACTACACTTTGACAGTTATCTGTGTTTGTCTTTGAGAACTGTCATTTTTCTTTTTGGTAGGGTTTTATGCAAGGGCTGTATCACTGCCGTACCCCCCACCACAGTATTCTCTCCATAGCTGTTTAACTTTGTCATGATCTCCTGTTATTGCTGATATTACTTATATAAATTTGTTATAGTGCAGGTTTGTACGGTCAACAGAACCGCATTATTTTCTAGATGCTCCATGGGAGAGCCTGTTTTCCAGCTGTTAGAAGCACCTTGTTCTTTGACTCATGGCCTCTGTCATCATCAGGAGTGGGTGGCTGAGTCCCCTCATCATTCCAGACTCCTTTTTGTGGTTCTCCCACTTAGATGGCACCTTGGCCCTGCTAACAGACCCACAATCTCCTCACCATCTTAATAGCCTTATAGAACCATAACTGTGTGTTCCCTTTTGCCAAGTACAGTTACATATTAACATTTTCTGAGGACGTACAGTTTGGCCTGCCATAACAGTCATCACTAGGAACCCCCATTGTCACCCCTCCTCCTTTTCCAAGAGTATATGATCTTTAAAGTTAGGAAAGTTATCATCAGATCATAAATATCATTTGCAGGGATTTCTAATATATGTGGGTTATCTTTTTCTTTTCCAGTAGGCTGCTCAATGCGAGTTTTCAAGTAAACCATGTATCAGGGAAGTTGTTTCGGTTTGGGTTTTGGTTTTTTCATACAATACATTTTGTTCATCTTTCTCAACCCCCAGCTCTTTCCAGATTGTCCTCCACCTCCCTGATCATCCGACTCCATGGTCTCTCCCCTCCCTTTTTAAAAACCTCCTGGAGTCCACTTGTATTGGCCAATTACTCCCAGGCCTGGAGCCTGCCCAGAGTATGGTGTGATGGATATACCAGGTATCACAATGCTCCTCAGCTCTGGCCTGGGACTTCGTGACCACTTTCCCTCTTCCATGTGGAGATTTTGTCTAGCTCGTGTGCTCTGTCACAGTCCCTGAGAGTTCATATGTGTATCTGCCTTATTGTAGCCAGAGCAAAGTGTTTCCCTGAAGTCACCACCCACCTCTGACTCTTAGAATCCCTCTGCTCCCTCTTCTGCATCAATCCCTGAGCTTTGGAGGTGATATGATATAGCTATCTTGTTTAGGGCTGATCGCTCCAAGGCTTCTTATTCTCTGTGCATTGACAGACTGTGGTCTCTGTGTTAATTGCCATCTACTGCAAGAAGAAGCATATCTGATGAGAATTTAGCAGTGCCTTGATCTATGGTCACTGAGAGTCATTTTAATGCAATGTCCATTTAGGAGAATAGTCATAGTAGGTTTTCCTCTTCAGCCCACCTATCTAGCCATAGCCTTGTTAGCAGGGTTAGCTATGATGACCTGGGCTCATTTTTGGTAATTATTCAGAACTAATTTCATTTCTTTAAATAGAGAACTGAATTCCTCAGAATTTAGTAGAGACTGTTTTATATTGATTCACAAGTGAGTTCACGTCTGGTCTTTGGACAGTTTGTTGCAGTAGAGTGGGAAGCAGTAGTAAGAGGTTGGCCAGTTCCTGACTTTGTACTAACGTGAACTTTATTTCTTACACACACACACACACACACACACACACACACACACACACACACACACAGTCTCCTCATACTCTGGAGTCTTCCAGCTACTCTGAGGAGCCCTGAGTTTCCTGTGCTTATTTTAGCACTGCTCATGCTGCTTTGCAGTCCTTTCCTGCCTGCATATGTGGAGTTTTTCAATAATTTCAGATTAGGTTTCTCATAATGAATATTTTCTAAGGACTGTTCCATATAAAATTTCCAAATGAATTAGTTCACAACTTAAGCTCTGGAAATCTGTGTTAGATATTGTTAAACAAAATTTTCTAAGTGTAATAGTTAGAAAAAAATTTACAAATCAGTATGTTCATTTTTTTATGATTTCAAAAATAGAAAATAAACCAGTATAAGAATCATAGTTTGGATCTGTTATGTGGAATTATTTGGATTCATCAATGATGAATGGTCCTTATTTCATGTCAGTGGATTTTTATTTTAGCATTATTTGAGTAAGGAATTATATTAAGTAATGTAAGATATATCAGAACTAGTAATAAAACTCTTGCCTTCAAATAACTTGTAACCAGTAGCAGATATAAGACTCTGTCCTTATACAGGTAAGGTATAAAGAACTTGCATAGATCTGGATGTTGTAAATATTATAATGAAATAGAATTCTTCCAGTAGGGAAGGTGGTTGTGTCTGAGAATGGTAAAAAGACATCTTACTGAGAGTTGAGGCAAGGCGACTAGAGAGGAGTAGTATTAGATGCTTGCAGCTCAAGAAAACACTAGAGATAGTCACTGAAACAAGAGGCCGTGATCAGAAGGGGTCTGTGTAAAAATCACCAATCTCGGGAGACAGAGAAGGAAAGGATATAGTTCAATGGACTATATACGCCCGTGTGAAAATGTCTTCATTTAGCCCAGCACCATGTGTGATGGATAATAGCAGTAAATAAAATAAAATAAAACAAAACCGCAAATAAGTTCACACAGTCTGCTTCGGTTGGCATGCTGCAGACATATGCAAGAGTTAAAAGGAAGAAGCAGGATGGACTGGTGATATATGGAGGGCCTTGAGTGTTAGTCTCATAGTTCCAGACAATGGAAGGAAGAGAGAAAGGGAGGTCTGCTTTTTAATAACAACGATGAATGAATGAGTTGTGCATAGGATTTATTGAAAAGGAACTGTGGTTTTATAGTCATTCATTCAGCCAGCAGCAGTGGTGTATGCTATTGATGACATTGGAACAGGCAAATTCTAGCCAGTTCCAGGTGCTTGCTGCAGGTGGCTTCCCCGCCTTTGGGTTATCAGACATTTTTCTTTAGTACCTTAGCCTGCATTGCTCTTTCTTCTGTCTTTCCCATCTTCCCCAGGAAGTCACGTATGTAAACACTTTGCATTCATAAATGGAAAAGCCTATTTATTTGTTTATAGTCAAGATCTTTCTCATTCTTTGTGTCAGGCAGCACGGTGCAGAGTAGCACACACACAAGAGCTAATTGCCAGGACTTGGGATCTCGGCTCCAAAACTTACTAGCTATGGAATCTTGTAGAAGTTGTTTAGCTTCTCTCTATAGCGTTCCCAACTGTAAGATGGCTGTGACAACAGTGGCTGTTGTTACCAGAATTGTAGGACAGAAATGTGATTCTGGGGGTTGTCATCTTGCCAGGTCTGTGCACTCTTCCAGCCCCAAAGCAAGCCAAAGTGAAAAAAGGGGATAAATGTCTAATCAGAATGACCACTTTGAGAAGAAAGTCAGCATTTCAGCCTGTCTTCAGGTACCAACACGAGCTTTATGTTTTGATGAAGGAAACATTGGAACAGGTAAAGTCTGCACTAATTGATTTTGCCTAAGTGTCATCTGGTTGATCTTTTTCTCAGCTGTGTATTCTGCAAGGAGGCTCAGAAGAAGTCTTTATTGCTTGAGGGAACAACCTGTTTTCTGCAAGAGTACCTCTGGTTGAGGCTGATCTCATGGGGGGGGGTAGTCATGTCTGTGAGGCTGTAATAAAGAAGATGCTTGTTTGTCCCAGCTGCCCAGAACCGAAATAATCACACAGAAACCATATTATTTAAAACACTGCTTGGCCCATTAGCTCTAGCTTCTTATTGGCTAGCTCTTACATATTAATTTAACCCTTCTCCATTAATCTGTGTATCGCCACGTGGCAGTGGCTTACCAGCTAAAGTTCAGCCATCTGTCTCTAGTGGGGCTACATGGCTTCTCCTTGACTCTGCCTCCTTTCTCCCAACATACAGCCTAGCTCTCCTCACCTGGTTCTGTTCTTCCCTGCCATAAACTCAAAGCAGTTCCTTTATTTATCAATGGTAATCACAGCATACAGAGGGAAATCCCACCTCATGAGTCTGTACTGTTTGGGCCTCCAAGGTGTGCGAGTTTAACACAATGCCAGGAGACCTTCAGGCTTTTTTGGGGGGTCTGGGAAAGAATGCTGAAAAAGCAAACAGGGAGGAAGCCATAGTTACCCTTTTTTTTACCATCTTTAACCTGGAAGAGGAATGAGCCAGGGAAGGTAATGCTGGATTTTTCAACAGATTCTGCTTGGATAATGGACATGCTTGTGTGTAGAGTAGAGCTGGACTCTGCCCCAGAGTTTAAAACAAAGCAGGCAATAACAAAAGGAAGATGTGGATAACAAGGTTCTATTTTGCTGTTAGTTGCCCTGTAGACCCCAAGAAGGGATTGATTGAGCTTCTAAGTATATAATTTCCCTCTCTGTTGCAGCAGTTGAGGGAAGGGATGTGTTGGCCGTCTGTCTTCGTTGGTCTTCTAGCCCTGTGATAGAGCAGTAAGTGAGAAGGGAGTAAGTTGAAGTGCTTGAAACTGGCAAGTGAGAGAATCAGCTGCTGAAACCTAGAAGCAGAGCACGACAGTGCCATAGAGAGTCCATCTCAGCAGCAGACACTGCGTGCCGTAGAGTGCCCATCTCAGCAGCAGGCAGTTGCAGACACTGTGCAGGAGGAGTTCTTTTTCTTCTAAATCCATGGATATTGACAGCTTGGAGAAAAGTGTTGAGAATTAGAGAGAATAGTTATTTTCTTCCCTCTGCCATCTATTTCTAACCTTTTGAAATTGCTGTGTGATATTGTCATGTACTTGTTCACTCTCAAGAAATGTCTAACAAACAGTTTGGTGTTGGGCCAGCTGCACGTAGCCCCTGGGAATCGGTTGGACACGCCTGAAAAGTCTTGTCAAAGGTATGATTCTGCGTCCTCCACAGAAGAGAGAATCACAGAGGCAGAATCAAAGGGTGTCACTCCCAGGGACCTGCACAAGAGCACCTGGCCCCTTCTGGAAGAGATGGCACCGATGACCCATTTCTTGTTGGTTACTTTGAGATTGGATCTCACTATGTGTTTCAGGCTATCCTTGAACTTGTTGTGTTAGCTGGTGACTTGAACTTAGGATCATCCTGCTTCAGCTTCCCGAGAGCCCAAGGTATCTTCTAATAGCTTAGATTTCCCTAAAGGGTGAAAAGCTGCCATTGGGTTGTTAGAGGTTTGTGACAGTTCCGGGTTGTTTTAGTGGGTAGATCTTAGCGCTCTCCTGGGAGGGACTCTGAGTGCAGGCAGTTGTAGAAATGCAGTATTTACCAGATTCAAACAGTGTGTGTGATTTCTCTTTTCAATAGAATGTCTGGGCACAAACAAGACTCCAGTTTTCCCTTGCTGTGATCTTTGCTGATCTTTGTTTGATCTTGGGCAAGCATTAGCCAAGGAAGGAAGGAGAAATGTTTGTCGTAGAAACCTGGCTTCCTGTACTTCCTGTGGCAGTGGTACTTTGAAGGCAGCAGAGTTTTTCAGGGAAATCTGGCATGGTTCACCTTTTCAGTTTAGTCTTTTCTTAAGAAATTACATTGGGAGCATTTGCAGTTCCCCGTTGGGAATGTCTGAGCTTTTAACTGAGCCGTGTGACTGTGTAGAACAGTGTTGTGTCATACAGCAGCGTCTTGGCAGATTTGATGGGACTTGCAAAAACTTGACAGTTGATTTAAGTTCCAGGTTAGAAGCTGGCATTGCCAGGATGTTTGCCTCTAAGGCAGCACACCATACATCTATCTGAATTTGATTTCTTGTAAGTAGAGGCCTTTGTGGATGGCATTTCCACATGAGAAATGAACCATTAAAGTAACTCACTTGGAGCTTTATAGACTTACATCACATCTTAGCGTGACTGGGAATATGTGAAGGCATGTCTGTACTTTATCCTCTTCACCGTGGATTTTCAGCGCCCAGTCCTGTCTCCTACTGTAGGGATCTGGGATTTTATTTTTACCCTACTTATTAACCTAAAAGTTGACCTACCATAGTTTTGTGACTTCTTTTAGGAGTCTTGAGACTTCTGGGTCTGGGACAAAGGGCAATCCAATGGGCTCTTTTCATATTATTTATTATAAATAATTATTTACAAAATTACTAGGGTCAGAGTGTCCTGACACTTTTGTCTTGCTCCCCATACCCTGGAGCAACATGGCAGAAGGCAGGAATTCCAGGAACGGACCCTGAGTGTGGGAACTCTGTGGAAAATGACTGTCCTGGTTTCACTTCTGTCACTGTGACAAGACCCTGACAGAAAGCCACTGGGATGGTGGGGTTTATTTAGCTCACAGTTCCCGGGTGTAGGTGTCATAGGGAACTCAAGGCAGCAGGGAATTAAAATAGCTAGTCACATGACATTCTCAGCCAGGAACAAGGAGAGACGATGCTTGCTTGCCCACCTGCTTGTGCTCAGCTAGATTTCTCCATCATTTTTACAGTAGGTTTCGAGCAGAACTGCTCAAGGTGACTTTTGAGGCAGGCATCCTGGCTTTGTGTGACAGCAAACTGCACTGCTGCTGCAAGAGCCTCTATAGTCCAAACTTATTTTTTCTACAATCATCCATGGCAAGACAGCTCAGAACAGAAGACTGCGTCTCTGCATTTAGACTTTATCTCCCAGAAATTTTTGCTTAGCTGTGTATTTCTGATGCCAGTGGGATAGCCTGTCACTGCCTTGTGGGCAGCTTGTCATGGTGTCCTCTGGCATGGAGAACCACCCAAGGAAGTAAGTGGTGATCCTCTGGCTGTCACCGCGGTTGAGACTGAGAGTTTGGTTGATGAGTGCTCGGGGTTTCTCTCACACCTGCTTATCCACTGGAGTTAAGTCTTAGAAACTGGGGGCTGGAGAGATGGCTCAGGGGTTGGGAGCACTGACAGCTCTTCCAGAGGTCCTGAGTTCAATTCCCAGCACCCACATGGTGTCTCACAGTTATCTATAATGAGATCTGATGCCTTCTTCTGGCATGCAGGCAAACATGCAGACAGAACACTGTATACTTAGTAAATAAATAAATCTTCAAAAAATAGAAAAAAGGAACTGTGGGTGACCTCATCAGTCTCTGATTTCCACGTGCGTTAATGAATTTCTAGCTCACTGTTGGTGTTCAGTCTTGGAAGCCTTACCCTGAGTGCGCCTGACAGATCCAGGGTATTTTGGGTAAAATGCTGTTTTTGATTAAAAAAAAATCTTTTTGCATCATAAAATTATAGATTTGGAAAGACCTTTAAAAATCATCTCTGACAACTTTTCACACTTGCCATATGGCAGTATGGAAACGTCGAGTTAGCTCTGATTAATCCAAGTGAACATTACTGCAGAAGCAGATGGAGAACTCAGTTTGTTCAGCTCACGAACCAGTATTATACCACAACAGAAGAAAGGACGAGCTCATCTCCTGCTCATTCTCATTCATCTTCTCTCTCCTCCCCTCCCTCATCCTTGTTCCCTCCCCCATTAATATGTTATCTGATGTAAAACAAATCAAGTTCTTTATGAAGCATTTTTCTCACTGTATTGTACATATCTCATAGCCTTTATCAGAGATTCCTTGTCCAAGACAAACATGTTGACTGAAGTGGGAAAAAACAGAAGGGTAAAGGGAATGAAAATGATTATCTAGCTGGTGCACGTACCTACTGATCAAGAGGCCCCAGAAGGATGGAACAGACAAGGGGTGACTGCGTCCTTAGAAGAGCTCAGAGGACAGCTGGGGACAGGTAACTCTGAAGGGCCTGCCTGTGTCCCCCACGGACTCTTGGGGGTGTTCTGAG
>NC_022020.1:59309503-59322663 GCF_000317375.1 Microtus ochrogaster
TGTTCTGAGCAGAGGACAGCTGGGGACAGGTGACTCTGAAGGCCTGGCGGTGTCCCCCGCGGACTCTTAGGCCTGTTCTGAGCTTGTACTGTTTGTTTCACATTTCTCAGTTTCATCATTCACAAAATGGCAAAATCCTGCCAGGGCTGCCGTAAGGAGAGAGTGGTTTAATGTACGTAAAGTGCCTAGCGTAAGGTCTCCTGGATAGCAGTCACCAGCAATCATTAGATGTAGGAAAGTCTGCGTTGTTAGAGAGTACTGCCATTTTCTTGTAGGAAAGTCTGTCTTGTTAGAGAGTACTGCCATTGTCCTGCCCATAATGACTCAAGTAGATCTGTGAAGGACTGGTAAAACAGCTACTCTGACTTGTTACTTGGACATGTTTAAAACCCCTGACTATTGCCAGAAGGAGGCACTGTAGCATGTAGACTGCCTTGTTTTGCACAACCGACACCTGCCAGCTGTTGTCATGTTGCTCTGTGGCAGTAGGGCACCCAAGGAAGTGACATCACTCTACCTCTTGCTGCTGTTGTCAGGAATAATGGGTAGTAAAATATCAAAGGTATTGTTGAGTTACCCAGTTATGCCTACAGTTTCCACTTTACAGACAAGAAACATTTAAATCTGAACAGTGGCTTGTCTAAGGAAAGTAGCCATGCTGGGATTTGAACCTGCATCTGTGGGCTACCCAGTCTTGCACCACCAAAAATGTTTGCACTCAACCTTATTCCATTGATAGTACCACACTTTCCTCCCGACCATGGGCTGTTTGAACAATTCCCAACTATTTGATTTATCAAAATGACATTATATAAAGATATTAAGTGTTTATGAGCACACATTTATGAGCTGGTACCTCTGCAAGTAGTAGAGGGGAAAAAGCAGTTTTTGTCGTCCCCCACCCCTTCGTGCTGAAGATGAATGTCTGCCAGAGTTGGTCCGTTTAGGGTCCACATCAGTACTTTCACAGCTGGAACAGCTGTGTCTTAGATGTGACTCTAGCTCTCTTAAGAGCTTCTGTCTGTTTAGAGATGAGGAAATAGGAGGCCGGAGATGCTGTAAAACTTACTTGGAGTCAAATAGCTTAGTGTATGGTGGAGTTCCAACCCAAGCTTAGAAATGTTTCTTCAGACTCAACATTGGTAAGTACTGAGAGAGACTGTGTGTTTGCGAATGAGTGAGTGTGTGTGTGTGTGTGTGGTGTGTGTTTGCGAGTAAGTGAGTGTGTGTGTGTGTGGTGTGTGTGCAAGTGAGTGAGTGTGTGTGTGTGTGTGTGTGTGTGGTGTGTGTGTGTTTGCGAGTGAGTGAGTGTGTGTGGTGTTTTTGCAAGTGAGTGTGTGTGTGTGTGTTCTTTTGAGACAGAGTATCATGTTGGCCTTGAACTTTTTATGCAGTAGATGAGATTGTGGATCTGAACCACCTGGCTCAGGTTCTCTTTTGAATGAATGAAATGCTCACTTCAGGGACTTGGTAGTTTTTTATTACTTCACCACAATGCTGTTCCAAGTGTAGTTTATCGGCCCTGGAGGGTCTAGATCCAGACTGCCTTTGCCATTTTCACTGTAGCGATCTTGGGCAGAACTGCTAAAGCCTTCATAATAGCCCACTCACACTGTACTGCTCCCGCTCTGCCTTCCCTCCACACACACTTGCAGCAAGAAAGCACTTAAAATACCCTTGACAAGACTGTGTAAAAGGTGAGTTGCAACGAAAGTTGACTTGAGTGCTTGTGGTTTTCATGTCTTGTGTGTTAAGTTCCCACAGCACACATCTGTCCACTGCACCAAGTGATCATCTTCAGAGAAAGCACACATGTGACAACTAGCCACCTGTTGACAGGCATGCAATTTTCACATGAAAGAACCCATAGCGGTCTATGCTTATTTCGACTTGGCATTTCTTGAAAATGAATTAAATGAGCTCATCGCTCCCAGCAAGACAACTGTGGGTGTTGGTTGCAAATAGCAGAGTCAGAGCTTTCAGCAGAAATGAGAGTTTTGGAAAACACACCTACAGCCTGAGTTTGTCATATCAGTGATGGGGGTGATAGATGTGGAGTTTGGAACTATGTTAACATTTAGGAGCTCTGCTCTGCAAACCAGTGAAGCAATAGTTTTATATGATTAAGTTATTTTATTAACTACATCATTTATGTCAGTATGTAAAGCTTGCGTTCTTATATTTAAATGAACTACTGCACACTTTAGATTACTCTCGATTTCAGAATCTATCCATGAAATCCAGGTATAAAAATGTACTTTGGAGTCCTCAGAAATCTTGTAGGAACCTAAACGGGTTCTGTAGTGGAGTGAGATGCCTCTACCCCAGTGCCCTTCCAGAAGGCCGTGGAGCTAGAGTGCCGGAGTGTATGAGTTACAGACCCTCCATAGACACTTCTCAGTGTCTGTCATTTCTGGACTAGTTATGCCCTTACTTCCTTCCGTCAATATAGTCAATACTTAGCTGTGTTTGCATTATTCATTCTTCCATTTAACAAATATTTATTGAGAAGATAGTTATCAGGGAGCTGGACTAGAAAGGGGCTATATATAAATCATTTTATTCTCTGTGTGATCTCATGAGCTCTTAGAGTCATAGATGGCAAACATTTTTTAAGTTTACTGATCATCTTGCCCTTGGTATAGCCAAAAATGTGTTTGAGTTGTCTGTGTACTAAACCACCTGGTGATGCGGTGACCTAAAACAAGAATTTGTAATGACCTCTCCCAGTGTGTGGGTCAGTTGCTTAGCCGGGTGGTGTTTTCAGGCAGAGCGTATTTGAGTGGGGTGCATAGTGGGTTGCTCTCATAGCTGGCTCTTAATGCTAGCTGTCAGCCAAGGGCCTGTTGAGGTATTGACTGGAACATCTCAGTTCTCTAGGTGACCTTCCCATGAAGTGTGACCTCATAGTAGTGCAGCCAGATTCCTTAGCAGGACTATCCCAGGAACCGTAGAAATTGTCTGGTTTTCTGCAACCCAGACTACTTGCTGAGACCTTTGCTTCTGCCACATTTTGTCAGTTAAAGGCAGGTTTTACAACCACAAGGTTCACAATTGCAGGGAACCATGGCTACCTTATTAAACTTGGTTTCATAAATTATTTCCCATAGTATCTGGGATAATGATTGACTTTATCCTTCAAGTCCTGAACAACAGAACAAAGTCCTGAATAAAAATGTATATTTCTGTCCACACTTAAAAACAAAGAAATCCAGCTGAATCAAATTTAAATGGTGTCTTTGCACTTTTCTTCCCTTGATTCATTTTTGGCATAAACTTTGTCTTCTTTGTCAGTTTCTGTTGAGACAGAAATGCCCACTGTATACCAAGGTGCCTTTATTTATGACCAAGGCAGTAATGAGGTATCGGAGAAATTCAGAGTTGTTCTGATTAAATGCTTGCTCTGTCAGGGTACCACTTGCTGATTAGATACTCTGCCAGGGTTCCACTCAACCTGGTGAGTGGAGTGTGAAGAAGAAATGCTTTAAAGCCTAGCACATCTTTGCATGGTACCTGGTTAATTGTGTATTCACTGTGGCTTGGTAACCTTGAGGGAGGAACTTGGCAAAGGGTGCTGCCGCGACACTCCCCTTGGTGGTGCTGCAGCGACGCTCCCCTTGGTGGTGCTGTTGCACTGCAGCTCCAAGGAAAGTAGCTTTGGGATGTTCTCTTTTTCCAGGAAGCATTTCATCTGATGCTGGAGAGCACTCTGTAGCACAATTAATAAAAACCCAGAGACAGATATTGGGGTTCAGCCTGAAGGTCAAAAAAGCAAAACAGCCAGCCACTAGCTCTTAATTCTACCTCAATCCAAAATGGTGATTCTGCCTCCACTAGTTCAGAATGAGACTGAGCCTGAGAGAGGTCTTCTCCCCTCTTATATTCCTTTCTAGGGCTGGGATTAAAGGCGTGCACCACTACCACCCAGTTTCTATGGCAAACTAGTGTGACTACTGGGCTTTAAGGTGTGTGTCACCACTGTTTTGTCTGTAAGGCTGACCAGGATGGCTGTTTTACTCTCTGACCTTCAGTCAAGCTTTATTTATCAAAGCGCAAATGAACTGGACTGTGTGTTAGGCTTGAGAGAACTAATTATACTCAGTTACTGTCTCAGAAGTAAAAATGTAATATCTAATTAACTAAATTCATGTCAGAGCCATAGCTGCCTGTAAGCACCCAGGACCTGGCTGTGTAACTGCTTGCCTGGAAACAGTGTGCTGATGTGCTGGTAAATTCTGATTTTAAAGGCACAGTTTCATTCTACACAGAAAAAAAATGCAGTTTGCATATTCGGCTGATGTGTCACTTTGCTGTCATTTTAGGCAGACCTACTTGTTGCGGGTTATGACCTCCTCAGAGTCTGAGGGTGACGCGTGTTCAAATTCCAGTTCCTCTGCCTTTTGACAATGTTTACATTTATCTGTGGGAATATTTGTATCATTCTTTCCAGGTACCTCAGTGTAGACACATTTGATTCAAGGCAGAGAACAGAAAAGCAGAGTGCTGCTGTAAAGGTGGGGGGGGGGCTTGAGCACATTATGGGAAAAGGCAAGGTGTGGGTGGCTGGGGAGATGGCTCAGTGGGTGAGGTGCTGGCCAAGCAAGCATGAGGACCCTCAACATCCATGTAAATGCCTACTAGACTGGCTGCTCACTGTAATTCCAGCACTCAGAAGATAGAAACAGAGATCCCCAGAGCAAAATGGCCAGGTGGGCTTGCTAAAACACGAAACTCCAGGTTCAGCTGGATGACCCCATCTCAGTGAATGAGAGTGAACCAGAAGACTCAGTGTGTCAGCCTCAGACCTCCACAGACAGAAGCCCAAGGCATGGATCGATATCTCTCTCTCTCTCTCTCTGTCTCTCTCTCTGTCTCTCTCTCTGTCTCTGTCTCTCTCTGTCTCTGTCTCTCTCTGTCTCTGTCTCTGTCTCTCTCTCTCTGTGTCTCTCTCTCTCTCTCTCTGTGTGTGTAAGGGGAGAAATAAGATTAATTTGTCTTTACATGTAAAAACTCTGGAAGGATATATGCAAAGCGCATACAAGTGGTTATTGGGTGGGTAGAATGCCAGTCTTTTCGCTAGATGTTTCTCTCTTCCTACCACTTAAACCCCAGGAGGGCATTGATCTTGTCTCTGCTTTCTATTTGTATTCTGAGTACCCACAGCAATATGAGCCATATAAATAATAATTTTGAATAAATGTTTGCCCAAAAATAAGTTTAAAGAAGTCAAAAACATATATGCATGTTGCAGAAAATATAGCTTGAAGCTCTCCATAATGCCTGCTTCCAACAGTCCTCACTATTTCCTCTCCCTTTTTGTCTTGTGCTGGGAATTAATTCCAGCACCTCTACGTGCTAGCAATTTGAACTTACTCCTGAATCCTACAAGTATTTCTTAAGCTAATACAATGGCATTTATTGCCCTAGATAATTTGCTCTTCACTTAATCAAGATTTTAAAATAAAAGCTAGTCTGTATTATATGAAGTGTTTCGTAGGCAACTTCCATAATGTTATTCATGCTCAAGGTGTAAGTGTGATGGTCTCAAAGTTTGAATAAGGATTTTATTGAGAGAGAAGCGAGGCTACAGTACATGCTTTCTGTAAAGAGGCAGAGCTCAGTGCCGACCAGGTTGGAGGTTTATGTATGTACCAATAAGAAGCTGCGGGGTGTGTGTGTTTGTGTGTGTGTGTGTGTGCGCAATCTGTCTGAGAGAAGGGCGAGTCCAGGGTGAGTGAGCACCTCAGTTTGTCTTGCTAGGACGTATTCACAGAGAGAAGTCTGTTTCATCGAGCCGGTCCTACTTACTGTGCATGTTGTATTCATCTGCTCCCGTGGAGTCAGGGAGTCCTCATGGCCTGGACTGGAGGAGCCTTTGGGGCCAGTCACTCTGTGTTCTCCCATCTCCTTCCACTATTAAGCCTTAAAAGGCTTTGTTTTCATTTGTCAGTAATTGTTAATCAGATTTAGCATTTACTCCAGTCTCTTTCTCTTTCCGAGTTGTCATTTATACAGAGTTCCTTCTTCCCACACACTGGTCTCCTTAGAGGAGAAGGTAACTGACGGAACTGAAGCACTTCTGAAATAGCAGTAGCGTGACTGAGAGTGACTGCACGCTTTGTCACACGTGTTCACTGTACTTCAGACCACCCTCACAGGATGGAGGCCTTTCCAGTAGGTTTTGAAGTCTTACTCACTCTCTCTGTCTCTGACTGAGTTCCTTCCTCCCTCTTCCTCCCCCTCCCCACACCTTACCAGTTCTAGAGTCCTAGCTGCTGGGCCTTCACCGTGCTAGGCAAGTGCTTTTCCACTGAGCCACATCTCCAGCCTCCAGACAGTTTCAATGATAGCTCTACTGTTTAGGTTATTCAAAGTGACACCTGAAATGTCAATAAAACGTTCTAGAAAAAAGATGTGATTGAATTACTATAGTATTTATGGATTTTTTAAACACTTAATTGTTATATGTGTGAGCATGGCACGTGACACAACACACTTGTTAAGGACATGCTGCCATGTGAGATTTAGGGATTGAACTAAAATCCTCAACTTGGCAGCAAGCACCTTTACCCACTGAGATTCATGCCAGATACATTCTAAAAAGAACAAGTGTATCTCGGGCTGGTCTTAGACTCACTATGTAGCCAAGGATGATGGAACTGTGGTATTTCTGCCTCCATCTCCTGAGTGTAGAGATTACAAATGTGTAGAACCCGAAGCATTGTGCATTCTAGCAAGTACTCTACTAAGCTGCATCCCCATCCTTATAAATAATATTTTATGTAAGTTATATTCCTGGTATATCTAGACATCAAGTATCTCATGTTGGATTTGTTTAAATGAGTTCTGCTTGCAGAAGATTTCCTTCCTTCTGAGAAGAGGCTAGTGTAAAGACTCTAGCCTGCTTCTCCTCACTGCACAAGCTGCTCCCTGCTGCTCTCACTGCCCCCCCCTCACTGCTACACTCTCTGCTCCCTGTTGCACTCACTGCCCCCTGCTGCTCTCACTGCTCCCTGCTGTACTCACTGCTCCCTTCTGCACTCAGTGCTCTCTACTGCGTACACTGCTCCACACTGCATTTATGAAGAGATAAGCATGTGTAGTGGCTTCAAGGTTTTAGGTATTTTCCAAGCGACATGTATTTTTTCTTTCCCCATAACATATACCACTTTCTTATATATACTACTTTCTTAACTGTCTTTCTCTTCCCTTCTCTACATCTGCATATATCTTGATTCTGTTTACTAATTGGCCTTCTGGTATCCCATAAGTAACTATTAACCTTAACTGGTTCTAACTTGAGTAGCAATGTGATTGCATTTTTAAAAAGAAATTGTTAAAATTGGACCATAGACTAAAGGCTAAGTTTGAGGTATGATGCACCTGTCTTAAGTGAGAACAGACCTCATGGAGAGCTTTCTTAGGGTTCTCACTGAATCTTTCTTAAAAATCCTTCCCGGCTTGAAATGCTGTTTTTCTTTAGGTCTGTTTTTGTTTGTTTTGTTTTCTAGGTTTTGTTTTTGTTTTTGAGACATAATCTCTCTACTGTGCAGCTCTGGCTCTTCTGGACTTGCTATGTAGACCAGGCTAGAGTCAGACTCACCGAGACAGACCCACCTGCCTCTGCTGGATTAAGGGAGCACACCACCCTACCCAGTTCCTGCTGTGTTATTCTCTAGCTGGCGGTGAAGATGCTGTTACCTGTTGAAAGGATTTCAGCTAGGGAAGTCAGATTTAGAGCCATCTGTCCACGACAGGAAGCAGGAGAATTTCATTTCTTTCCTGGACGTTCTCTCAGCAGGAGGTTCTGCCCTGAGTGCTTGTGCTGGTGAAGTCAGACTGGGGCTTGGCCCAGTCATTTTCTCTGTTCCAGGTTCTGCAAGGCTGAGACCCACATGTCTTTCCAGGGGTTTCCTGGGAGGCTCTGAGACCCTGCCTGAAGCTTGTCTAGGTTGTTGAGAGAATGTAGAGCTGAGGTCCTCCTTGCCCTATGGGTGCTCAATCTGGTAGTGGGAGCCTGGTGGGCTGTCCCACTCAGGGGACCACCAGTGGCCATGGAAAGGGAGGTATGGCTGTTTCACAGGTCTGGGTTTCTTAAGCTGTTGTGGGTAGCTTCCTAGGTATGTCCTAGGACATCAGATAGTCAGTAGAAATCTCTGTGCAGGAAGAGTCTTCAGTGGGGGAACAGTGTGAGCTGAGCTCTTTCCCCCTAGCATTGCAGTTCCCAAAGTGGGCTCAGGGACTGTAAGAGATGCTCAGTCTCTAGCAGTAAATACCTCTGCTGTGAAAGGGCCTGCTGGGGCTTCCTTTTTATCCTTTCCACACTTGAGCAAAACCCTTTCTAGAGGGTTGATCTCCAGAGGTGCTTGGCGCTATTTAAGGCCTTTGAATGTCACCATGCTCTGCTGTGCCTCTGCCACATCCCCACTACGCTGTGTCGCTGTGCTTCAGACACTCCCGAGAAATGGGTGGTGCTGTTTTTATCTTCGTGAAGAGCACCAGTTCCTCAAGGCCTTCTTGCTCCTGCCTGCACTGCAGTCTGATTATATGTTACCCCCACCTCCTCTTTTCGGGGATATCCTGCAGGATAGGCAAATACTCTGCCACTAAGGTACACTCTACACCCTGTTAATTCCATTGATTTGCAGCTTATCCGCATTTTCTTGGCATTAGGACGCCACCCTCTGTGGGTGGGGAACATTCTGCCTATCCCAGGTTCCCGAAACTCACACGCTTCAGTGACCTCCATCATCCGAGGCTTCATTTCCTTCCCCTGCTTCCAGTGACATTTCATCAAGACACTGGATAGAGGGGAGAGACAGAGTGAAAGGTGAAATGAGGCAGTGGGGTGAGCTGAAGGGCAGTTTCCTGCAGCTTTAAAGAGCTCTGGTGAGTAGGAGACATCTCGGCAGCTGTGGGAGCAGCTTTACCTAGCTGTACCCAGCTGAGAAGTCTGTTAGAGGAAAGGGAGAAGCGCGTCACCAGGGAAGAGCAAGCAGCCTCTGCCCCACAGCATGCGTTTATCTCACTGGAGACCAAGAGACCAGGGCCTCAATGTCTCCACGAGCAATTAAAGGCCCTAAGGGTCACATTGGAGTAAAATCAATAAGTAGGCAGTATATGTAACTTGACAGATGAGCACCAAGTCTATCCTGAAAAGAGCATCCAGTCTTGATTTGTTTTTTCTATTCTTGTATACATGGCACTGTGCTTTCACAGAGTAAATCTTAGTAATTATTTTTGAATGAATCAAAATGTTACTCCCTGTGTGACATTTTGAGTGAGATAAGCTCTTCATAAAGCTTCAGAGGATGCTTTTTCCATCCAACTGTGCTGTGAATGGCATGTTCTTGGATATTGTGTTGAGTCTGAGCTAAACCCCAGGCTGTAACCAGTCCGTGCATTTTGCACCACTTGGATCTTTAATTCCTGCAATGTCTTAAGATTTTATCTTTTGAAAGAGAATTTTGAAATGCAGTTTAGAAATTAGACATTCCCTTTAATCCGGGAGAATGCATGGCTTGCTGAAGCAAGTCTCTCTTGGGGATACATAGTGCGCAGCATGTTGGCAGCGGGGAGGGGTTCCAGCTGTGACAGTTCAGGTCTTAGAGTTACCCAGGAACTACTCCCTTTTAATTTGATGTCATAAATGTTAGCATCTGACACTGTGTCATCAGCTGTTGTCCCTTGCTCAGCAGTGGAGTAAAAGCAGACACCGCCCGCTTTGCTGCTGTGGTCCACTCCAAATCCAGTTAATGCTTAGTTTGTATTTGGATGTTGACTAAAATTCCTCTGATAGATTTCCGGTTCCAGTTATGCTAGTGCAGAAGTGTGCTACAGTTAAGCATGTCAGTGGCTGCTTATCTCGTTAGAGTTGATTCCAGATTGCTGCTGGCTCTGAGGAACCAAGTACAGATTCATCCACTCTACCTATTTGTTTTGCAAAGTGAACAAGCTGGAGTCCTTCTTACATCTGTAGCTTTCATGCTGAACAGTGTGGAAAGGATTATGACCACACGCACGTGCACACACACATGCACATGCACGCACGTAGGCTACAGGGTAGCTGGGTAAAAGTAAAGAGGCACCCCTTCTCAGAGGGGTGGTCCAGTGCAAGATTATCTCCTGTCCTTATTCAAAACCAGTGCTTATGCTTGCTTCTGGAAATCTCTCATTTTCTTTGTTGGTGACAGTGGGGACAAAGTTAGGGCTCTGGGACACCCTCCCTACTCTTCCTAAGCAGCTGTTATGTCTTTCTTCTTGTGTCATACATATTGCTGTTTTATGCCAATTGCTTTTGAAGAAAGGGTTGCGTGCGTGTGTGCATGTGTGTATGTGTGTGTGTGTTTTCTCAGACAGATGGACAGACAGGAGTAAATACTAAGAAAGGATTGTGTGTGTGCGTGCGTTCTCAGACAGATGGACAGATAGGAGTTACTAAGGGGAAACAAAACTTTTCTTGAAAGATGTCACCACATAAAGTCAATCTTAGGATCCATTGGACATTAGCATTCTTTAGTATAATTGTGAAGCCTGTGTGTTTTTTAAAGGTAGTGTTCACTTGACTAAACTTTTTGTGCATTTTAAAATATATTTGTGAGATAGAAACTTTGGTCTGTTATTTATGTGTACAGTTATTGACATTTTCTACTTGGTTTTGTTGTTTAGTCTTGTATGTACTCTGCAGAATTTTGTCTATTAGGAGGCAGAATATGGATTCTTCTGGAGAAAAATCCTCTTTATTAATTATAAGGCATCTATTTCAGACTACCAAACCAAGTATAGTGAGTGTTTGAATTAAATATTTAGTGCCTCATTGACTGTTTCCTCTGACTTCCATTAAGACCTTGAGAAATAATTCTTCTTTAATAAGGCTCTTGCTGGTTTGGATGAACAGCCTGCTGTAGAATGAGCCACCGCAGTATTACCAGGGTGTGGCAAGTTCTCCTTCATTCTTATTTCAGCATAGTTCCCTGTTAGTAGGAAACTGGGAGATCTCTGCGGTTATGGTGAGCACTCGGTTTTACTCCCAGCTGTCTGATGAACATAGCTCTGATTTTAGACTAGTGAGATAATTTGAGGTCGGAATGGAGTAAGAGATATGGAAAGTGTACAGGCAGCCCTGCCACGGACAGCCATTGTTTCTGATTCCTTTTAAACATTTACTTATTTGTAATCATGTATATGTATGTGAGTGCAGGTGCCCCAGAGGCTAAAGGCCCTTGAAACTAGAATTAGTAGTTTTCTGTGAGCCACCTGACATGGGTGCTGGGAATCCAGCGCGGGTCCTCTAGAAGAGCCATACACGCTCATAACCACAAACCACCTCTCCATCTCTATTTCTAGTTCTTAAGGGTGGTTAAAATTTATTTTCTTTGTGAGAAAGCATTTCCCTCTTTAGTGTATAATTGACCAATAGAGAAAATCATGAACTAATATTTGCCGCCACAATCAAAATAGGAACAAGTTCTGTCTCCAAATACTCCCCACTGCTCCTTTGTATTAGATGGTCTACACACCACACTCCTTTCTGTCTGTGGTTTTCCTTTGCCAGTTTGTCGTAAATGAAACCATATAGTATGCAGTCTGAGGAATGTGGTGCAGTATCCCTGTTCTTGTGTGTATCATTTCTTTTTATTACTGTGCAATAATCTATTATATGGCCATGCTGTTTATCCATTCACCCATTGAAGGACATTTGGGTGGTTTCCATCTGTGGGCAATTGTGTATGAAGTTGCCATAAATATTTATATAGAGATTTCTGTGGGAACCTGAGTTTCCAGTTCTTTTGAGTAAATACTAGGAGTGGTGTTTGGCAGTTGAATGGCAATTGCTATCTCTAACTTCATGTGAAACTACTGAATTCTTTTGCAAAGTGACTGTACCATTTTGATTTCTGTTAGCATCAGTGAACCTTCCAGTAGTCCACGTCTTCACCAGCAGTTAGTCTTGTCTTTTTGTGAATGCTGTTTTATAACCTTGTGACTTTTGTTTCCATGGTGACCGATACTGTTGAGCATCTTCTAAGGTGTACTCTCTGCTAAAGGTCAGCTCCTGTTCTCATCCTCTTACATCACTTTCTCTGTGCCTTCTCTGTTAAGAGTTGAGGAAATTCTTTATATAGTTTGTATTTAAGTAATTTTCCTGTGTATCTTGAAATATATTTCTACCATTATGTGACATGTTCCTCTTAATGTCTTTCAGACAGCTGAAAGAATAATAGCCTTTCATTTTTCTCCTGATACTTAACTCTTGATGACCTACAGTATTGGCCTGTCCTTCTTCATATAGCTTGTATCATCCTAGATTCATGATTCATAATCCTTTTGTCAAATAGTAAATATGTAGAATTGTCTTGTCATTTGGATTTTAGGATGTTTATATCACCTAGACCATAACTACTTAATAGCTATTGGGAAACTTTTCTCCTGGACCATAGGAACACGGGGATGAGAAGGAAATGGTACCTTCATCTCGGCATGAGATAACAACGTCAGTCTCCTCCATATGATATAGATCTTCCTTGTGCTTTTCGCTGTGACAGGTTCCCAGCACATGCATGGCCTTGCATTCCTATCTGCCCATAATCTCCCTCCCTTCCTGGTTCCTTTTGCACCAAGACTTGCATTTACAACTTGCCTATTTAAAGGGCATATAGACTATTATAATGTGCCTCAGTTTTAGACGTGTGAGAAGTAGTGCTGATTTAGTACCAGAAAATCCAGAGTAACTCATAGAGCAGTACTGGCGATAGCTAGTAGTTATTTCCTGTTGGCCAGTCGTGAGGGACACTGGACCATTCTGGTTCTCTGCTTCTGGTTGGCAGCCTGGCATGTTCAAATGATTAAATACTCTGCATTTCTGCAAAGTGGACAGACCATTGGTTTGGCTTTTTGTTTTGCTGTTTAAAGAAGACAGTTAAGGCCTTAGAGAGAAATGACTGTGTGTCAGTTCCCGTTGTCACTGGACCTTTGTCTATGGACTTTTGCTCAGTGCCGAGGAAGGAAGTGATTTTATGTTTATGGTTATGGCTCCAGCTTGTATCCTAACCTGAACTGTGGTTGTCAGAATAATAGAAGGGTAATTGTGATGCATGAAACTCCCATAAGCAAACTAGTTTGTAGATTGAGTATAGAATGATGACTATTATTGGTTTTTT
>NC_022020.1:59322808-59331011 GCF_000317375.1 Microtus ochrogaster
CCCGGCTTAGAATGATGATTTTTGCCAGTTTTCCTTCCATAATAAACAGCACACTCTCACTGCCAAGCACTGTGCCAGGTGGCAGGTACTAGGGAAACAAAAATAAAAATTCAGAATCTGTCCTCAGAGAGCTTATGCCTAAGTGTGGCAGAAAAGCAGGGAGCGAGGTACTACAGAGAAGGGAGTGCACTACAGTGTGTCTGAAGTCACCAAGGGTCCCTGTGAAGGATGGTGGATGTGGGAGCTGGCTGGGTAAGATGGAACAGGTCACTCCATCTCAGGCAGTGCAGAACCCAGAGTAGGACCTTTAACTTCCTGTTTCTGGAAGCGTAGGATTTGAACATAATCTTAAGAATTCTAAATCCTGGGCTGGAGAGATGGCTCAGAGGTTAAGAGCACTGACTGCTCTTCTAGAGGTCCTGAGTTCAATTCCCAGCAACCACATGGTGGCTCACAGCCATCTATAATGAGATCTGGCGCCCTCTTCTGGTATGCAAGCATACATGGAAGGAATGTATACATAATAAACACATCTTTTTAAAAAAAAAAAGAATTCTAAATCCTTTTTTGTTTGTTTCTTTTTTAAGTCAGCCTTCTCTGTGCCTCCCAAGTGCTGGGATTAAAAGTGTGTGCCACCACACCAGGCTAAGAATTCAAAAGTCTTCAAATCCTATGTTTTCCTAGAAAGACTATTTAACTCCCTGGGACGGCTCTCAGTTACTGTGGAAGTTGTGACTAGCAGAGCCCATGATCCTTGTTGCTCTTTCACAAATATGGACAAGTGTGTGTCCCCACACCTATGTAGGTACTGGGTTCAGGATGTATGGATACTTGGTGTACATGACGACTATTTTAAATGACTCTGAGGTGGTCCTCTCTGTTGGTGAGTTGACAGTATAATTTCTCTCTTTAGGAGTGCTTATTCTGAATTTTAATGACCCCAGTAGATTTTCAACTCATAACTAGATAGCATGTTACCTTGTATATATTTTTCCAGCCCTTCAGAGAGGGTGCGACATAAACATTTAATGAGTATCAGCAGAACTGGCTTTCTTGTTCGGCTCCAGATTATCTCCCATCACTGAACTGGTACTTGTGGAACATATGGTGAAGAACCAAAACAAGGTTTTGGAAGAATTTTACAGTAGCTATACATCCTTTTATCAAGAAGGAGCTTGTACAATGACTTTAAACGTGAGCAAGCTTTTTGATGATCATAAAATGTGTTGAATAGCTATTTCGTGCCACTTTCTTTGTAAATCCAGTCTTTGTGTTGCATTCAGTGTTTCTGCCGCAGATCAGTCAGTGGACAGATATGTGTAGGCTAGAGAACACTTCCCATCCGGCCCACGGTCAGTGCTGATGTTCTCCAGGGGTAGAGTCGGTCGGATGTTTGATAACTACTTCTGTAATGTGGGTTGTCTTGTTTTCTCTTCTTCCACTCCACCCTGACTGGATCCAGTGTGGTGTCTCTGGGAACCATCTAAGGTGCTCTGTGGCACCACACTTCTGATGCAAGGAGGATCGGAGTGACAATGAAACACATTTTTAAAAGATAAATTGTAAAACAATTAATCAAGGAATCTGCGCAAGCCAGTTTAGTGCTTTCTCTTTATAATGCTCCCTTCATCTTCTCTCTGGGGTAGAAGGGAATCTGCAGTGAATGTCTGCACTGGTGCAGTTTTAGACTTGCACATTAGACTCTAGTAGAGTAGACAGTAACGTGCTATTAACACATTGGAGTGCAGCCTCAAGACATACATCAAACTGCATTGCTGGGAACCCAGCCAGCTCCTCATGCTGCAAGGCCATATTGGACACTTGCAGAGCAAATGTCTGTAATGGAGAGTTGTGACATTTCTCTTAAACAGTTATTTTGGCCAAAGTCAAAAGTTGTTTTTTTTCTCTCACACATGCCATATATAAAGGAATACTGGCAATAAACTGATCTTTTATTTGCATCTGTAAATGTAGATTGGAGCACCATTAAAACTAGGGACAATGGTATACTATATGTAAATTTTCCCTGCTTAGTATTTTTAGGCCCCTGGCATATACGACACTGACTACAAATTTTTTTTTAATTTATTTTCAAATGTCTGATCTGCTTTGGTAGTGTATGAAAAATGAACATATGCAAGTATCTCCCTTCTCAGCCCATGTGTGTGTGTATTTGTTTATGTGTGTTTGTATTTGTGTATGTGTGTGTGTAGTTTTCTAAGTGAAACTGATCGAAATCTAAAAGACAAGTTGAAATTCTCAAACTCTTTAGAAACAAGTTTAAGACATAACGTGGCTAATTCTCTATCTACTTCCAGGTTTGTGTCTGATGTAACAGGTTTTTATATCAGTAAGTAATCTAGTAACTTGACAAAAATAGTAACATTTCTGTCTAAATTTTTTTGTCTATTTTTAAAGTCTCTACAAATGTTGGTTTAAGCTTTTTATTGATAAGTTTACTTCTCAAATAAGTGGCTTAAAATAGGATAAAAGTAATTAGTGGAGAATTGTAGCCAGCTCAGAATTTTATTAATATCATATTGGTGATATCTAAGTTTCGCTTAACAACTTGATGCTATAAATGTGGGGCTGTCTTGGGTTGAATTTCCTTCGCAATCGAGATACACAATATCACAGAAATGTTTGTGTGGCTAACAGTGATGGGGTGCTCTTATTCTCAGAATCTCTTACTTTCTAGGCTGGGTATGAGGTTACCTCATCCCTCAAGCTGGTACTGGATTGGTGCATCCATACTTTCCCCTGTTCTTGGGCCAGTCTGTCAGACTTTCCTCCTGGACTGTCTCGGAATGGTTCATGCTAGTGGTGTGTTCATCTGGAGGAAAAACGGCCTATGTTGCCAGGAGTTACAAGATTCAAGGGTGTGCTTCTACTGCTCTGTGTAGTTTCTTGACTTCTGTCCCAGATTTTCTGGGTTTTATTGCTTAGATATATGAGTTTTAAACTGTGCAATAAAATAATTTAAAACTGTGTAAAAAGCTATTACAACAAAACTATTTTGTAAATTTTTGGGTTTGCCGAAATCTCTTGGAAATCGGATGTATATTTAATTCATATAAGTGAGCAAATAAATGGGTTAATGAATGCTACTTTCATTATTATTAGAAAGAAGGACAGTTAGTCTCTAGGGACTTCCATGTGGTGCATTTTCTTATATACTGTTTTAGTCATGTTTGATAAACTCTCCTCTCCTCAGAACAATCTTTCCTTCCTTCCCTCCCTCCCTCCCTCTCTCCTTCCCCCCCCCCCCCACCTCTCCCTCAGATTTCTGTTTGCTGTGAAGGGACACCATGACCACTCAGCTCTTATGAGGAAAACATTTAATTGAGGGTGATGGCTTACAGTTTCGGAGGTTCAGTTCGCTATCATCATGGTGGGAACATGGCGACAGGCAGGCAGGTGTGGTACTGGAGAAATAGCTGAGAATCATACATCTTGCAGGCAACAGGATGTCACCTGAGACACTGGACGGTATCCCAAGCATAGGAAACTTCAAAGCTTCCCCCACAGTGACATACTTCCTCCAGCAAGGCCATACCCACTCCAACAAAGCCACACCTCTTAATAGTGCCATTCCCTATAAGATTATGGGAGCCAATTACATTCAAACTACCACTCTCTCTTTCTCAATCTTTAGAAAAAAGTAGCTTATTTAGCTGACAGTTTTAGAGATTGAAGGCCCCAGTCAGACAGCCTTACTGGGTCAACCTCTGGTGATTATTTAGCAAGCCTCCTGGTTGGAGTGCACATGAGAGTGAGGTGTTATTTCCCCAAACAAGAAGTTATATAGCCCCCACTCACTCTTGCTCCTGGGAAAACATGCATAATCTCTTGAAAGGGTCCCACCATACCGCCTACTAGGCTCACCTGTGAAGACTCCATACCCCACACTGGGAACATGCCTTCAGCACAGGAAACCTCAGGAGACACATACGACCCGTGTCCACCCTGTAACGTCTTACAGAGATAGTTTAGTCCTGTCCGTGGAGAAGCTGTGCTTAACGTTATTAACACAGATGATAGGGTTTTGTTTAGGATTTACTTTGTAGTTTGTAAGGTGGCTTTGTGTGGGTGTGTGCACATGGGTGCAGGACCCTGCTGAGGACAGAGCTGTCAGAGTCCCTGAAGCAAGAGCTACAAGCAATCCTCCCGTGGGTGCTGGGAACTGAACTTGCGACCTTTGCAGGAACAGCCCACACTTAATACCTCAGCCATGTCCCCAGACCCTGTTTGCTTCTCTAAAACATTCTGTTTTTATGCCTGCTTCCTCCTTGTGGTCTTTGGCCACTCAGAATTCTGTAGTGGTTCGTTGTCCTCTGACTAGATGGAAGTCACTGGGCTGGGGTATAATTTAGTGGTCATGCTTATGGTTGTTTTTAATCTCTAATGCTGTAGTAAATAATTCAATTTTAAAAACAGATTTTTAAAGCTTTTTGTTTTATTTTTATGTGTCTGGGTGCATGCATGTCTGTATACTGTGTGTGTGCTCAGTGCCTGTGGAGGCCATCAGAGGAGGTCAGATTCCCTGTACCGTAGTAACATGTTTGCGGACCACCGTGTAGATGCTGGGAATCATACCGCTATCCTGCGAGGAGCTTCAGTGTGCTCCGGATGGCTGAGCGTCTCTCCAGCCCTGAAGAGATGTGTTTGAAGTCATCTTAGTCCTCCTCGAAACCTGCCTTAGTTTCAGTTGCTATGACAAAATGCCATTGCGTGGACATATTATAAACAACAGAATTTGTTTCTCATACTTTTGGATTCTGGGAAGTCCAGGATCAAGGGGAGAGTGAATTTATTGTCTAGCACAGAACCACTTTCTGGTTTTTAGATTGTTCTGTTAAGTTTTTACTTTTTTCCTCTGTGCACTTATATCCCAAGAAGTCAATTCTCAGGACCTTTACAGGGACACTCATCTACTTAAATTACTTTTTAAAGACACAATTTCTTAGCATTGTTTCCGTGTCAGCTGGAAACATCCAGCTTGAGGGGGCCATAAGTAAAGCAGAGACAGAACACCATCTTCCTGCCCCCACCACCCCCAGTTATGGCTACTATTTCTGTGATGAAACACTCTGACCAGAAAACAAGCTGGGGAGGAAAGGGTTTATTTGGCTTACATCATGTCTTAGTCCACCACTGAAGGAAGTCAGGACAGGAACTCAAGCAGTCCAGAAACCTGGAGGTAGGAACTGATACAGAGGCCATGGAGAGGAGCTGCTGACTGGCTTGCTCCTTAGGGCTTGCTCAGCCTACTTTCTTACAGAACCTCGCTCTAAAAACCCAGGGATAGCTCCACCCACAGTGGTCTGGGCCCTCCCCCATCAATCACTAATTAAGAAAATGCCTTACAGGCTTGCCTACAGCTGGATTATATGGAGACATTGTCTCAACTGAGGTCCCCTCCTCTCAGATGATTTTAGCGTGTATCAAGATAACATAAAACTAGCCAGCACACACTCCTACCCCATCTTTTCTCTCCCCTCCCCCCTTTCTTGGGTGACGCCAGCCACTCCCACCTTCAGAACAATGACTCTGGAGCACACTCCTCTGAGCTCTGGCCTGCAGGGCCAGCCAGACACTTGATAATGTCTTGAGTCTTTTCGGGTTCACCTCAGATTCAAAATGGGAACCTTTCCCTTTCCTGGTCTTTCTTGACCATCTTTCCCTGCTCCTCTCGGTAAAGACACTACCTTCCTGTAATCTGGGAACCTGGGACTCAGTTCTTTTCTCTTGCCAACCATGTCCAATTCATTACCAAGTCCTAATCAATAAGTATTTCTCTGCCATCCATTGTTTCGATCCCCTACCTTCCCATGTGAACTTTCCTGGGTCTGTCAACTCTTCCTCTTCAGTCCACAATTTGGCTGATTACTTCAAAAGCAGAACTTATCCTGAAACCCCTCAGATTGATGCACTTGGGATGTTCCCATGCCCTGGCTGAAGACCCAGCTCTCCCCGCCCACCACCCTTTTCCCTCAAGGTTAGCTCCTACCGTGTTTCCTTCCACCTTGTGTTCATTCTGGACACATTCCTTCTCCTACTTAGCTTTTATGTGTCCTTGAAATCTGGCTAAATCTTTATTTTTACAGAAAAATCTTAAGTTACCGTTGTGAGCAGGTGAATGTTCTCATTTGTAACACTTAACCTACCAATACCAGTTTGATTATCTACTTCATTTGTCCTGAGAAGATTGGCAACAGTTCCTTAATACCTCCAGACAGCAGATTTGCACCTGCATCATGGTTGATTGCCTAAAAGTCTTAATTTTGGTTAGTTCAGAACAAGATCCTCATTTGGTACTCATATGGCATTTTATTATTTCTCTCTTGTGTATTTATAGATAGATGAAGAATAAATGTTTGCTATCCAGCCCTTAACAAAAGGAAGCAATTGCTTTACCTAGTGCATTGTCCCTTCCTTGCTTGCTTGTTTTCTGTCTTCTCCTCCTCCTCCTGTGAGACAGGCTCTCTCACTGGGACTTGGGGCTCACTGATTAGATTAGGCTGGCTAGTGAGCCCCATGGACCCTCCTGTCTACCTCTCCAGTGATGAGATGGAAAGCTCGGTGCCTGCAAAGCCCTTTGCCGACTCAGCTATTTCCTGAGCCTCTTGCCTCCTTTAACTCACATCTCTTAATAAGTTACCAACTTGCTTGTCTTACAGACGCCATTCTAGGTCTGTGTCCTTGCTTCTCATGTCCTTTCTATTCCTTCTGTCTAATCTCTCCTATGAGCTGAAAATTAACTCCAGAAGACCGATATTCAAATTCAGTTTTTGGCAAGTAAGATAACAAGTGTTCCTATTTATCATACTGTAAGTACATACTAATTACCTTGGACTTGAGATTTATTAGCAGGTGCACACGATGATAGTCTAGCCCTTTATTCTAAATTCCACCTTCATTATTTCATATAATGGCCTATCTACCTAATGATCTTTGACTGAATTGGTTGTTTCAGGCTGTCCAGTGAATTCCTTACTGATAACACTAAGTACTTAATTTCTAAGGTAAATGCCATAAAGAAGACATTTTCCCAACAGCACTGCTGAGCTGGGTAGCTAGCATTGATGATGAATTTTTTTCTTTTAATAATCAGTATTTAATTTTCAGAAACAGGTATTGGTTCCTTATCTCTGAAAGTAACCAATACATTTTTATCTGGAATTTTCCATGTTTGTTTCATCTTATGAATTCTTAGATTTTTACGTGTAGTGTATGTGTTTTAATTACTTGCTGAGTACTTATTCATATTTTATTAGTCCATCTTTGTCTGTATGTTGGCTCTATGTGGTCTCTGTGGCAGTTAGGTCTAGAAACAGTCTTTCATGGAGTGCTTTCTTTCTGTGGACATGACAGTAAACGGTTGCTACGGAACACTCTTTGTACACTGTGAAGATGTGTTGCTCTTATGGTTAATAAAAAAACTGATTGGCTGGTAGCTAGGCAGGATTTTTTTCCAGGCAGAGAGAATGCTGGGAAAAAGAAGGGCAGAGTTTAGGGTCTCGAGAGATGCAGATAGAAGCAAGATGAATGGGCTGTGCTGAAAGAAGGTACCACCACATAGCAGAGGGTAGATAAGAAATATGGGTTAATTTAAAATGTAAGTAAGCTAGTAACCATCCTGGGCTATCAGCCGAGCATTCATAATTAATAATAAGTCTCTGAATGGTTATTTGGAAGCAGCTACTAGGACACGGAGGAACTCTGCCTGTGACTGGTGCGAGAGCTTTAGACGTTAAGAGAAACCACAGCATGTGCAGATGTTATATTCAGAAGCTATAGTGTGTCTTTTTTTTTTTTTTTGTCTCGCCTAATTGTTTTGGCAAGGACTCCTAATATTCTGTTGAATAAAAATGCTGAGATTGGATGTCCTTACTTTTGCTAGACTTCCTGTTTTCCTTGAAGTATATTGTCAGCACTGGGCTCCCTTTATTGTGCTGCAGCACATTCTGTTCCTACCTAATTTGATGAGACCTTTTTGTTTGTTTGTTATCTTTGTTGTTTGTTTTTTGAGACAGGTTCTCTGTGTACCAGACCTCGCTGTCACGGAACTCACTCTATATATCAGACAGGCCTTGAACTCAGAGATCCAGCTGCCTCTGCCTCCTAAATGCTAGGACTAAAGGCACGCACCACCACTATTGAGTGTTTTCTGTTTTGGTTTTTGTTTAAGTTTTATTTTTTT
>NC_022020.1:59331171-59341800 GCF_000317375.1 Microtus ochrogaster
TTTAAGTTTTAAAAGAATATTTTCTGATGCTTTTTTTACATGTAATAAGGCCACTGTGTGCTTTTGTCTTTGAATTCTTTGATGTAATATAGAATGCTTATTGATTTATATAATCAAGCCATCCTTGCATCCCAGAGATTTTATCCTGATGGATTATCGCATTAGCATGCTGTTAAAATTCCATTGTTAGTATTTTATTGGGGATGTTTGCATCTGCTCATCAAGAATATTGGCATGTAACTTTCTTTTTTCTTAATGTCTTTGTCAAAATAATCCGTGTGTAGTGGATGTGTTAAACTTTCTTGAGAGAAGGGAGAGAGATAACACAGGTTGAAGAAGAGGGGAAGGAAAGGAAGAGGGGAACTAAAAGGAAAAGGAGACAGAATACTCTGAGCATTCTAAGTTCAGCCTGCCTTAAAAATCTCATCTTTCTTTGAAAGCTCTGCAAGCATGTGAATAAGCAAGACTTAGTAAAAAGTTGCTATGAAAATGTTACAATTTTATTGTCAAAGTACAGTAAAATACATTGCTAGAAGACATAACCATAGAGTTCTCTTTAAACCTTACTTCTCTGCATGTGGTTTTTGGCAAGCTTTATAAACTTGAATGTTGTTCTAGGACAGAACATTTGGGAAGAGTAATATCAAGCAACATGTCAGAACTGTACATTGCATAATCTGGGACATTTCCGTAGAAGGCACTAGGAAGTTTCTTTTTTATGGAAGTGTAATATTAAGCAACAGTGTCTGTTTTTTTATGGGCTGACTCCAGACCACATTTGCTTATTTCCCACGCTGTACTTTTTCTGGTTTCCAGCCCTTAAATGTGGAGGTCAGACTGGTATGCTGTGGTTCTAGATGTCAACCACAAAATCTGTAGCACACGGGCACTCGGTTTGTGAAGATAGTTCTGCTTTCTTTCTTTAATTAAAATACTTTCATTTTGCTGAGGAGGGAGGGGGAATTGATTGGGGGAGGGGGAGGGAAATGGGAGGCGGTGGCGGGGAAGAGACGGAAATCTTTAATAAATAAATAAATTAAAAAAATAAAATAAAAAAATTTTAGACTCGGAAAAAAAATAAAATACTTTCATTTTGATGTCTAATGTTCATTTTATTTTCTAAGACTTTATCTTGAAATTGGGCTTATAAAGCTTTGCGTAATTTGTACAAATAATTTTCATTCCCATTTTACCCAGATTCTACAAGTACTAAAATTTAACCACCTTTTTTCATCATTGTGTCTGTCTCTCATTTTGAAATGTTTGATGGAACAAAAAGCCCACCCAAAAAACATGGAGTCCATTTTGTACTCACCCACTGCTCCTGGGCATGGGCCCTACCCTGGATACAGTTTATATCCTCCGAGGCACTCCGTTGGAGAAGGCTGGCTTTCCCTTCCCCAGCAGGTCTGAAGTGCAAATAGTTTTTTGGTTAGGGGCGGGACTTTGTGTCCACTTCCCCTTCTCTGTGCCAGGTTTCTCTGGGTTGAACCCATGCAGGTCTTGAGCCAGCTGCATTTCATCCTGCCGTGTCTGGAAGGCATCTATGAACATGGTACATCTTTACCATGAAGGAGTAGCAACATCTCAAATAAGAAACTGAACATTGCCAGACGTGGTGGCACGCACCTTTAATCACAGTATTTGGGAGGCAGAGGCAGGCAAATTTCTTTGAGTTTGGGGGCAGCCTGGTCTACATAATTGAGTTTTAGGACAGCCAGAACTATGCACAGACTCTGCCTGAAAAACAAACAAACAAATAAATAAACAAGCAAACAGAAAGAAAAAATTTTAACTCTAATTTAATACTATTCCTGCATGTATGTGCTAGTATTTGATTTTTTTATTTGTCCACTGATTTCTTTCTCAAAAATTAAAAATCTAAAAATTAAAAAGATATATGTGTGTGTATGTATATATATATATATATATATATGTGTATATATATATGTATATATATATTAAAGGAGCTGGAAAGATGGCTCAGGTTTTAGAGCACTTGTTGCTCGCGCTGAAGAGATCTGGTCTTGATTTCCAGCGCCCACATGGTAGCTCACAACAACCTGTAACTCCAGTTCCAGGGATCTGATGCCCTATGCTGATGCCCCAGGCACACACATGGGTGTGCATACATACATTCAGACAAAAACACTCATACAGATAAATAAATAAATCTTAATTTTTTTTAAAGTTCTCCTTGCCCCACAGTATAGGATCCAAGAACAGAGTCACGTGTTGGAGTTAGCGGGCTCTTAAGTGTTTTCAATCAGAAACAGCCCCTTGGCGTCGTCTTTATGACCCTTTAAGACAAATGGACAAGTGCCTGTCATTTGAACTTGTCTGATACCTCTGGGTTAGATTCAGGCTACACTGAGATCACTGCAGGAGACACATGTTTGCTTGTCCCATTCTTGGTGATAATGTCAGCTGTTACCATTTATTTTAAACAATAGCAAATTATATTTTTCAAAAGCAAATTTCTATATTCTCCTGAGTTTTTGTTCTTTAATGCTTGAGTCTCAGAGTCCTTTATAATATCCCTGACTATTTCTAGTGACTTCTAGACTGTCTTCTCTTGGACATATTAGTGTCTTGTGACTCAGTTTTTCATAGTTTTATTATTATCTTTTCCTCTGACATTCTAGCAGCAGGAATCTGTGTTGTCCCTCTCTTCATAGCCAGCACAGTTATACATGAAGAAGGCCGGTATATGTACAGATACACATAGAAGGCTGGTACACATGTATTACACATGACGCTGGTATACAGCACAGTTACACATGAAGAAGACTGGTATATGGCACAGTTACATACATAGAAGGCTGGTATACAGCACAGTTACACATGAAGAAGGCCAGCATACAGCACAATTATACATGTAGAAGGCCAGTATATAGCACAGTTACATACATAGAAGTTATACATACAGTTACACATGTAGAAGGCTGGTATACAGTGCAGTTACACATGAAGAAGACTGATACATAGTACTTGTACACAGTATTTAGCTGTTTAGTTTATGGTTGGCTAATGGATAAGTGGATTGTTCATTTATGAGAATTTGGAAATTTTCAAATCTACCAATTTATTAGTTTATTTGGTGTTCAACGTACTTTATAGATAGCCTCTCCTCTTGATGACTTTATATGCTTCTAGGTGTAGTTCCTTAACACGGTTTTAAAGACTTAATCTAGTGCGTTACTTAATATGTTCATTATTTTGTTGTTTGCATTGTCATATCAACTACACATTTTCTTCTTTCAAACTTGTTTTGTCTGCATATGTATCTGTGCAGCGTGTACCTGCTCTGTAGAAGTCAGAAGAAGGCATCAGATCCCTTGGAATTGGAAATACAGTTGTGTGCCACCATGTGGGTGCTGGGAATTGAACCAGGACCTCTGGAAGAGCAGTCAGTGCTCTTAACCATTGAGCCATCTCTCCAGCCTCAAAACTTGTTATGTTTTGTGGCCTATAATGTGCCACCAGTGAAAGTGTTCTGACAATAATAACTGTTTGTAGTATTCCTCTTATTTTTTTATTTTCTTGTAATACAGCATCAAAGATTGTAGAACTTCAGAAGTTTTTATTTTTTATTGTTATTTTGGTTTGGTTTTTGTTCCCTGTTGTTTATAGAACCAAGGATTATAGAGATCAAATACCCAATGTTCTAAATCTGCCTGTGGCCACACTGGATTCAGTCTTCTGAGGCTCCTGATTGCCACTCTCTTATTCCCTTGGTCTTTGATGTTGTAATGCTGCCCCTCTCAGAGCTGCATTTGTATCACTGTGAAGAGAGAATGTCTTCTGTCACCTTATTCTACCACGGCAGATTTCATGTGGTTCACTATAAGATATATACACACACACATATACATGTATATGTGTGTGTGTATGTGTACACTATTAGATTCTGAGACTTTTGTCTCTGCTTTTTTTTTTTTTAAAAAAAGAGCAATTTTAGGTTCACAGTAAAATTGAACAAAAAGTGTAGAGGTTTCCCATATACCTCCTTCCTCTTCAATCTTCTCTGCTGTCTGCATGCTGTGCCAGAGTAGAACATTTGATGCAGCTCATGAACCTGTGCTGGCACACATCAGAGCCTGTATATATACATTAGGGTAATGATTGTTTAGATTTGGGCAAATGTATGATGGACATTATTTCTGATGATCATAAGAGGTAAAATACTTGCATTATCCTAAACATTCCCACTGCTCTCCCTTTTCCCCATCGCCTTCCCTACAGCCTCTCGTATTCCCTATAGTATTCCCTTCCCAGAAGGCCATCTAAGACCATAGGATATACACTTATGGATTAGCTTTTTCTCAGTAATATGTACTTGGGTTCTCCTCTGAGTTTTTTTCAAGAGCCCATTTCTGTCTAGCTCCAAATATTCCACTATGTAGATAGTATACCTCAGTTTCTGTAGTTGCCAGCTGCCCAGATTTTGCAAATATGAATAAAGGTATTATAAACATGCATGTGCACTGTTTTATATTTACATAAGTTTCAGTGTCTTTGTGCAAATGTCAAGGAATATGGTAAATAGTTTTGTAAGAAACTGCCCAGTTGTTTTCTGAATTGGCTGCACCATTTTGGATTTTCTTCAACCAGAGTGAGAGTTCCTGTTGCTCTCTGTCCTCACCAGCATGTGTGTCACCAGTTGGATATTGCTTATTCTAGTAAGTCTGTAGTGATGTCTCACTGTTTGCACTTTGGTGATGCCATGTGTGCTCATTTGCCATCTGTTTGTACCTTTGCCCATCTTTACTCTAGTTATTTGTTCTCTTGTTTATGTTCTTTTAACAGTACCCCCATCTCACCACCCCCACACCACGAAGTGAAGACACAGAAAGATTCGAGGATATAAAGGATGATTTGTTTTTCAAAGGAAAACGCCTTTCTTCTGTTTCTCTCCTTTTGCCTTTGTCTTTCAGTTATACCTGCCGCCACTTGCGGAGATATGTCTATGTGTTGGACAAACTATATTTCCCCCACTCTCACTGTTCCACGCTTCAGCATTGCTTCTCGACCCTCAGTGACAATGGAGAGGAACTCTTGTCTTTAACTTGCTCTCACATTCTCAGATCCTATGCTTCCAGGTTATTACCCTCTGCTGCCCATTTATTGCATGCTGCATGTTGTGTGCCCCTGATAGTTGCATGCTTTAATGGGATGTGTAACTGCTAATTGATAAAGGTGAAATTTTATATCTAAAATACTACCAAGCAATCCTGTGGTGGCTTGCATTTATTTTCTTATAAATGTCTTCTTGAGAACTTTATGTGCCTGGGCGAGGAAAAGGCTTTGACCAACACAAACACTGTGTGCATTCTATATTCCGCTCCCTTTCTAGATCTTTTCTTTAGCTGGCAGTTGTTGCGGTGCTCTGTCTGCTTTGTGTCTGAGCTGGGCAAGCACACCTGAGCACTCTATGTGGGGCTCCACCCTGTTCTTATGGGTGTGTTTGGTTAATCAGCCTTGACTCTGTAAAACGGTAGAAATGATTTGCTTAAACTTTATGTTTATTACTCGTTTACAGGAGAGAAATTAAAAAGTCAAGTTGTACCAGGTTTTATTTATTTGTTTGTTTGTTTGTTTGTTTGTTTGTTTGTTTTTTTGAGACAGGGTTTCTCTGTGGCTTTGGAGCCTGTCCTGGCACTAGCTCTGTAAGACCAGGCTGGTCTCGAACTCACAGAGATCCGCCTGCCTCTGCCTCCCAAGTGCTGGGATTAAAGGCATGCGCCACCATCGCCTGGCTGTACCAGGTTTTAGACAAGTATAGATGTCATTACGTATTTGCCATTCGGTTATACCTGCTGGAGCAGATAGGAGAGAAATGCAGGATCAACTAAGAAGATAGAAGAAAACGGAGGGAGAAACCCCAGGGAGATGATGTGGGAAGGGATGAGAGGGAGAAGTTAGTTGGTGGGCAAGGGGTGGGGGTCACCATAGAAGAAGAACTGACGCCTCAGCCTGAGCCTGGGGTTGGGGTTCCTCCTCCATGTCTAAGTTAGACCAGATCCTGCCTGTGCTTTCCACTTCCTCAGCACCTTCTCTCTGCTGACCCCTCCTTCCTCTATACCTTACCTGCCCTGACTCCCTCCTCTGCTCACCTCTAAAGGGTATTTTGGTTTCCACTACAAAACCTTCCCAAGACCCATGCAGCCTGACTGTGTATCTGTGATGAACTGCCAGGGCTGGTTGTCTGAGGTTGGTGCTTGAGGAAGTGCTGTGGGCCAGGAAGCTGTCCAGTGTTTTGAAACGGGGTTTGACTGTTCCCCAACAGTTTTCACCTTCTTGTCTTATTCCAGGACTGTTTACCATATGTGCTGCTCTGGCCTCTGTGTCTTCTGGGCCTTGCCAGTATTAACACGGTGTGATGGCTAGGAACATGGACTGGAGTTAGGCCTCTTCTCTCCACCAGCTTGCAACCTCAGCTGTAGGCAAACTTTCTGACCTGTCTGCCAGTCCCCAAATAACCACACTGAGATTTATTATTAATTATAAATGCTCGGCCAGTAGCTCAGGCTTGTTACTAGTTGACTCTTTAAGTTTTAAATTGATCCATATTTCTTATCTAAGCTCTGCCACATGGCTTGGTACCTTTTCTCAGTAGGGCAAGTTCATCTCTTCTCTCCACTAACGATTCTGAGACTCCTCCCCTTCTTCTTGGAGCTTTCTTTTTGTCTGCAAGTCCCCTTTAACCTCCACCTGCCCAGCTATTGGCCAGTCAGCTTCTTTATAAACCAGTCACAGTGACATATTCATACAGGGTAAAGGAGTATTCCATGCTCAACCCCACCCCTGCAATCTAGGGTAGTGCTTAGTGAGAGAAGACTCTGGCCACCTGTTATGCTGTACTAATTTGCAGGTGACTAATGCGCTATGACACATGGTCAAGTGTGGTTTAGTCCCAATAGTAGAGAGGTTCTTCAGCAGAGCGTTTTACAGAGCAGTCACAGACACTCGTAGAGTGCTTACCATGTGATTCAGTTCCTGGAGAGCATTGCCAGCGTGTGTCATCAGAAGGAGGTAGCTGGCTTAGTTGAACAGAAGCTGCTGCCATAAGGACTGATAGAAAGCTCAGTCATTGGCTGCAGTTCCTTTCGGACAGACGTCACAGTACTTCTGTAGAACTCAGGGAGCTCCTGGGCTCCTCCTCAGGAGGAGGGAGGGTTCTGCTGCTGGGATTTGCAAAGATTCTAAGCCTGCCTACCTCTGCTTCTGGATGGTTCCCACTCTGTGCTTGAGAGAAACACACAAATGTCTGACAAGAAGCATGGTTCACACACCTTGGAGGCTTGGAAACCACGTGTCATGACTCAGTTTCCCCTTAAGTAGACCTGGGATACTTTAATAATTTCTTACAAGAGGGGATTTTGCTCAGTCTTCTTATCTTCCTAGGCAGTCTGTATCTGACAGCACTCATTGTAGAAGTTGGTGTCCAGGACTGATCCAGTATTTCACATGTTTTTATTATTTTGGCCTTTATTTATGTAATCATAATTTCTCCTCACAGTACAGTTTATGAAAATAAGAATGTTTTGGTTTATATAAAGTTCTCAGATCCCTCCCATGAGAACATATCTTCCTCAATAAGTACATTTGTCTGACTCCAGTTTTGGGGACTTTCATTTGTCTTTATTTAATGTGGGGCGACAGCCTCTTTTAGGGGAAGGCATAGTTCACAAATCCCTGTGCCTCGCACACCTGGACGCTCCTCCACTCCACCCCAGGAGTCTTTGGAGCACTTCTCAAGCTCCGGATCTTAGATTTCATTTGTGTTGAAACCAGCTTTAGGGTTTTTAGTAACTGAGGATTTGAATTCATTGCTAGTAGCTGTACAAAGTTCAGTTTTCTGATGGAGTGGCAAATTTTATGAGAAATCTCTGAAGACCTGTTTTCCTTTCTTTTTAATTGGCTCCAGGATATTTAGAGTGTGTGTGTGTGTACATATATATGTATGTACGTATATATGTGTGTGTATCAAATATATAATTGTTTAGCATTGTTTCAGTTGAGGTTGAAGCAGTGAAAAATGAAAGGCTTTGTATGTTGAGACGCTTTGTTGCAAGGACACTACTTTTTGCTACTGTTAAGTTTTTTTGGTGCTTTATGCTAGGATGTCGAGAAAAAAAAAACCAGGAATGTTAAAAATAATTTCTTCTGTCACATCTGCTTTTCAGTATTAAGTTCCCATTAAGCATGTTAAGTATGTTGGCCTTGAATTCTGCCTTTGGGTAGTTAGTGCTTGTCTGTGTGCAGTGGTCATGGTGTTCTGGGATCATTGAACTTCCTAGAATCTACCAAAAATTATGGACCTTCTGTCCATAAGACAGAAAATTATTGTATATAAATACAGGGTTTTTTATGTATATAACTGGAAAACAGAGCCCACCCCCATAACAGACAAGACATTAGCAACTTCCTTCTCATGGAAGAACCTGAGCAGAGGTGGTAGCTATGCCCATAAATGCGTCAGACCAAGAATCCTCCATACTCCCAGAGTCTCAGCCTCATCCAAAGAGCCTAGAGTAGTTCACTGTAAAGTGTGCAGTCCACACAGCAGGAGATAGAAGGAGACACTGTTACTGTTTTTAAAGTATATCATATCAGTTTGACCAAAAGTTGATCACAGGAGTAACCGGCCTACATGGACAAGCTGAAAATGGCCTTCAGCAGAGTGGTCATGTGCTGTGGGTAGAAAGAAGAAGCGGTTACGGGGCTGTGGTCGTCCTCACTGCCAGACCATCGGGAGGCAAAGTAACAGATGCTCACTTGGCCACTGCTACATTCGTATTCCTGCACTGGGCGGCAACAGAGCTTCCTTCCAGACACAGATCATTGGCAAAACGCCTGACTTGTGCTATTTCTTCAGTGGGAAATGGTGACAGGCAGCAGGAGATCCTTCTGGCATGATCCAAAATGTCCCTAGAGGCACAGGTTTCAGAGGCTACATACAGGAGAGCACATGATGTGCTCTGGGTGGGGAAATAGGCTCTTTTGTTGGGACAGATTTGCATATGAGATTGCTCAGTATTTTTGTTGTTTTTCAAGAGACAGGGTCTCCTCTGACTCACTGTGAAGCCAAATCAGCTTCAGTCCTCCTGCCTCAGCCCCCCAAGTACTAAGATTTGCAGGTGAGGGCCTCTGTGCCCTGTCAGGGATGCCTTAGTATTGCATCTGGGACCAGACATCTAGCAGCCTTCAGTGATTGGGCATGGCATTTCATACATATGTCTCTGTTTTCTTTTACTTTGGGTATTTTTTTATTTGTAAGCAGTTGAGTTCTACTTGGTGGTTTTTGTCAAAGTTCATTCCTTCTAGGGATTGTCGTGCATTTAAGATGTTCAGAACAAAGATTCTGAGTTCCAGCAATATGCCAACACTGAGACTATCTGATTGTAGCAGAGAGACTTTAACAATTAAAGTCAATTATTATTTTTTTTTTAAAAATGTGATGTGGGGAACTGTATCAGAATGGTGCAGGCTGAATTCTTCATCCTATGGCTGAGTTTAGAATGTGTATACATTTATTTTTTTAAAAAAGTCTGAATTGGTTTATAATTCTAACTAAGCACAACATTAAAGTATAGCACTCCCAAATTTAAAAGAGTTGGTTTGGTTTTGTTTGCCCATTTGGTGTCTCTTTATACGTAGTTTAAAAAGTCACATTGGGGCCATTTTTTGCTTTCAAAAGACTGCAACTTCATCCGAAATATAGGAGTTTGTGACATGAGTTTTCTCCAAAGAGCTCTGTAAAATCTCTGGACCAGTCTTGCCCTGGTGTGCCACTCACAAAATCTGTAGCATAAATATTTGAAGCCATAGTAATAATTTTTCATGCATCTGATATTGTCTTTATAATTCTGTTGTGGCTGTATGCTTTATTGATTTCGTGCCACTTTCGTGACATGAAATGAAATGTATTATCCCACTTAAACCATTATGGTTTCCTTTTGAATTACAATACTCGGTACTTGATCTTGTCATCAGGCTTCTTCTGTGCTCTGAGATGTGGTGTTCTGTCTTAGAGATTTGCTGCTTTGTACTCTGTATGATATAAATCAACATAGGACAAGTAAATCCAGGTTAGAAAAGCTGGGAAGAAAAGACAATTCAGCAGTTGATTTAGGAGTCATTCTAACTTAGTGTGTAGTCTGCTTGAGTTTTCTTTCTCCTCCAGAGTGCCAGGAGGGCAGAAAGCAGATCCTGAGACACTCAGCTGCATCTGGGCTGGGCACCGCTGCCAGATCCACAGCTCTAGCCCATCCTCTTCTCTTGCCTTCTCTGAAAGCATATTCCTAGCCTGTAGTCCACTCTTGACATTTGTTTTTAAGGCTTTTTGTTCTAAATGTTAGAATTCCTTCATGTTTGCTCTTAAGGTGTTCTCTCCTCTACTCCCAAAAGACTGTTGTCTTGTGCTGTTTGAGATAGTGTCACGTGTATCTCAGGCTAACCTCATACTCACTGTGTAGCCAAGGATGAACCTGAACTTCTGATTTGTCTACCTCTGCCTCATGAGTGCTGGAGCTGGTTTATGCAGGACTGATTCCAGGGCTTCTCCAATGCTAGGCAAGTGTTCTGTCAACTGAGCTGCAGCCCTAGTCTCTTGGGGGCAAGAAG
>NC_022020.1:59341900-59346658 GCF_000317375.1 Microtus ochrogaster
TGTCTGTCTGTCTGTCTGTCTGTCTTAGGTGAAGGGGACTTGGGGTCTTAGGTATGCTAGGCAAACGTTCTACCACTGTATTGCCAACCCAGACCCATGTATGTGTTTTTAGTCACTGATCCCAAACACCTAATACAATAGTTGGCTACTCAATAAATGTTTTATATTTGCTGAGAGTGAATGATTTTAGGTTACTGAAATTAACATTTGTAGACTTGTTTGGCTTCCTAATCACCAGTTCCTCAAAGATTATCTTGTGTAGTTCTGAAAAGGTAGCTGTCCTATTACATCACTGTGACATCATAAGGGTAACACTAAGGATCAGGAGATGATGGAAGAATCTAGTTAGAGTTCACACACATACACACTGGGTGGGGGATTTTAAATGATTAAAGTAAAACTGTGTGGTCTTTAGTTCTTCTGGAATATGTTATGTAAGTTGCAGACCTTTTTCTCAGTCAAAGGTTTTACAAATTTTCCATTTATTAAATATCTGGTAAGCCGTGACCACAGAGGTGATGGCAACATATCTTGAAAGATGCCTTCCAAAAAAACATATACTCTGTAGCTCTAGTAAGGAAAGAATGTAGAGAGATAAGTAGCATTATCTTAAATTAAATTTGTCTCCTAAAATTTCAATACAGCACTAAGAAACAATTTCCAAACAGGATTGCCCTGGCAAGTTTTATACCTCTAAGCACCAAAAAAAAAAAAAAAGAAAGATCATTTTGCTTTGACGTAAGTGAATTATGGAGGCAAGTGACTATAACCACATGGCAAAATGAAATTTCAGTTATGTAGCTAAGTGTCTTGTTAGGGTTTCTCTTGTGTGACAAAACACTATGTCCAAAGCAACTTGGGGGAAAAAAGGTTCTTTGTCTTCCATTTCCACGGCACTGCTCATCATTGCAGGGCGGGATCCTGCAGGCAGGAGTTGATGCAGAGGCCATGGAAGATGCTGCCTACTGGCTTGCTCCCCATGGCTTGCTCAGCACCCCTTCTTATAGAACCCAGGACCACCAGCCCAGGGTTGGCACCACCCTCTCCTGATTGATCACTGTTTATGAAGAGGCCACATCTTAATGAGGCCTTTCTCAGTTGATGTTCCCTCCTCTCAGATGTCTCTAGGGAGTTACAAGTGGGCTCAGCCATGCCTGACTCTTTTCTCAGCTTAGTGTGATTTTTTAGAATGTGCTTGCTGGGGATTCAAACTCAGGTCTCTATGCTCTGTCTGTCCACTACACCATCTCGTCAGACCCTCGGTGTTTAAGTCAAAATTACCTAATAGAAAAGCTGAGCTTATGCTGTGCCTGATTAGAAATGTTTAGAAAAATACCTTCCGTACAAGAAGATTGGTGATTTAATGAGCACCAGTATTTCAACTCCACTCAGCATGTTAGAATAGTTCATCCTGGTGATTTTAAAAAACAAAACAAAACACCAACAAAAGACTCCCAGACAAGTTGTTTAACAAAAGGGAAAAATTGGATTTAAGTTAATTGTTAAAATATAGCAGAGGATACTTATTAATGATGTGTATCTTTATACTGTGGAAAGAATGTCCTGAGTAGTATGAGCTGAGGGAACAAAATTAAGAGGGAAAGGTATGAACTTGCCATTTGCTTTTAAAAAGTAGTAATCTATCTTTAACCACCATGTCTGCTCCTCCCGTGAAGGTCTTCTTGGATAAAGAGACACTGTAGCCACGGTTGGTGTGTTCTATGAGTGTGTAGGTGTGGCCTGAGTTCCTAAACACTTTCTTATGCAATATAGACTATATAGACCAATGTAAATTCCCCATGTTGGATGCTCTTCCCCTGCGGCTGCCATTTGTAGGGAATTTCATGTGCACATTCAGACATGCAGACTTGCACAACTGCTTATTAGAGAAATATTCTTGGTTACTGAATGTCTCAAAGTTAAACATACAGGGTTTCCCATATATGGAAGAAAAGTAATTCCACCCACTTGCCATGCCTTGGCATGTCATGATGCCAGCCCTTCACATTTATTTGACTTCCCGAGCTTAAATAGACAGTGATGTAAAGCAGCAGTTAATGCTTCACCCAGCAAGACTTGGTGACTAAACCATCACACCGCAAGAGGAAGGGAAATTCACTTCAGTTTGGCCGCAGAGTGGACGTTGCATCCAGTCTAATCACCACCCTCTGAGTTAAAGTGACGGGATTATTTCTGTGCTAAAAAAGACAAGAAAGCAGAGAGAAGCAGGGACATTGGGTGGCTTGGCAGAGATCATAAAGCTGGGGTTGCAGTCCAAGTCTCTGTCTCTGTGTTTGTGTGTGTGTCTCTCTCTCTCTGGAGTCCCTGTCGTGAGCAGAGTTTCGTCTTTCTGACTGTCACAGCATTAGAAAGAAATGTCTCTCCACACACGTGCTTATTGAATTCTCAGTAGATAGCTTCTTCTGTTCTCAGTACTTGTAGCTGGGTCTGGTGATGCACACCTTTAATCCCAGCACTCTGGAAGCAAAGGTAGGTGAAGCTCTGTGAGTTTAAGGCAAGCCTAGTCTACATAGTGAGTTCTAAGCCAGCCAGGACTACATGGTGATATCCTGTCTCAAAAACAAAACCAAAAAGTCATGTTTTTAGATTTGAAATTTTCATTTCTGTTCTATCTTTTACCATTTCCTATTTGAGCTGAAACAGGAATTGGAGAATGCGTGGCCGTGTGGCCATGTGTCTTCTTAGCTGGATCTTAAACTGGAGGGTACTTGTTTACCACAAAGCAGCTGTTTATAAGAGCTAGTTCATTAAAACTTAATTTTAGCTGGGCAGTAGTGGTGCATGCCTTTAATCCCAGTGCTCAGGAGGCAGAGACAAGAGGATCTCTGTGAGTTCAAGGCCAGCCTGGTCCACACAGTGAGATCTGGGATGGGCTTCAAAGGTACACAGAGAAACCCTGTCTTGAAAAAAAAAATACAAAAAATTAATTTTAAATAAACCCTAGATGGACCCTGTGAATTTTTGAAGGCAGCACATGATCCAGTGTATCTGTGTGTGGCGCCCCCTTGTCTAGCATTGGTAATAGCTGGTGTTTCCTGATCTCTTTAGCAAATGTGCTTCTACTTATTAATTATTTCTACTTTAATCTTCAGAATAGCTCTATTCCTATTTTATGGGTAAGACGTAGATACACGGAGTGATTATAGAACTTGCCACAAATAGAAAAGTCCCTTCTGGGGTTCCAGTCCTCTGGCTCCAAACACTGACTCTCCAGCATTGTCCTGGCCCTTGTGCTTTTCCTAAGAGAATGAATCAGTTAAGTAGCTCCCCATGTTACATTTCAGCCTACGTTAAAACATGATTTATTATACATTTTAAGCTGTATTGCATCTAAATTTGAATTTACATTCTATACCCACTTACGGTTTTCTTTGGAGATACTTTATAAACCTGGGGCTTTTGAAATTGGATGTAGACTGTGTAAACAGGAAACACCGCTGTTTTGCTCTTTGAGCTTCTGCATAGTGTTCTAGAGAGTCTGCTCTGTCAAGATGCCTCCTCCCTATGGTTCTCTGCTTCTGCACCTTACACAGTTCTGTAGATTTGTAGTGTGGGGAGTGCAAATTTGCTCTTAAATTTTGGTCAAGATTTGGATTATTTTGATATTTTAGGGAGTACAGTGAGTAGATGTAAGATACCCAGGTTATGATCCCCCCTTTTTTACTTCCTCCCCACCCCATCCATAATTGTTCTCCCTGCCTGCATTGGCTTTTTATTTGGGGTTTGTTTTCGGGGTTTCTGTCCTGCCTGGTTCCTGCAATCGTTATGTCCCAAAGAAATCACACAGGGGTCTACATTAGTTATAAACTGACTGGCCCATTAGCTCAGGCTTCTTATTAACTCTTATAACTTATATTAGCCCATTATTCTAATATATGTTAGCCACATGGCTCAGTACCTTTTTCAGCGAGGCAGTCATATCTTGCTTCTTCTGTGTCTGCGCTGGGACTGCAGAAGAATGGGCTTTCCTCTTCCCAGAATTCTCCTGTTCTCATTGACCCACCTCTACTTCCTGCCTGGCTACTGGCCAATCAGTGTTTATTTAAAATATAATTGACAGAATATAAACATTTGTTCCACACCACTTGGTCATCCCTGTCCCAGTCCCCATCCCCTCATTGTGCTAGGATTGAAACCAGAGTCTCATACACATTAGGAATTGGCTCTAGCAGGGCAGTGGTAGCTCACACCTTTAACCCCAGCACTTAGGGAGCCAAGCCATCTGGTACAAGCCAGCCTGGTCTACAAGAGTTTGTTCCAGGGCTGGAGAGATGGCTCAGCAGTTAAGAGCATTGCCTGCTCTTCCAAAGGTCCTGAGTTCAATTCCCAGCATCCACATGGTGGCTCACAACCATCTGTAATGAGGCCTGCAGGAAGAATACTGTATACATAATAAACAAATAAATAAATATTAAAAAAAAAAAGAGTTTGTTCCAGGACAGGCTCCTAAGCTACAGAGAAACCCTGTCTCAAAAAACAAAACAAACAAAAAAATTGGTTCTACCACTGAACCACACCATCAGCCCTCCAAGTGTTCTTAACCAGATCCTATAAGATAAGTATCAATGCAGACTTCTGAGGTAATGCAGAGGGTATGCTTTGGTTTTTACCTACTACTAGGAGGGAAAAGCCTAGCAATTCGTTAGCTACTGGGCATTCTTTGGAAGGGCAACTAACAGTTGTCTAGCTTCCGTGTTATTCCTTTGTTTAATGACTGAATAATTGTGCCCGTCCTCT
>NC_022020.1:59348583-59358211 GCF_000317375.1 Microtus ochrogaster
TTTGTTGAAGATGCTCTCTTTCTTCCCTTGTCCTCTGACTTTAAGTGAACAGGCAGAAGTGGTTTTCCTGGGGACTTAGTGGTGTCTTTAATGACCCCTAGATATACCTTTTTATACAAATGGCAATTAGATAGACTTCAAGGTATTTACTTAATCTTTCTTCTTGATGTACTTTATGCTGGTCATTTACCTTCTTGTTTGCATGTGTTTCTAAGTAGTGTACCCTAAAGACCAAAAGGAAATTCCAGCCTCACTCTTTTCTTCCTTAGAAACTGTAGGCACTCAAGGCATGGTCTACATTCTAGCACTTGGTGGTCATAACACTGGGAACCTGTGAGGAGAGAAGTCTGTGCCTTGCTTATGTGGTTCCATTATGTTTCATGTAATCTCCTTCAGTCTAAAGTTCTCAGACCACTTTCAGAAGGTTGTACTGGACCTGCAATGATACTTAGTGTCTTTTCTGCAAAAATGTTAGGAAGTAAAGGAAAGATTAGTGAATTAATCTCAAATCTGAATTAAAAAGCTGCAGAAAAGTATTTTTTAGGTATTCAGTTGAAAAAGAAAAGAGCCTGTCTGGGAAGGACTTACTGTAGTTAATTGTACCAAAGCATCTGGATTTCCACTTAGGATCCATAAGTAGGCTAGTCAGAGACCATCGCTTTGTATTAAATGCTCGTCCCTTTCTACTTGCTATTTTCTCATATTTCCAACGCTGCATTGCTGCATCATGCAGGCTCTAGATGCAGTGAATTATGACTCTCTTGTTTGAAGGAAAGAATCCCATCTTCCTTAGCTTTAAAATAGTCTTTCTGAAGAGCCACTGTCAATTTCTGTGCCTGGTAACAAGCAGCAAATGCAAGAGTTTTATGTAGCACTTGGTGTGATTGTTACAAGAATCTGCAGTACTTCCGAGGTTGCTGAGAGAGGTTTTGTTTCATACTCCCTGCTTCAGCCAGTGGGAATGTAATACTGAGAAGAAAAAGCTGTTTATACATTGGCTCTGTACACATGAAGAACGTGTGTTTTCACTGAAGGTACTCCACTTAAATCCTTTGTGCAATGTAAACCAAAGGCCTTGGCTACCAAGTCCTAGCTGGAACTCCCCCGTCCTGTGCCCTGTGAGTTGTTTGGTCTCGATCTCCAAAGCCCTCCCTGCCCACATGCTGCTTGGTTATTATTTCCAGTCTTAGCTTGTTGTTTCATAGAAAGTGTAGTCGCTAGGTTTTTAATGTACTTTGCAGCAAGAATACAAGAACACTCTGCTATCTAATGCTTCTTCAGTGTTCATAGACTCTAAACACACACAAAACAGCAGAAGCAGCTGTACCCACAATTCTAAAAATAAAAAAACAGGGACATACTATATACCCCTGATTGGCCTGGAACTCACAGTGTAGACTAATCTGTCTTTGAACTCAAGAAGATCTACCTGCCTTGTGGGATTATGGTGTCTGCTGCCATACCAGGCGTTTACCCGTTCTTCTCAAGAGCAGACAGATCTTAAAAGTTCAGCCGCCATTTCTGTTGTCTATGTGTCATACTCCCTCCAGACAGCACATACCTCCTACACTACACCATCTGACTTTGGTGGACTGAAGGAGAAAATACTGACTGGACCAGGCTGTCTCCTTGGAGGGAGAACTCATACATCCTGTCCTTTGTGCATGGTTTTGGTTTTTTGTTTTGTTTTGTTTTGTTTTGTTTTTGGTGAAATCAATGCAATTCCCTCGCAGTCAGATGGTGGTGGTTTTGCTGTGTGGCAGTGAGGGTGCTATCCCGGAGAGTAAGATAAACTCTTAAAGTGACTGCTCCTATTTAGCATGCTTCAGTGTATCTGTATCCTGAAGTGAAATTTGGTGCTGTACAAAAACCGCTACTTTTCATGTATTAGGACATGTACTTACTGGAGTAGTTTTCTTGGACTTCAGAAGTGAAATGGATCAGTAAGAAGTCTACAGTCAAGTGACCTCCTTCCTTTAGAATATGTGGAGGTGTGTCATCAGTCCCCAGAACCAAAACCGTATAATTCACTTTTCCTACAGTGTGCATGATGTCACGCACATGTAGCTGTCATGTCATCCTTCCTAACCTTGTTCTACACATGGCATTCTCTGATGGTGTCCATTTAGAAAAACTGGGTTCTCCTTCTTAAATATCAATGGGCATTTCTTCTGATGGCCTATATTTATAGTAATACAATTCCTACTTACTAGCCTGCTGATCTTAGTTTGTTTTGTTTGTTTGTTTTCAAATACTTGAAGAAAGTTTATTTTTCATTGTTTTAGATATATTGTTACATTAAAAATATCTTTTTGAAGCTTTCCTGTTTCAGATTTTATTTTTAATTTATAATGTTTTTTTTAAACAAACCATGGTTATCTAGAAGTAATTACTTTTTTGCTTATTGTATAGTTCCACTAAAAAACACAACATACAGGGTTTCCCATACTAACATTCATGAAGACGAGGTAGAAAGATCATCACAAATACAATGGCAGCCTAGTCTAGGTAGTGAGTTCTAGGTACATGCTACATAGCAAGACCCTGTCTCACCACAAAATAAAAATAAATCTTGCTAAGCTAAGTAGGAATGCTGAGACCAGAATGTGGTCTTTGACCCAACAAGATGGCTTCCTGTGTGTCATCTTGTTTTTCTGACTTTCCTCTGTACGTGTGTCACTGTCCAGACTGACAGTTTGAGCTAAGAGGCTCATAGTGGCTTTTAGAATCTAGCAGGTGTTGGTGACAGGAACAGGGCAGGGCCGGAACTCTACCTCACCTGTTCTCCAGGACACTGGGAGTAGCCTCAGTGAGCACCTGTGTGGGTCTGTCACTGTGTCCTTGAGGGTGCAGTTTGGATTTCTGACTTTTACAGCATCCCTCTGCATTGCGCATTTGTTTGGTAGATGAAGGTGGAGTGGAAAGCCTGCTGTCTGGCAAGCTTTTAGGAATCGGCATCTACTTTGCTGTAAGAGAATATGGTGAGACACATGGTAGTTAAAATATTTCAGTTATTCTTTGAAATATCTCGGCTGTGAGCCTAAAAACGTTACTGGGAAGGGCTCTATTGGTAAGTAGGACATGTACATCTCAGGTAGGCTTCTGACTGGTGTAGCTTTTAACCAGCGATTGGAAGACAGACATTTGGAGAATCAGTAAGTTTGTTCCAAGCGTAGGGGTGACTTGAAAGAAAATACAGGCAAGAGTGGGAGAGAGAGAGACAGAGACAGACAAAGGCTTAATTTAGGAGAAAAGAATAGGGAATGGGACAGGATGTGGGAAGAGATGACATCGGGCATAGGGATTAGAAGAGTTATGGAGCCATTTGAAATATAAGAAAAAGTTGTGGTTCAAATATTTTGGTATTGAGAGACAATACACTGAGGTGTGGTAAATGGCCTGCCCCCCCCCAGGAAGAATGCTGGCAAGTTTCATTGTTTAACAAGAAAGACCATAGGAGAACAAAGGTGGAAATGCTTAATAAATAGGTAATCATATAATTTATCAGCCACTCCAGGTCTCTGTAAGAGAAAGAATAGTGGAGAGAAAATATATCCATGAGTCTGCCCTAGGTAGATCAGGGCATGTGGCTTACCCATTATCCTAATTACTTGTACTTCATTAATAAAGTACAAAGATTAAAGAATTAAAATCCCCAGTATTGGAAGTAATACATTGTGCTGAGGATATAACTCTGTGGTATTGGAGCACTTGCCAGTATTCAGAGAACCCGGTCTGATCCTAAAGCCATACAAAGACAAAAGCAAAAAATAAAACTACACATAAAGGTAAGAATTATCATTCGGTCAGGAGGTGTGAGGTAGTCCCTGGTGTTGACAGACAGATGGTGGTGTTTCTGTGGTGATGGACATGGCTCCTAAATGTCACATCAGGTCACCAGTTCTAGTTCCTCACTGAAGCTGCTGATCTTTACTTAGTAAAATGCTGTTCTAATTTCATTTCTGGGGCTGTGATAAAAATATCCTGAACAAAAAGCAATCAGGGGAGGAAAGTGTTTAGTTGGCTTTCAACTCCAGGCCCATTAAACAGGTCCAAATACAAGTCCATTACTGCAAGGAAGCCAAGGCAAAAAAAGACTCAAGCAGTTAGTCATATCACACCCGTAGTCAAGAACAGAGAGAAGAGAATGCTTGCTAGCTGTTGTTTGTTTCTTGGAAAAGTGGCGTGTCCCAGTCCACGGGGCTAGTAGGTCTGAGAGTCATTGTGAGGCTTCAGGTGTGCCTGAATTACCCTCAGTTCCTTTCCTTACCACATGCATAATGAGCTTGTTTTATCTTTAATTTCAGTTTCAGAGCACTAGTGTCCAATAGTATATGCTCACTATAGAACACAAAGTTTCAGTTTATTATGTTACTGGGTTGTACATGGTTAAACTTTACGTTCAGTTGTCAGTCTGGTCCAAATCTCCCTGCCCCCCATTTTATTTTGTGTGTATGAGCTTTTTGCTTGCATGTATATGTGTACCACTTAAGTGCCTGGTGTCCATGGAGGTCGGAAGACAGCTTCAAATCCCTTGGAACTGAGTTACAGATGATTGTGAACCACCATGTGGATGCTGGAAACTGAACCCAGGTTCTCTGTAAGAACAAGTGCTCTTAACTGCTGAGCCATGCTCCAACCCCACATGTCAGCTTGACATAGAGTCATCTGGAAAGGAGAAACCTTAGTAGGAAGATGCTGCCCCCAGGTTCCCTGTAGACAAATCTGTGGGGCATTTTCTTAGTGATTTCTGCCCACTATGGATGGTGTTGTCCCTGGTGAGGAGGTCCTAAGCAAGCCATGGAGAGAGCCAGTAAGCCATTTTCCCCACAGCTCTTCTGTGCTCCTGCTTGAGTACCTGCTCTGACTCGGCAGTGGAGCGGGACTGGGACATGTGAACCAATAAACCCTTTCCTCCCCGGGTGGCTTTTGTTACAGTGTTTATCACAGACTGGAAGAGCCTGATTGGCTGTCCACCCCCTTCTCCTTTCTGGAAGCTGGTGTCTGCTGTGGGCTGGTAGTTAATTGAGAAGAGGCTTCTTTCAACACTGCTCTCTGATTTCAGCCCTTTCCCAGGATTCCCTCCCCTGGAAGTAACAGTTAATCACCTCCAGATTCAAAATGAGCACAAAAACTTAAACTTCATGTTGAATAGAAATTGTGCATGATTGAGATAACAATTTATCTTTCATTGAGAAACAAATGTTTCTTCCCCACAAAGATAGACATGTATATTGTAGCTGAATAAATATTTGCTTTTAGTCTGAACAGATTAGATTTTGTAATCCCAGACTGTTTGTGTCTATCCAAATAGTATTCTTATCAGACTCGTATGCACTACCAATTTCCCAAAAACAGATTACTTGACAAATAATTAAGTATATTACATAAAAACAACTTAGAATTAAATATTATAACCTATACTATGGGTTGATGAAAGTTTGTGGTTGTAGTGCATGAAGCTTACTCTACTGAAAATAAAGATTAACCCTTTCCACTCTACTATAAACAAGAAATTAAAACAGCTTCTGCTTGGCAGCTTTTGCTTAAAGCTTCCATTTTTATAGGCCGTGGAGTTTTAGTACGGGAGAGAGTCTAATTTGTGTTAGTGTCTCTTTTGATTAAGAGTGGACAAAATAACAAACAGTTGGGGTCAGAGGAAAGAGTGGAGCTGTTCGACTTTTCTCTGTGAAGCAAACAAAAATGTCTCCCCTGCAGATTATTCTCGTATATAAAACTTTGTGTGTTAATTGTATATGTGGGTGGATGCACACATGCTGTGGCCCCTGCATGGAGATCTGAAGGCTCTTGTGGGAGTCAGATCTCTCTTACCATGTGGCTTCTGAGGATCAAATGCATACATACTTGGTGGCAAGGTCTTTACCCACTGATCCCCAGCCCTATCAATACTTTTTGTTTTTGTTTTTAGAGACAGGGTTTCTCTTTGTAGCTCTGGCTGTGTTGGAACTCACTTTGTAGACCAGGCTGGTCTTGAACTCACAGAGATCTGCAAACAGTTGAAGCATATTAGGAGAATTGTTATTTACTGAATTGGGGAACTGTCTGGTCACCTCTTTTAATTGGACACATCCCCTAGTCAGTCAGAGCTAGGACATAGACCTTGTTTGTCAGGTAGTAAACTCGAGGGTTTAGAGAACGTGAAAGAAAGCGCTTGCATTTTCTGTCGCTGAGAATAGTCTTACTTTAGTCCCATTGTGTCGCCTGTCTGTCCCTTAGACACAGAGGAGGAACTGGTTTACACCTTTAAGACCTCAAATAGAGAAAAGTAGTTCCTTCTAGTGTGTTCTAATGAGATTTGCATAGCGAATCTTCCATGACTAGGGTTAGCCGTAGCTACAGAGCCAGTAGGGGGAGCACAGTACATGGGTTTGTCTACACATCTTGAATACTGAGGGGTGGAGCTATGGGAGCTAAAAGTTCACCATGCATCTTAAAACAGGCAGTTGTTTTCCTGCTGTCCTCGACATGAGTTCAGCTGGAACTTCGTCCTGAGATGGTGACATTTCTTATATCTACTGATAAAATCCTGTCTTTAGAATTATTGGGAGTCATGGTAATGATCTGTATTTTAATTTTTTTTTTCACATGGGTCGCTATGGTTGGTTTTCGTCATTGCTACGTGTATTTTATTGAAGACCTGGAGTGCTGCATGAGAAATATTCTGTGTGCTTTCGTCAGCACTGCTGTTCACATACACAGACGCTTAAGGGCACTTTAAGTGGAAGTTGTGGAGATAGAAAAGTATGCTTCCCTAAAGTCCTGCCTCAGCCATGTTGTGAAGGCGTTTTGAATAGAGGCTTGAGTACACGGCCACACACTGCTCAGTCTTCTCCATTCTGACTCCATTTTCAAAGTCTGCCACCACCACACGTCCCCACCCTGATCTCCCCCTTGACTGAGAACTCTGCTAAGAGAGCTCATTGGAACTGAGTGAAATGCACTACCAACACTTAACTAAGACCGAGGACTTAAATGTGGAGCTTTGTTTCAGGCTTTGACGGTCTTTTTGGACATGGAGATCTTGCTTTGTGGTTTGGGTCATCACAAAAGGTGGGAAAGAGGCTGCTCCTGTATTTCATAGTGGGTCACAGTTGAGGTGGGTTTCCTGTGAAGTTACTGTGAATATAGTTGGTTTGTGGTTTTTATGAAAAGTATTTCTAAACTTTAACTCGTGGGATATTTTATACATGAATACAGTCAGAAATTGTTCTTCTTTCTTTCTTACTGGAAACAAGGACCTGGAACTACACTGCAAGCGCTGTATAAGAGACTTTGCAGACTAGTTGAGGCCAGAGGACAAGAAGAAGGGGTGTATGTTCCCATCAACATTTGTTCACAGAAATGGATAAATGTGCAGAGCAAACATAATTAGTAATAAATTACATCAAGGTTCAAAAGAAGTAGATATAAATGTAGAAAGTTTTTACAGATCTGAGATTTTTTTTTTTTTAAATAATAATGCAGCTAGCAGAAGTTGGGAAAGAACTTTACCAGTACCAGAAAGATGATTCAGGGAGTGGAGGCACTTGCCTGCCATGGCTGGCAGCCTAATCCTGGGTCCCACAGAAAGGAGGAAGGAAGGAACCAATTCCTCAAGGTCGTCCTCTGACCTCCTCATGACCTCCACATGTACATGGTGGCAGATATGCAGCCTGTAGATGCATGATGTGTGCACACCACAAACACTAATTATCAAGTTTTAAATTTAAAATAAAAGAATTTATCAGTGAAAACCTCTAATTCCCGCTAAGACTTTCTTTTCCTGTTACCCTCGCCAAGGCTACAGGCAAAAGCATCATAGCTAGGTTACTCAAGTGCCAGGCAAAGGAATCCAAAAGTTCTGGTTGGAATCCAAAGCATCTAGAAAATACCTTTCCTGTAAGTTTTGTGCATGACACAGGTGTTCGTCCCTGCAGCGTCCCCTGTACTTTCCCTGTCCTTCTTCCTGTGGCTGTCCTGTGAACTCGGACAGAGTAAACACTGTATTTGGAGCTTCCCTGGAGAGGAAGTGTCTTCACACTTAGGAAGTGCCTTCTGACCTGCCAGAGGAACTCCTCAATTGCCGCTCTGCCCCACCTCATGCTCCCTGTGAGGTAACTCCTCTTTCCAGGTGGATTTTCTCATTAAATATTATTTCAGTTCCAATTACTGCTATAAATTAGTGATATGTACTATGAGATTTTTTAAAAAACTGAAGCAGTATGCTACCTGCTGGTTTTGTGATCTTCTCAAGAGACTAAGAAAATGTGACAAAAAAAAAAAAGACATCCTAAATTCTTTGACGTCAGATAATATATTTCTGTTCTTTGCAGAATATATTTTTCTAATAGAGAAGGGGAAATACTCTAAGAAATGTATGCTAATTGTAAAACATGTGAAGTCTTTCATTATAGTTAGATTTATATGAGATACGTACTTTTAAGGTATAATGCCTGTGAAATAAATGTAAGCTAAAATTGGGAATAAATAATATCTTTGAATTAAATCAGACTACCAATGCTGAATTTAGTTATTCTTGCTAAACGGCATGTCAGAAAATTTAATCAAAATTGGGGAATTTTGCTTTTAAAATCCTTTTCACATTATATTTACTTAAATATTTTTCTCACCAAATGACTTTGAAGGTAAAAGCACATCAAAGGAATGTTCAGGAATGCCTTTGTGAGGACGACGGGGACTGCCGTTAATGGTAGAGTCGGTTTCACTCCCTCACAGTTTGCTAATACAGTTACCAGATCATGTATTGACAGATCTTGAATTTTACCCATTTTTCTCAACAAATTTTACCGGTAATAATTATAGTAATTATGTAACGTTATTTTTAAAACTGTTAGGCATCGTTCCACTTTGCTTCTATCTCCTCTGTTTGAGTTCTAGTTCCCGTAACTTAGGGAATTGAATTCCAGAGCGTCAGCGTTTCCAAACACCACACCAACACTGTTCAGTTGTGTGCCTCACCCTGTGGTGTGGTCTGTGACTTGTGCTTTGGTGTCTCGGACTTTGGTTGTGTGTTGGAGAAGGAAGGTCATACTAAACACTGAACTGTCATCTGAAATTCTCGCTGAGATGTCTTGTGTACGTATAGGCAGCAGTGAGACTGAATTCTGCAGTTGTAATCAGGTGTGCTGCTGGGTGGGACCATCACCCAGTAGGTGTTGTGTATTGTATCCCCCTTCGAAGAGTTATTGAAGGAAAATAAGTTCGTGGGGCTTCCTTGTGGTGTTGAACATGGAACAGAACACATCCCGTCCCAGTGGGCAAATCTAGTTATGGTCATGACGGGCACGTCTCTTCTCCACGCTCTGTTCCTTCACTTGTAGTGCCAGAAACATTTGCACTTAACAAGCCTTGAGTCACCGCTCACAAGTGCTGAGGTTTCATATTTTGTTTTCTGACCCTTGTACCGTAATTGTTAACACCATTTTAACACTTATCTTAGATATAAATGAATTTTAAGCTGGTTGTTTTGTATCTCTAAGCAGCTTTATGGTTACTAAGACAATGACATATGAATGAAGGGTTGAAGGGAAGAGGAGAGGCAGGGAGGGGAGCAGAGAAAAATGTAGAGCTCAATAAAAATAAAAAATTGAATAAAAACAAAAAATTT
>NC_022020.1:59358499-59362636 GCF_000317375.1 Microtus ochrogaster
TGTCTCAAAAAAAAAAAAATAACCAAACAAAAAGACCTTTTGTTTCTATTTTTAAGGCAGGAATATACTTGTAATTTCTTTTACTGGAGTATGAAAGAAGAGAAAAAGAAGACGAATCAACAAAAGTTCTTTTGTGAGTGCCTCCATGAGGAACTTGGGTGTTTACAGCACATGGGAGTGTTCATCTTACCCAGGTCTGCAGCACTTAAGAACAGATATGAGCAGTGTATTCAACAAGGTCACACAGACGTAGAGGGGACGCTCAGAAGGCCCCACTCCTCCTTCCTGCCACACATAGGCGTCAGGTGTCACCAAGTGAAGTTTTTCACCCCCATAGACTTGATGATCATCTTTATTTTATTAAAGGAATTCTAGTCCTCACGTCTCTCCCACGTTAACTACAGTCATCCAATACACAGGCGCGGGCGCCCACCCCCACACCCCTCTCCACACACCCTTCTTCTCTCCTTTGATTTGGTCTGCTCATCTAACAAACCTTGTCTGAACCTTGTCTTGGCAACCATTGTTCCCCTCAGCTTTCCTGGAATAGGCAAGTTTTCCCTGAGAAGCCGCGGAAAGTGCTGTTGAACAGAGGAGAAGCATTCTCTTTGAACAGACCAGATTGTAAACACAGCACTGTTGCCTCATGGCTGTGCCGTCTTGGCCTCAGACTGCACTGCAGCCCTGCCAGCACAGCACCCCTTAGACACCTCCTGTGCCCGTTCATTTAATATTGTTCCCAGGTGAGGTCCATGAGCGTTGACTGTCATCTTCCAGCACTAGCCACATTGTAGAAGGGATGTTCCCTTTCTTAGGCAATTTCTATAAGACATCTTTATTTCATCCTTATTCTAAAATAAAATATTGGCAGTGTCTAGTCTTTATTTTTAGTTCTTTATATGTATTTATTTGTGTGTATGTGTGTTGTATGCATGCACATACACAAGTGTGGAGAAAGTCTGTGCTCTCCTCCCACCTTGTGAATCCCCAGGATCTAACTTAAGTCATCAGGTGCTTTTACCCACTGAACCGGCTCACTGGCCTGGCAGAGCCTATTTTGTGTTCATAATCATCATCGCTCTACATTTAGAAAGTGTGTGTGTGTGTGTGTGTGTGTGTGTGTGTGTGTGTGTGTGCGCGTGCGCACATTTACATAGGCTCTGTGATTAAACTTAGTTGCCAGTCTTAGTGGCAAGCACCTATCCCCAGTGAGCTATTTTGCTGTCCAGATATTTTGTTTTTGAAAGCATAAGAGACAGAGTTATGCTTGGTATCTCACATTCAGTTCTCCTTAAAGAAGGTTTCCTGTGTATCCTTCATGATATATTTTAAACACATACACACATAGGTAAGAAGAGAATTTCATGTAACCCAGGCTGGCCTCAAACTCACTTTGTATCTTGTAGCTATTTATGGGACATAAGCTGGGAAGAAGTGAAAGAGAGTCACTGGAACGAAAGAGGCAGGACTTGGACTTGGTGTGGGGGGCATCTAATCCCCGCACTCTAGAGACAGAGGCAGGAGGATAGCTGTAAGTTTGAGGCCAGCAAACAATATAATTAGACCTAGTCTTACAAAACAAAAGCTTGTGTTTCTCTTTGCCTCTCAGTTTTTAGCATCTTTTATTTCTGGTGTTTTTGAGATTCTAGTCATGTGCTATATTACTTCTTTTCTTTCTTATTAGGCTCTTTCATTATGGAAATTGATGTTTTCGGTCCTGAGACCTTTTCCATAAAATAATTATTTAGTAATGTTTGTTTTTCTGTTTGCAAAACAGAAAAAGCTCTATGCTAACTTCTGTGTACCAGTTCCCTGGGCACCATTTCCTCTGCATCAGTTCCCTGGGCATCATTTCCTGTGTACCAATTCCCTGGGCATCATTTTTCTGTGTACCAGTTCCCTGGGCATCAATTTCTGCTGGTTTTCTCTGTCTTTATCTTTTTCTTATTGTTGTTCCGCTTTCTCAAATTTATATCCAACCCTACTGTCATATTTGTCATTTCTGGTAGCGTATTTCCATTTTCTAAGAATTCTGTTTTGTTCTCAATCACTCCTCTGTATACCAGCCTCCTTTCCTGCATGTAGCCTACCTACCTTCACTTTCCCTCACTTAGTAATGACCAGCATCGGCTCTTCCCTGCACTGCCTCCCTTCTGTGGGCCCACTCGTCTTCCTGCCCTTCCGTTTCCCCATTCCTAAACTAGACGCGAGACAGGTGAAGCCAGAGGTTTCCGCACTGCGCTCTTCTCATTGGGGCTCTTGCATACACACAGGCCAGTCTCTTGGGTCCGCCCCTTTAATAAGAGGAAGCATGTCCTTTCTTCTGCCAAAACACAAGAAGTGTTTATGGGACTGAGTAGTCAGGGTGGTACAGACGTTCAGTCAGACTTCCATTTGCGACCTGCACACCACCACCCGCTTCCTAATCTCCAGCCTCCCGGGAGTTCTAGAATATACACTCATCCATTTCTGTTACCGTGCACCTAGCTGGAACTTTTCTCATCTGTTGCCCTCATTGGATTCTGGTGGTATATTTACAGTTCCCAGGTATATGTCTCCTTCTGACCCAGACTCATCAGCCCCACTGTCTCCTGAGCTCTCTGCTTGAGTAACTGGTAGACATCTCAAACTTGGCATATCCGAAAGGGATATGGTCTTCCTGAAGCTTTTTTTCAGGAGAATACTTACTGTTCCTAAAAATAAGACCCAAGAATGAATCATGCAGGAAAAGAAAACAGTAGACTATAAAATGATTCTCCAGGTAGGAGACAAAGTTGCTATAAGCCCAGGATTTTGCCAGATTTCTAAGGTGTCCACCCTGACTTTGCTGTTCAGGTACCTTTGCGATGTCTTAGTCTTTGTATACAGTTTGGGACGGTAATAGTAATTCTTCCTCTCTCAGACAACGATTTATTTAACAAATAGAAAAAGCTAGAAACAGGTTTGCACAGAGTATATTTTTAGTAAGTAGTAATTACCTTTGTTCTGTTTATCCACATCATCATCATCAGATAAAAAGATTACCAGTAGGATCCATTCTAGGAATATAAAGTTGATCAACAGTTCCCAGTCAGTAAGTACAATCTACTGCTTCAAGGATTGGAGATGCAGCTCAGTAGTAGCATTTGCATGCCCAGGGTCTTTGGTTCAATCCTAGCATCCCCCTCCCAAAAAAGAAAACAATACTTAGCATAAAATGAAAACTCAGTAACTACAGTAAATACAGAAAAATAAGCCGCACAATTGAAAATGAGTTTAGATGGGAAAAAAAGTTTAGACACTGCTTGTTAGCCATAAGAGATTCTTCAGCTTGATAAAGGACATCTGTGGAAAGGGCATTGCTGGGCCAGGTGTGGTGCGCACACCTTTAATCTCAGCACTGGCAAGGCAGAAGAATCAGGCAAATCTCTGAGTTTAAGACCAGCCTGGCCTACATAGCATGCTCCAGACCAAAGCTACATAGTGAGACCTTGTCTTAAAAAAGAAAAATAAAATCTTACCACTAAAATTATATTTAATAGATAGGTGTTTGCCCTATACTCATTCACATGGTAAGGGTATCTGTTCTCACAACATGATGTTCTACATGAAAGACCCTAAAGACATCACCACAATGCTTAGATCTGACACACACTTGGAGCAAAGTAGCTGGGTACAAACAACATATAAAAATCTTTTTAAAGTGCTAAGAAATAGAAAAAAGTCCCTTTCACAACAGTCTCAAATAAAACTGAAAAGGATTTCAGCAGTGCTGAAAATAATTCAAATAATTGAAAAGTGGGATCGCATGAAATTCAGGTGCCTCTGCACAGCAAAGGAAGTGGTCAGCAGAGTGAAGACTGAGTCTTCAGAAACGGGTGTGTGTGCTAGTTAATTGTCGGACAGGGCTGCAGAGCTAGTATATGTAAAGAAAAGTCGAGTGCTAAAAACCCAGGTCATCTAAACAGCAAATGCAATAACGTGAGCAGACAGGTTGTCAAGAAACACAAATGGCCAAGATGTGGATGAAGAAAATGATCAGCATACTAGCCATCAGGGAAATGCAAATCAAAGCTGCACTGACTGTCTCAGCCCTGTCAGGAAGACAAACAACAATAAACTCTGGCAAGAACACCAGGGGAAGCCGGGCGGTGGTGG
>NC_022020.1:59363980-59364488 GCF_000317375.1 Microtus ochrogaster
TCCCAGCAACCACATGGTGGCTCACAACCATCTGTAAAGAGGTCTGGCGCCCTCTTCTGGCCTTCAGGCATATACACAAACAGAATATTGTCTACATAATAAATAAATAAATATTAGAAAAAAAAACATTCATGCATATAAAACAAATAAATACTTAAAAAAATATTGTTGAAAGGCAGACCTCACAGGGAATTGAGAACTGTGGCTGTGGTAAGACCCTGAAGTCATGAGCACATGTAGTGCAGTGTTAGTCATAGTTTATTGATTGTTTACTAGTAACCAGTAAGTTGATGATGAAATTCACAAGGAAATTACAAAGAAACTAAAATAACCAAAAGTCATTTTGACAAATCAGAAATTGGAGGACTCCCCATACCTATTTGCAGGTTTGTTACAGTCTAGAGTCAGTACAGTCGGTTATTAGTGACCATAGTTTACAGAACAGTGGGCAGGGGTGTTAGTGACCATAGCTTACAGAACAGTGGGCAGGGGGTGTTAGTGACCATAG
>NC_022020.1:59364750-59388922 GCF_000317375.1 Microtus ochrogaster
GGGTGTTAGTGACCGTAGCTTACAGAACAGTGGGCTGGAGTCCAGAAATAGGAGGGTGCATCCACAGTCAATGACATCTCAGCAAGGGGGAGAAGATAATTCTAGGGGGAAAGATAGCCTGTTAGTGCCAGAGCAATTAAATACCCATATCCTCCTCCACCCTGTGAAACAAACAGAACTTGGCTCTTGCTCCATGCCAGACGCATTGGTACAAATGGGTCATGGACTTAAACACAAGAGTTAGGACTGTGAGACCTGGTGGAGAAACTGTAGAAGAAAAGCTTTGGAATTATAGTGGCTGAACCCTGGAAACAGCTAGTAAATAGAAAAATTGAGGTCTATTCACAGAAGGGAAAACTACGGAGCATTACAAAGGGATGCGTTATACATCAACCATGGAACAACCCGAAAAAGCACTGTACTGCATCAGAGAGGCGGAGCCAGAGTGTGTGTATGGTCTGATCTGTTTGTGTGAGATTCTAAAGGGGCAAAGGAATGTTTCGGTAGTTGCCTGGAGTGAAATGGAGTGTATTACGGAACAAGACTAACTATGAAAGGCCCAGGGGAACTTTCTGGAGAAATAGAAATATTCTCCATCTTGATTATAATAATGGGTTATGTGAATGGTTACATTTTTCAAAACTCGTGTTGTATACATAGGTTACTCCTTCTTAAAACTGTTTAAAAGTGAGATAGAACATAAAGAGCTTTGGTGCCAAGCGAGCAGAGGAAGAGTGTTCATCAGAGGCAGGGAGCACTGCATCTTTTCCAGAGGGGGAAGGCTGCTCCTAGAGCTGTGCCTTAGGCCAAGACCTCTACCCCCGCCCCCCAGTGCCTGCCTTTCCATCCCTCTTGGAGTGGAGTGGTAAGGCTGGAGCTAGTCTGTTTCCTCATACCAAACCAGGGGCTTCTTTGCATTCCTTAGTCATTTGACACCTTGTCCCTTCCCTGAAATGACCCTTTTCTAGGTACCTGCCTCTGTTACCAGGTGACATTACCTTTGCTTACTTACGGTTTTAGTTTTAGTTGCTCCCCAAGCTCAGTCCTGCATGCCATTGCTTATACTCTGCAATGCACATGGGTGACCACCTCCACTTCTGTGGTTGGCTCTGGTTTAGACCCCCCATGCTTGCCAAGTCCCCTCACTGTCTTCTGAACACTCCCCTCTGGTTGATTGTCTCCAGTGGTCTTGAGTAGCCTTGGGGGCGGAGGTGGTTCCGGAGCACTCTGACAGAGTATGCGCTGCTTCAGAATTTAACCCACTAGACTTTAACTCCGTGGACTGGGACCCCATTTCCTTCTGCATTTTGCACTAGCTTCTCAACTGTGTAGAACAAAGCCCAGGGTTTTGATGGGCCATGAGCGTCCCTTCACAGTCTGTCTTCAAACTGTCTTCATTCTGGTCCCATCTCCTGCCATCTGTGCACCCTCAGCTGCAGCATTTGTGCCAGCTTGTGATCTTCTCAGCATGTCCCAGTTTGGACTGACCACACATTTTTATTTACATGCTGCCTTCTCTTGTGCAACGCTGTCTCCTGGCAGGGCGTCTGATTTCCTCGGGATAGCATGTTCTTTCTTAGCAGGACTTTATAGTGTTCCAGACCCCTTCTCCCAAAAAGCTTATAGAAATACCCTGTGTATTTATCCAGTGATACCAGAAGAACGTGTGTGATGCAATGTGTGTGTGTGAGAGAGAGAGGAGCCCATAGCAGATACTTGATTTTAAAGGGGGTTTTTGTTTACCTAGGTTAGCTTTAACCATAATAATTTAAAGCTGCATGTATTAATATGAAATTGCTGCCGAGTTCCCAGTATTCCAGTTTACTTACCCGTGCTCTTCTAGATCTGTTTTAATTTTTTCAGTTTTCCACTAACTGTCCAGTTTATAGTGGATATTGTTGTACTTAAAGAAAAGCAAATCTTTCTCTAACTTTAGAAGGGTATTTTTGGAGCGTATGTCCCTCTGACTGAATACTAATCACCCCGAGGATCAGCTTCGCTTACATGTGTGCTCAGCTTTTCCTGTGCACGTAGCCATCCTGTATCTGCTACTTTGACTAGCACCAAGCCAGTGCTGAGCACTTGGAATGCAGAGCTTAAGCAGAAGTTACTTTTCTCACTCTGCAATTTGCAAGTCATTCTCATATAAATTTAGGTCATTTTGCCTTAAAAATGCTAAATGAATGCCAAAATTAGAATTTTTAAAAAAGCACACACAAGATTTTGCAAGCAGTAGCTATAAAGTGTGAGGGAAAAGCCTATTAAGTTGAATGAGAATAACAACTTAGACTAAGTGTGAATTCCGTGTCTCATTCATGATAGAGAACTGGAAGAGACCTCACATCATCTGTTCTTGCGCACTTTCTTAAAGCTGGAAACCGTAGCCACAGCTTCTCGGGGAAGTGTACTTCATCCTTGCTGCCCTTAATCAGCAGCTCCTCCATCGCACTCAAAGAAGTACCTTATGCTGGGATTGCAGCTCATTCCCTTGTTTGCTCTCTTAACAAGGGAAACAGATTGCTACCATTCTTTGTAAAGTAAACAAATAAGCTGGCCTATCTTTTCCAAAGAAAACAATTTCAAGTGATTTTTTCCACAGAAAGAGAGAAGGGGCTGTGAATCCAACATCCCTGGTTCTGTAACAGAGAGTAGCCCTGCACTCCGACTCTTCAGAGAGAGATAGATGCTTTGTTCCTCTTGGATACCTTTTAGAGCATCCAGTGTATGCTTCTGCGTTGTGCCGTGACCTAGAGTAGAACTAACCTCAAACTTCTTTTAGTCTCAATATCCCTGGCTGGAAAGATGGTTCAGTCAGGGAAGTACTTGGCTTGCAAGGTCAGGAACCTAAGTCTTATCCCAGAACCCACATTAAAAAGCCAGGAATGTTAGTTAGAATTTAAGACTGGGAGGGAGTACAGCCTTGTAGTGGAATTATCACCTAGCACACATGAGTCTTTGGGATTAATGTGGAGCACTGCAAACCATAGGCAGGGAATGGGGAAGGGAAATTTAAAAAGTGAAAAATGGTTTGGGGGTGTAGCTTAGTGATAGAGCATTTGTCCAGTATATGTGGATTCTTGGGTCAATTCCCAGTATTGCCAAAACAAAAATTGCCAAAACAAAGAAGGAAAAAAAGACAAAAAGCACTTTAATCTAGAAAGAATGTTTAGTGGTTTCAACTTCTTGGATTATCCTGCTAGATCCATCCGAAATAATTAGTGTCTTTCCAAAATTGATATTCAAGTCAATGTTCTATTTAAAAAATCATTACTAAGAAATACTAAAATAATAGTTTTATCATTTTAAAAAAGTACTACAGATCACAACAAGTTTAAATGGAAAGTGTATAGGACCAGAATTGCCTGCATTTTTAAGCTTCCATCTAATCTAGAGTCTTTATTCATTAGATACAGTACTATTAGGATATATGACTATATACATTTATTATTAGGACATATGTGTATGCATAAAATACATATTTGTGGTTCTAATACTAGACATATACATTTGGAATTATATCTTCTTAGTGAATTGGCTTTATCATTATAAAATCTTTCTATTTGCCTGGTAGTGGTGGCTCACGCCTTTAATCCCAGCACTGGGGAGGCAGAGGCAAGTGGATCTCTGTGTTTTCAAGGCCAGCCTGGTCTACAAGAGCTAGTTCCAGGACAGGCACAAAAACTACAGAAAAGCCTTGTCTTGAAAAAATTCTTTCTATTTATCTCTAATAATAATACTCGTTATTCAGCCTACTGTGTTTGTAGTTACCATGGCCACCCAGTTTTGTTATAATTATGAATACATGTCTGTCTTTAGATTTGTAAAGTTTTTTTTTTAAGAGCATATGGTTGGGTCTTGATAGTCTATCCAGGCTAAAAAAAAAAAAAAACCAAACAAACAAAATAAAAAACCTTGCCATTTAATTGGAGGGTATAGTCCACTTACATTTAATGTAAATCACTTTTATTATTTGAAAAACATTCATGTGTTGTAGCTTTATTAAGATGCCTCTCAGATCACAGTAATCCAGATTCTGAAATATTCCTGTTCTAAAATGACCATTTGAGAACTCACCTTACTGCTCATGAGACAGAATTTCATCCACTGGTTTGTTGGATTACCTGTAGTCTTCAATCTATTATCAGTTCCAACATGTGTTTATTGTATAAGCCCTCGGCAGTTCACTGCACATCTTAAGGGATCTTGCTCTCACTGGTACTCAATACTTTTCCGGACATTCAGATTTCTAGACCTTCCTTGCCGTTTTCTCCTATCGCATACAAAGCTCTGCAAATTCAAGTGACAGAAATTCACCGTTGTTGGGTTCTCGTGTCTCTCTTGGTTTAGGAATCATGAGCCTATAGTTCACATTATCTAAAACAGTTGTTTTATTTATTTCCCCTAAGTTTGCGTTGATTACTGCAGGAAAGTTCATCTGGTACCAGTTACCCCGTCATGACCAGAAGTAGAAATCTCATTAACTGTATCTTTAAAATCACTCTTCTTGAGAAATGGCCCCTTACATCCTGTGGTCCTGTGCACCAGAGAAGCAGTCTGAGCCAGCATCCTTACTGGAAAGAGCAGACCGCTAAGATCCTCAGGCTCGCGTGTTTTACACTGAGTACATTGAGACTGTTACCAGCTAGTTTGTATCCCAGTTTGCTTATCTCTGTCCTGTTTTTTCTTGTAGTGATCTTTTGAGAGTTCTTTGTGTTTAAGACAAAATTTTAACCTGTGAAACTTTTTCAGTGAGACCCTTAATATTTAATCATCCCCTTACTATTCAGACATCCCTCTTACTCCATTTTGCTAAATAAATAATGCTACTGACCCTACTGCTGACACAGACATGAAAAGAATTGTTTGCTGTTTCTGGCCGTGCTCAGTTACTGCCTAGCCAGGTGCTGTTTCAGTCCACTCAATAAACCTGTTTTCTTCCTGAGACTGCTTCAAAACAGATTTCAGAATGACTAATATGCTATGGAACTATAATAATTACTATTATTATATTATTACTAATAATTATTATCACTAATAATCCGGTATTAGACCTTTAGTTTTCTTAATGTAATCAGGTTTTCCTTTGTGTTTTTCAGTTTGTTTTCTTTGCTGTCTAAAAAACACAACAAAGTTCTGGAACAAGCCACCCAGTCCTTGAGAGGTCCCCTGAGTTCCAGCGACGTTCCTCTCCCGGATTATGTAAGTCACCGATTTCTCTGTATTGTCAGATGTATGAGTAACAGTACTTCTCTCAAAGTCCGACTGTGCTCTTAGAAACCTTAAAAATTTTTCATGGTTATTATGAAGTGGTTGAAAAAAACCAACCTAACCAGTGATTTTTAATAATCAAGAATCCCAGTGTTTGAGTCAAAAAACAACAACAAAAAAAAAAAAACCTCCCAAGCCAATTACAGAAAACAGAAAGGGACATCCAGAACTTTCTAAAGACTCCTACTGCAGAGTAGACTAATTTTAAAAAAGAGCTTGAATTCGGTTCATCTGTGCATACTTTCTTATCTTTAGACAACATTATTGAATTATGCATTAGTACTATGTCATTTATTTCACAAAAATGTGTTGAATTTTTGTAATTTTGAAGTCCCCCAATAGTATTTTCCGTTAATCACAAGCCTATAGAATTGATATTTCTGAGAGGAAATGGTCATGTTTAATATTTGTCAATCACAGATGTGACTGTAATGGTAGAACAAATTTTGTGATGCATATTTGAATTCTATATTAAACTTTACAGTTTTTAGTCACTACTTGACAGGTTTCTTCATCTGTAAACTTGAGTAAATCTGAAGCCTCCACTCCCTAGTGTCCCTTGGGACCTGTCACTGAGCACTTGAGACTGCATCCCACACCGCCCTGGTAGTCTTACTGCCTGTGCCCAGAGCTACCGGAACAGGAATGACTGGAGCTGAATCCCTCCCTGTGCCAGGGATCCAGAAGGTGAATTAAAACAGTAATGGGCCTGGCAGTATGACTCGGCAGGTAAAGAGCTTGCTGCACAAATGTAGTGATCTGAGTTCAGGCCCCAGAACCCAGTAAAAGTGAAAGGAGAGACGTGACTCCACAGAACTGTCCCCTGACTCCCTGTGCCCACTGTGATGTGCTTCCACACAGTAATAATGAACAAAGTAAAACTAATTTTTAAATAGTGTAACCTTAAAAATAAACACTACAAGGTTTTTCCTGATACCTCAGCATTTTATTGGCCATTCCCCTTGCCAGGCAATGTGTATGAGTGACTTGCACATTTGAAACCAATTTCTTTGTCATTTTCTTTTAAATTAATCATTAGCTAGGAAATGGATATGTTTCCCCTTTTTTATATTTCTCAGAATTTTAACCTGTTAAGTATCCTTGGCAATAGCCACAGAATTCTGTGTTCTGGACTAGCCCCAGATGCCTTGTTTGTAAAGCCGGAAGAGGAGCCGGCCAGGGCCCCTGCAGCCCCAGAGTCCCAAATGTGTGCTTTCTGCACCAGACTGGAGACACCAGATTAGCAGAGTTTAATAAGTGCTTGGAAACAAGCTGTGTTTTCCTTCTTGCTGTAACACATAGAACACTCGGGGTCTACAGAGAGGTTTCCAAGTTCATTAAGGAAATGTTTATGCTCATCACACTGTATAATTCACAAGTCAGTTGAGTAACAACAGAAAAAGCACATCACAAGTTACAAAAATATTAGTGTTAGGACTTGAGTGCAGCATGTTTGTCTACACACCTCGTGGGAAACACCTCCATCAAGTTTTAGATAATGAGGAAAATGCCCTGGCTGCTTAAGGGAAAGCAACGCAAAAACTGTACCCTAGTCCTCCGTGAGTGTGCCCTGGGGGCAACAGAGGTGGTGAGGGGAGCAGCTCACGCTCCGTGGCTGGCGTGTATGTGTTTATGTGAGGCTTCCACAATTCACTGAGTAAAAGGACAGAGGAACTTTGAACGGCATTTAAAAGTAATACGGTACCGTTTGGACAATTTAATCCTGTGTAACAGAGCCTGAGTGTTTCAGAAAGTGATAACATCTGAGTTGTAGTTGCTTTTAAACTATCAGGTTTTCAAATTATTGACTGTCAGTGTCACAGAGTCAATAATTTCCTTAGCTCCAGTAATCACCTGAGCTACTATTTGAAGTAAGAAAGCCCTAACCTAACATTTGTTCCTGACAGAACCACAGAAAGTGTGTTGTCATTGTACTTTCAGAGAGCTTCTGATTCTTTCGTTGGACTGAATCTGTCATCTCCTCGGGTAGTAAGTAAACACAGGTAGAAACTAGAAGGACCCCAGTCAGGGACAGTTAGCCGGCAGACACAAAGCTGATCAGCCAATGCGGGTAGAGTCTCATGCTCCTTAGAGTCCTACTTGACTTTGTCTCTCAGAGGGAAGTTGGATTCTGTCCAGAGGCTACTTGCCGAGTGACAGCTACAAGAATGAGTACTTCAATAGTCTTATGTCTTAAACATCTAAGTTATGCTATGGTAAATACCAGTGCATGTAATCCATATGGAAACAGCCCTTTGAGAGCATCTGATTGTTACAAAGTGTAAAGATGTCTCTTGAGAACAAAATCTTTGAGACCCACTCAAGTGTGTGATTTATTACATACATACACTCACATTCTCTCCAATTAAATACACGTTGTCTTTATGCTGTAATTATTTCTCTGTCCACACAGTTGAATATACTTTATAGACATAGAAATTATCATTTTCTAGGCTGAAAACAATAGATTTGGAGGTCAGGGAGGTGATGGGATTTCCAGGCCAGTTCAGCCTCAGACTCACTGCACCCTCCTGCTTCAAACTTCTAGAGGCTGGGATTCCAAGCATAAGCCCAGGCATCACATGCCAGGTGACCACTCTGCCAGCTGAGCTGTATCCCTCACCGAGTGCATATTAACTGAGAAGCTAAAGCCCAACTCTGCAAACTGGTATTGGCTAGAGATGCCCTGGGTTGAAGTCTTCAAGCCCATTGTATCTGTGTGGTGTGGAATGAGAATTGCTTGATCTTTGTCTCGGCAAGGTTTCATTTTTAGTATGTGATGGACATGAGTAACTTCTATGCTTGCTTATTAGATTTCTTTATTAATTATTGCATGATCTGTATGCTAGTTTGATTCTCGAGGAAGTTGTAGCCTTTTTCTTTTTACTTCAAAACAAATAGAACGTTGTTGAGCTTCTCTTTGTCTGATTTTATTCCTGACTGTTTTGGTTTTCAGCTTACAAAAAATCAAAGTTATACTCCTGAAATTTGTGTCCATGAAGTTCCACTTGCTTATCAGTACTTTCTACATAGAACCCCAAGCTGCTTCGCTGTTGAACAGGTCGCCTCACCCTTTTGAGCAGATAGTGCTTAACAATGGTCTTTTGCATTTGTTTATGTAACTTACATCTGCTTTTAAATTTCAGTGTTTTCAGGAATATAGTAAGGAGTGTTCTGACTTGATTTTTATACCAAGGAAATTTAACTCTGAGATCTTCCTGTGTTATTCTGTCTTTAACATTTTTTTGTTAGTGTTGCTTTTTTGCACGGGGCTAGATAATGTACCATTCACATTCCATGGAAAAGTCATCTTGGTCATACTGGTATATCGAAAAACAATGGAAGTGTATTTGTCATTTTTACAGCAGTTCCTTTTAGGTGTTTTACTTCTGAGACACACTCGTGGTTTCTGGTTTTACATGTATTTACCTGAAGGGGAGTGAAATTGGCCAGTATATTAGTCTTTGACAGATGTTCTCTTTCAGAATTATGTTCGCCTGGTTAAAGTGAAAGTACGTACTGTTGCACATAAAGAATTTCAAATGCACCCATAAAGTAAAATTCAACAAATAGTTTATTTTATAAAAATCTGTATAACCAAACCTAGGGAAATGTCCAAAGAGAAATGGGAAAACAGTCTTCCAAAACTAGGGGAGAGCTTGTGGCAGCCCCCTGTGAAGGGAGTTGATACTTGGAAGTAGATAGTGCTTTGTTGTGTGTATGGTTTTTTTTTGTTTTGTTTTTAGATTTTATTTATTTATAATGTATACAACATTCTGCCTCCATGTATACCTGAATGCCAGAAGAGGGTGCCAGATCTCATTACAGATGGTTGTGAGCCACCATGTGGTTGCTGGGAACTGAACTCAGGACCTCTGGAAGAGCAGCCTGGGCTCTTAACCACTGAGCCATCTCTCCAGCCCTGCTTTATTGTGTTTTGATTTGAATTTTGAGACAGAGTCTTGCTGTGTATCCTAGGCTGGTCTTAGAGCTCACAGACTGGCTTCAAACGTGGTCCTCCAGCCTCCACCACAAGTGCTGGAATTACAGGCTGCCCCACCATGGCCTTCTCTGGGAAGACTTTTCAACGTAGAGACCAAGACGAGAGCACGTTCCAGTAGTTTCTTGAGCATGCAGATGAAAAAGGACAGTGTGCTCTGCACTGGGTGCTTCGGGTGTGACAGGGTCCAGCTTATCAGGTACAAAAATCGTACATCAGCCTTTGATGTACCAAGAATGTGCCATAGACCTAATCATAACAGCCAAACATCATGCAGTATTTAGAGGAAATATAAGTGAATTATCAGGAGTTTGGGTCAAGCAAAGATTTCTTAGATACACCAAAAGCACAAAGAACAAAAGAAAAATAGATAAATTAGACTTCCTCAAAATTGAAAACTCTGGGTAGTTTGGGTAGATTGCTTATCCGGAACTCACATGGCCCTGGGTTTGCTCTCCAGGATCGTATAACCCAGCGCAGTAGTGCACTCTGGGAATCCCAGCACTTGGAAGGAGGCAGGAGGATCCGAAGTTCAAGGTCATCCTGAGCAGGGCCAACCTGAGCCTGAGACCAGGCCTCCAGAAAAATAAAAATGAAAACGTTGTTTCATACGACTCAAACAAGGCATTGATGCAGTTAATACAAACAAAAGGCAAGCAGATTTCTTTTGAGTTTGATGCCAGCCTGATCTACATAGAGAGTTCCAGGAGACTTGGACCTATATAGTTGACTTTGTCTCAGAACAAACTGAAGGGTGAAAAGATAGCCCACAAGCCCACAGAATGGGAGAAAATATTTTCAAACCCTGATCTAGAATATGTGGAAAACCTTATAATTCAATAGTAAAGATATAAACAGCACAATTTAAAGCAGAGCAACTAGGACATTTGCTAGCTGAGTGATGAGCCTGGGGGACAGAGGTACTGGAGAAGGCTCGCTCTAATAGAGCTACCTTCACCAGCTGCAGGTGAGCAGCAAGACCAAGAGGGTCTGCTCTCTGTGTGGGAACCAAAGACAGCATTCTACTTCTCGGAGTTCTTGACCTCGTGTTTGCTGACCAGTGGCTCACTGTGCCCTGCAGCCCAGAATGAGGCAAAGCCAGAGTGACCATCAAGAGCAAAAGATAGGTCCTGTTGGCAGGCTTCTAGTCAGTCAGCTGCCTTTCCTGAGTGCTTCGGGTGATTCACCAGTACCCATCCCGTTAGACACTGAAGTGACATTTTCCAACTCCTTCCTTCTAGAACTGAGCCATAAGACTGGCTACAGTGTTCGGTGCACAGACGGTGCTGTTTGTCCATACAGTCCCTCCTCATCTGCAGGCTGGATATGGGAAGCCCAGTGGGAGACGGTGGTCTCGCTTAGATCCAGGATCATTTTGGGAAGGGCAGCTGGGCTCCTTGTTAGAATGTGATGCAAGTTAGCCGTGAACTTGTGTTGCAGTTTTAAGTGGAAAAGAGTATATAGACATTCTCCCAAAAGGACAGAAGTACTGGAAGTCGCAAAAAAAAAAATTGTTGAGCATCTCCAGTCATTAGGAAATGGAAATTAGAATCATAGTGGGACACCGTTTCACATCTGCAAGGATGGCTGGGATCCAGAAGGCAGATAATATAGAGGTGTTAACAAGCATGTAAAGAGATGAGAATGTGAAAAGGGGGTAGAGTCCTTGTGAAAGCAGTTCAGTTACACACGAGCCAGCAATTATCTCCTAGTAAGGTACAAGTAAACTGAACACACATACCCACCTCAGAATGTGACTGTTCATAGAGCCATTTCATAGCCATCAAAATGAATGCAGTCTGAATGTCCCTCAGCCTCTAGAGGACTAAACTAAAAGTAGTGTCAGTCGTCAAGGAAAAGAGGGGAGGAGATGTGTTCCTCAGTACAGAAGAAGACATTGTGCTAAGGAAAGGGAGCCAGAAACAGGATCACAAGCTGTATGGTCCCACTCATTCAAATGTCCAGAACAGGTAGGCCCTGGCAGAGCAGACCATAGGTGCCTGGATCTAGGGATGTGCAGCGGAGTGGGATGGAAATACTGGTGGACACTGAGTTTGTATAGTGGGAATTCTGAAAATGCTTTCAAATGAAGTCAGGGTGGCTGCACAAGTCTTTGGATATACAAAAAAGCACTGAGTCACACACTTTAAATTGGTGATGTATGTGGTGTATGAATAACACCTCAGTGAAGCCATTTTGGGAATTATTATTGCATCATTCTCCTCTTTCCTCTCTTCCCTCTGGCCCCTACCATGTACCCCACCCCCTTGCTCTTTTTCATGGCCTCTTTTTCTCCTTTTCTTCTCCTTCCCCTTCCCCTCCCCGCAAGACAGGGTTTCTCTATAGCTTTGGAGCCTGTCCTGGAACTCACTCTGTAGACCAGGCTGGGCCTTGAACTCACAGAGATCCACCTGCCTCTACCTCCTAAGTGCTGGGATTAAAGTTGTGCACCACCACCACCTGGCTAATGGCCTCTTTTTCTTTGTTATTGTTACAGGTGTGTGTGTGTGTTTGTGTGTGTGTGTTAGAGAGAGAGAGAGACAGAGAGAGAGAGAGAGAGTTCTTAAATCTATAAATGTAACCTGCTCATCTGTGTAATGTTACTCTTTGTATATGTTTTCAGAGATGACCATTTGGTATCAGATAACTGATGTCCTCTTTCCTGGGGAAGACATTTCTCCACTCTCAGCATTCAGTTGTCTGTAGTTCTTAAGTCTATGGTTGAGGCCTCATGTTCCCTCTTCCATGTTAGCGTGTGCCTTAGTTTGGGTTTTTATTGCTGTGAAGAGACACCATGACCACCGCAACTCTTATAAAGAAAAAAACCATTTAATTGGGGTGGCTCACTTACAGTTTCAGAGATTCGGTCCATTATTATAATGATGGGGAGCATTCCAGGCAGACGTGGTGCTGGAGTAGTAGCTGAGAGTCCTGCATCTTGCAGGCAACAGGAAGTTGACTGAGACACAGGGAGGTGTCCTGAGCATAGGAAACCTCAAAGCCCGCCCCCACAGTGACACACTTCCTCCCTCAAGGCCGTACCCACTCCAACAAAGCCACATCTCCCAATAATGCCACTCCCTGGTATTATGGGGGCCGACTGCATTCAACTACCACAGCACGTTTGTTGGTGTCTTCCTTGTTTGGCTCATATTTAGGCAGCCATGCTGGTGTGAGACTTCATGAGTGTGAAACTCTGACAGTTTTAAAAGACACAATCTCACTGCAAAATTCCTGTACCTCTGACTCTTCAAATCCTTCCTCTCTCTCTTCCACAGTAAATCTGGGCCTTAGGTTTGGGAGTTGTGCTGCCGATATCGGCTGAGACTGAGCTCCCCAGATCTGCACCGGGATCAGTTGTGGTGTTCTGTAATGGTCTCCATCTGTTGCGAATCAAGGTTTCCTTGATAGGGGTGAGGACTGCCCTTATCTGCGGGTCTAAGGACAAATATTTAGAGTGCATTTAGTGAAGTGGTGGTGATAGGTTCTCCTCCAGAACTTCTCTAGCCCCAAGTAACTGGCTAGGTTTCCAGTACCAGGCATGGTTTCTTTCTTGTTGAGTGGGTGAAAACATTTTTTAGAATAGTATTTGGAAGAGTGGGACCAAACAACCACATAATTTGAAGGAGGTAAAATGCATTTCTTGAGCACTAGCTGGATTTTAGGGACTGCTAGGCACACAAAAGTGTGTGCATGTCTCAGCATTGCTGTAAAGCAAAAGGAAAGAAGCAAATATATGTTACTGGGTGCTTGCTGCCAAATCTGGTCACTTGAGTTCCATCATGGTGGCCACAACCAACCCCCACAAGTTGTCCTCTGACCTCTCTATGTGCACCATCTCATGCCCTCCAAAATATGAGATTTAAAAAAAAAAATCACTCATTAGAGTTTAACTAATTCATTAAACTATTCTGCAGCTTTTTGTTAGTGTTGTTGTTTTGTTTTTCAAAACAGGATTTCTCTGTGTAATGATCCTCGCTGTCTGGAATTCCCTTTGTAGACCAGACTGGCCTTGAACTCACCGAGATCCACCTGCCTCTGCCTGGCATTAAATGCATGAGCCACCACCATCCAGCTTATTCCACAGCATTTTAAAAAGAGAATTTAATTTTTATAGAGATTTATAATGAAGTTATCTATATTATATAAGTCTTTTAGCTTTATATCGGCTTACGCATACATGTTTGAAAATACATTTCAAATTTAAATAGTTAGCACTGGGGAGTCTGGCAGGGGAGAAGATCCTGGGGTGTTTGCTAGCACGCAGATGAATGACTTCTCTTCTGGCTCCCAGTGGCTTAACTTAAAGTGTTTTGTTTTGTTTAAAGAGATTCTCCTTATACTTCTCAGTTTCCCCTTTTGTTAATAACTTAATTGGCATGTAACATTTCTCAGAACTAAGAAATGACAAAAACACAAATTGTAGCATTAGCACCTTCATCCTGTTCTAGGGTCCCACAATGAATTGTTTGTCATGTCTCCGTAACATTTCCGTGGTATTTCTTGTCCTGTGCTTGGTATTGCTGAGCTGCCTGTGAGTTACTTGGAAACCGTCCCCGTTTACCTGTGTTGTTTCCTGTGGCTGTCCTAATGCTGGGCCTCCTTGGGTAGCGTTCTCCAGCAGCCCGTGTGTCCGCCGAGGTTTTGCGTTCTAAACTTGTTTTCCCTGTGTAATTACTCTGCTCTGGAGGAGCTGTTTAAACTGTGCCATACCTTTCCTGCCAAATACTGCCTGTGGCCTGTAGATCACAGAGTTTTCTTGTGATTATCAGTTTTTCTCATTCCTTCTCATTTATAAACAGGGAATGGGTTAGTATACACTGTTAAATGTTTAATATGTTGAGTAGCATATTCATCACCTCACGTGGTTGCCTCTGCACGTGTGTGTCTGTGTGTGTGTGAAGTGAACTTTTGAGATCTAGTGGTACAGACACCACTTGGTCGCTCCCATCATCTGTCGGGAGGCGGTTCGGTGGCTTCCTGTCTGGGCCTTAGGAATCCTGCCACAGTGGATGTGAAGGTGCTGATAACTCTGGGGCACTAATTTCGTTTGCTCTTAGTAGTTGGTTTTTAATATTATATATAATATTATAATGAAATATTTCCTTTTTAAAACATCTACATTCCCATACTACCTGTATGCATACAGTTGTTTCTAACCGTCCGATAAAGTTATTTCCTGCCTTCAGCAGAAGGCCAGTCTCCATGGTTGTACTGTTCTGGCTGAGAACTGGGAATTCTGTTTTGTCTGAGAACGATTCTTCTTCCGTTGTCATTTGGTTATTTTAGTTTGAGGGGGGCTCCCATCTAGTGTGAAGGACGAGTTCCCGCAGGGGAGGCAGTTGTGCTGAGGGAAAGGATGTCTCCTCCAGAGGATGCTTCACCAGTGCTTCTTCAGGAATGTGGTAGACAAGTCTTTTTAAGGGTTTAGAGAAATTATTTAAAAGACTTAAATAATTTTTGTTTTTTCCTGTGGCTTCTAAAAAGAAATAGGGCGTGTTTGCATGGACCAGGGCAGTGGTTGATTAGTGTTCTAAGTGAAGTTTACAGAGCACAGGAAAATAACCCATGAATATTAAATTCAGCACTAATATGTGGTGCATTTATTTTCTTAAAAAAGGAAAAAACCTAATCAGTTCCTTTTCCCCTGAATTTCCATCCCAGTGAGAACAGCTTTCTTACCCGACTACTGTACCGAACTGGTGTACCAACACCTTTTCTGTGGTGTCCACAAGTTTCCTTTTACTTGGTCAAGAGATGCCATGTTGATTTTTCTGTTTGCTTGCGTTCTGATTGCTTTTTCTTCTCTTTCTCCCTTTCTGCCTAAGTTCGTTGTTCCTAATTGGTGTGTGTGTGTGGGGGGGGTGTTTTACTATTTGGAATTCTCTTTGATTTACCCTTGATTTACATGGCAAATAGAAAGCAGCTGTCCACTTAAGCATCTCATTCTTGAAACCATAGTCCCCTCCAGCGTCATCTGGAAATAATGTAGCTTGTAAAACAAAGCTAAGAAGAAAAGGCAATGTTTGTTTTATGTGGGATGAATGATTTCTGTTGGGGTCCTTTAATTCGGCTATTATGAGGGTTATTAAAAAGCAGTATTACAAAAGAGGCTTAAATGAAAAGAATTTTTTTGAGCTGGTATCTTATTATTACAGTTGATTATAGTCAAAGCTACAAATGTTTTAGAAATGGCACTTTATTTTAGTTTCTCCAAATAAGACCCCAAAAAACAGTAATCTTACTCATTGTGTAAGTGGAAATTCAATCTTTTCCTTGATTGATTTAAATTCTGAAAACAAATTGTATTTGAAAATTCAGCTCTAGCTTTTTTTTTTTTTATGGATTTCTGAAAAATTCTTAGAAGAAGCCTTGCAGGAATATTCAAGGATCATCATCGAAGTGTGGAGAAGAGCCATGAAACGCATCAGTCCTAGACTCAGGCATTGTTTAAGTCAGTGCATTCCAAGGAAAGCCTTGGCAACTTAATGTATTCATGACTTACTCGAGTTTCTAAGATATTGATGTGAAGGTTTCAGTAATGGGAATTGGTTTACTTTGGGAACTAGGAAAGCAGGGTAACTTGCTTTGACAGTTGTTAGAGTCCATTCTGATATTGGACTATGTCAGTTTTTATGTATTGGTTAAAATAACAGCTGCTCCTATATAGCTACTGCTTAAGAACTGCAGTTTCGGTGTGTCTGTGGAGTACTTAGCACATCCCTTTAACTCATCAGGGCAGGCACATTTGGCTGTTTTCTTACATTTGTGTTACTTGTAGTCTCTTCTGGTATTTTCTGAGGCCTTGAATTTCCATTTTGCCAAAGGACCTGAGGAGTGTGTGGTGTGCCTTTCACGCAGCGCCGTGAACGGGTGAGCATAGTGGGTAATTTAGTGACTCCTCTGTAAGGTCATGCTTTTAGCCTATATTGTTTGCTCGGGTATAAGAGGAGACTGCTCTTTTGTTCCGGCCACTTAGACCCGAAATAATCACACAGAAACTATATTATTTAAAACACTGCTTGGCCCATTAGCTCTAGCTTCTTATTGACTAACTCTTACATATTAATTTAACCCATTTATATTAATCTGTGTATCATCACGTGGCTGTGGCTTACCGGGTAAAGTTTCCAGCATTTGTCTTTGGCAGGCTACATGGCTTCTCCCTAACTCCGCCCTTCTTCCTCCCAGCATTCACTGTAATTTTCCTCACCTAGCTCTTTCTGCCCTGCTCTGCTATTGGCTCAAAGCAGTCCTTTACTAACCAATGTTATTCACAGCATACAGAGGGGAATCCCACGTCACTTGGGGTCTCTTAACATAGTATCGATTGAGTGACTTAACCACTAGACATTTCTCACAATTTGGAGGTTAGCACAGTTGCTTGTTCAGTGTGCTAAAGGGGCCTTTTGTGGGTGCCTGCACCCAGCTCTTGTCTCTGCTGATATAAGGCATTGGCCCTGTCTGACGGCCCTGCCCCCTCACCCACTCACCTCCCGGAGAGGTCCTTTCTCCACTTCATACTCAGATTGGTATATCCATGTGATTTGGGAAACAGTGAAGGACAAACCAAAAGAATTTTGGTGTTAACTAACCTATGAAGAGCGAAGGAACTTGGTCAAACCAACAGGAATGAAACTCTTGTCCTGTGATGTAACTTATGACTATACCTGATTATGAAACAACTTAACAACCACATAAATCTAGTTGGTTAGCAGCCAAACATCTAAATGGCTCAGTCCTAGTAGACTGTATCATAATGACACAGGCGAAAAGGACACCAGATTGTTTTTACTGGTGATATTTGTATAGATGCTTTGGTTTTGTAATTTGAAGATGCATGTTTGTGGTATATGAGAATAGGTGAGTATTTGTGACATATCCTTATTTTGTTTTTCTCACTGTCCTTGGAACCTGAGCTTCTATTGGAAAACATTATATACAGATTTAAAATAAACACAATTAAGTGAAAACTTTGATCTTGAGTTTGAATAGGAGTGATCTTTATGGTTTTTGTCTCTTTATATCCATTGCCGTGTCTAGTCATTTTACTTCTATTCTTTGAGCTCACAAAAACAGTGACCAACCCAACCAAATAGCTTTGATCATCTCAGCAACAAACCTTCCACTAAAAGAAGCCAAGTCAGGGTGCCCCTCATGGAGGATGGTAACACAAGGTAACAAAATGGAGAAAGGGAGACTCCTCTTTGGAAAAGTATTATAGCTAATAATCAATAATGAGAGAATTGAAATATTACCATGTTGCAGACCCCAGAAATATGGGAACCTGTGGCCACTAACTTACAGAAAGAAACCGCTTTAGATCTCATTCATGCTGTTGTAGAACACACCCACCTGTGAAGTGGTTTTGCAGAAAACAAAACACAAACAAAAACCCAATCTGTCCAAGCCTCTAGGTCTGCTACCAGTTTAAATATCAAAAGGGCCCTTTGCACAGTCTGTGCAGGTCTGTAGAGAGTTGCCTACCTCTCACTAGAAAGCTGCGTATAACAGAGTCTCCTTCTAACAAAATTGCTTTAAAACCATCCTGGAAATAGGAGGGAGGAAGCTACACAGGTCTCTTTCTTTTGTTTTGTTTTTTGTTGTTTCATTTGATTTCCTGATTTGGTTGGGTTTTGTTATGTTTTGAGACAAGGTCTTACTGTGTAGACCATGCTGGTCTGCAACCCCCAGCAATCCTTATGTCCGTTATTGCATATCCATTTTTTGATATTACATTGAGAATGGTATAAATAATTTGAATTTACAGTTTCACAAAGGAGAACTACAAAGATGAAAAATGGACTATAGGAAAATCTATGTTCTCCATGCATGAGCAATGATAGATATCTGTTCCCCCACTTCCAGGGGCAAAAACATTTTAATTCTTGTAAGTCACTAATAAATGACATTGTATACATGAATAATCTCCAAGGACAGATTTAGACTTGGTTATTTCTCATAACAGGTGCATAACAATAAAGCTCAATCTTACTGTGTTTTAATTTCTACATCTGAAAATAAGTACCAACAGTCCTATTAATGCTAGGCATGGTGACTCACATCTGGAGTCCCAGCAATCTAGAGGCTGAGGCAGAAGGATCACCAGGAGTTTGAGGCCAGCCATGGCTTACATACCCTGGATTACATAGGAGATCCTGTCTCAAAAGCAACAACAAGTCCTATTAATTACTTCTCTGTTATTTCTCATTAGACGTCCAGTAACAGACTAGACAAAGCATATCATCTACAAACATGCACTTGAAACTCATTTATTCCAGTCCTGTTTCCCTACAGCGTTCAGTGAGCAGCGATGCGGGGACATATGCAGGAATCCTGCCTCAGAGAGCTAGTGCAAAGAGAATGCGTCTCATCTAGCAAGCAGAAAAATGCGCAATTACAAGTAAAGCCAGGGAAAAGAGCGGGACATCATCTGAGAGGAATTTGGGAACAAGGCGGGACCTGGTGTCAGGTCAGCAGGTGTGATGGCTACTTTCGTCACCTTGACACAAGCTGTAGTCATTTTGAAAGAAAAAATGTTCCCACTGAACTGGCTGGTGGGGAAGCCTTTGGTGCATTTTCTTGATTGTGAGGGCCCAGCTCACTATGTCCAGTGCTCCCCCTGGGCTGCTGGTGGTCCTGTGTGCTGTAAGAAGTCAGGCTGAGCAGTAAGCAGCAGTCTTCCATGGCCTCTGCATCTGCTCCTGCCTCCAGGTTCCTGCCCTGTGTGAGTTCCTGCCCCTGACTTCCCTCATGATTGAGGGATTAAGATGAAATAAACCCTTCCTTTTCCAAGATGCTTTTTGTTGTGGTTTATAATACCAATGGAAACCTAACTAGGGCAGTGTATTTTAAGGAATCAATTGTTATCTGAAGATTGAGTGTAACCTGATGTGAAAATGCATCTATTGGATTCAGCAAAGCAGGCGCAGCATCTAAGCACGTAAAACTCGGGAGTGCGGAGTTTGACTAGTGTTCACTGACAGCTAAACTCATGCTAAGGTTGTTTAAAGAGCAGTTGTTCTGGTTGAAGTCTAGGAAAGAGGGAATAGCTGTTGCCACTTCCTCGCTGTTGTGCTGGGCCTTGCTTGCGGTGTCTGAGCTTCTGTTGTTGTTGTCATCGTAGTCTTCCCGTGCTCTGTAGAGCTCCTGCACGGGCACTAATTATGACAGGGAAACTGTCTAAGATGCATGGTAGGGGCAAGGGAGCTGGCTCCAATAAAGAGCCACATGGCATGAGCACGTGAATGCAGATCTCCAGAACCCGAGAAATCAGAGCACAGTGGCTTGCACTTGTAACCCCTGTGTCAAGGGAGTGGAGAAAGAAGGGTCTCTGGGGCTTTCTGGCCAGCTAGGCTAGCCAATCAGTGAACTCCAGGTTTTGCGAGAGAGACCATGTCTCAAAAAAAAAATAAGGCGGGCCATGGTTGAGGAGGACACCCAACATCAGCCTCAGACTCTACATCTATCTGTATTGTAGTGATCATCAGCCTGCTCAGAGAAAATACTCCTGCCATGCAATGGTGCCGCACACCCTTAATCCCAGCACTCAGGCAGAGGCAGGCTGATCTCTGTGAGTTCAAGGCCAGCCTGGTCTAAAACTGCTAGTTCCAGGACAGGCTTCAAAGCTACAGAGAAACCCAGTCTTGAAAAACTTTAAAAAAAAAAAAAAGGAGGAGGAGGAGAAGGAGGAGGAAAGAAAAAAGCAAGTATCGATGTGCTTTGTCTTCACAAATGTTAGACTTTGAGCACCGAGCAGCAGAGGAGGGAGTGGGGGCTGTCACAAAGGATGGCAACTCCATGTGTTCCTGTGCATGTGTGCCAACTCAAAAAAGCTGTACATTGGTTTTTTTTTTTCTTTATGCTTTTATCCCGGTGTCCTTACTATTATATTATTTCTGTAGAGCCTTCTGTCCAATGAGTTCAAAGCACTTACAGTCATCAAGTCATTTATTTCTTGGATTTATTGAATGGGCACCCATTGTTCAAAAGCCTGTGGGCGTAAGTACACAGTTATAAAAGCACACAAATTAACTGTAATAGCACAGGACTAAGAGAGAAAGCCTGGAGGATTGATGCTTTGCCTGTGAGGAATGCTGCACTCTTTATAAAGAAAGAAAAGAAAAGAGTAAGAAAGGGGGAACCAATAGCCTAGAATTCATCCCAGTCCAAGAGCTGCAGTAGGATTTGTCGGAGGAATGGCCGTGGTGTGCTGTTCAGAGAAGCCTAATTGACCTGCGAGAGCATTCTGAACATATTCCTGCTCCAGAAACAAAGCATAAGGAATTCCTATTCCCTCCTCTGTCTGAGACAGACATTCAGAGGGGAATTGGTTGACTACCATTGCCTCAAAGCAATGTCATAAAATGTGTGGCATAGTCTTAATCTCTGGTTCCCAGCTAAATCTTAGGTTCACTTCTGTCAACTTCTTAACATACAGGAGTGTATGACTCCTTAATGTTTCCTATATTCAAGAGTTTATAAAATGCTATTTTCAGTTTAGTAAATTAGTAAAAACTTGTGAGTCTAAATTACTTTAAGAGAATAGAGCCTGGATTCTCAAAAGTAAAAATTCAGTTTAAGATTACAAAGTTAAAAATTCAGAAATAGCAGTACATTATTTCAGAACAAGAAGGCGCGTGCTGGAGGAGAGTCTCGCTGGCCCAGGGCTAGTAGTCTTTGGTATGCATGCTGAGGAAGGAGTTGGCCCAGGAGCTGCTTCGTTTCTGTTTGCATCCTGGTTTCTTGAATTTTAAACTACGCTCATTTATTACATTGATATTTTTTTTTTAAGTTTAAGGGAAAGAAATATGAGAATTCAGAGGCAAACCCTCGTAGGGTAGATATTTGGAATCATTTTCAGATTTCACTTCATAAGTAATTCCCAGTTCTTGCCTATAGAAGGAAGTTTGTTGGCCCTCACTCTAGAGGTTATAGTTGGTTTTTGGTTATTTGGGGAGAGATTGTCACAAACTGCTGATAAATTTGTATCCCACATTTAGGTGTTTTCTCCTTCTGAAACCTCCTTTAGCTGGAGAGCTCTGATGATGTGCAGCTGATGAAGTACTGTAGCAATGAACGGGACATTTCCCATACTCCTTCCTTCATGCAGGCCTCCCTGCACCACACGTGTGTGCCCTCCCTTTCTCTTCCTTTATATCAAGTCTCACAGTTCACACATGTCCCCACAGGACCCGTGATGCCACCTTTTCATAAACCCGTTCCTCACTTGTTAAGTGGATGACGTGTGTCATCTGGGAACATCAGAGTGGTCACCATTGGGAGAAGTGAATAAACCATAACACATCCTGGCACAGCTCTTTCAGGGTCCATTACCACAGCTCTGAAGAGTTACACGGCGCTTTCAGAGGGCACCTGCTGTGTAGCATGTGCAGCTAATACACTGTGGAGTTTTCCTTCTGTGCTTTTGTCTGCCTTTTGGTTTTCTTACTCTTTTTGTTCCATGTGCCTAATTTCTCATACAATTTACTAAATTTTACTAGAATTAAAATTGAAACCACTGAGAAGGTTATAATTTGGCTTAACACATCAGAGTTAGAGATAGCTGTGACTTTTGGATAATAACCAGCAAGTTGGTCCACATAATGTCATAACACATTTTTTTACATATTAATCAAATGTGCAGGAAAGCTCTGCTTCCCAAAATGCTTGCTTAGAGGGGCATTGTTACTTAGGTTTGCTGTGAGATTCCTACTGCCATCACCTAACCCTAATGCAATATCCAGGAGATACAACCCAGAGCCTTGCTTGTTATGCCGGGCATGTGTTCTACCCTAACTGCAAATATTTAAAGATAATTTAGAGCCGGGCGGTGGTGGCGCACGCCTTTAATCCCAGCACTCGGGAGGAGCTAGTTCCAGGACAGGCACCAAAGCTACAGAGAAACCCTGTCTCGAAAAACAAAAACAACAACCAAAAAAAAAAGCTACTTTAGCGGATGTCAGCTTTGTTGAAGGTAGGAGGTACACATGCTCATGTAGGGACCCACGGTCAGCCTAAGCGTCATTCCTTAGACTCAGCCGGCTCTCAGCTAGTAAACCCCAGGAAACTGCCTGTGACTACGCCTCCAAATGCTGGGATTGCAATCACACACCACCATACCCAACTCTCAGGACTGGGGGGACACGCATGTGCCTTGGTGTGCACGTGGAAGTGAGAGGACAGCCTTGTAAGTCTTTACCTTTGTGTGTGCTCTAAGGATCAAACTTGGGCCCCCATGTTTGCATGGCAAGCTCTTTTTTTTTTTTTTTTTTTTTTTTTTTTCTCGAGACAGGGTTTCTCTGTGGCTTTGGAGCCTGTCCTGGCACTAGCTCTGTAGACCAGGCTGGTCTCGAACTCACAGAGATCCGCCTGCCTCTGCCTCCCGAGTGCTGGGATTAAAGGCGTGCGCCACCACCGCCCGGCCCATGGCAAGCTCTTTATTGTGTTCAGAATCAAACCCAGAGCCTTCCCAGCCCTCACTGGCGTTGTTAGTAAAAAGCAGTTTTTCCTGTAATTGTTCCTGGGCATATTTAGGTCCTTACCAAAATTAAATGAATGACACTCATTATGAAAAAGACTTTCTGTCCTCCTGTCTCTTGTTGAGCAAGAATGCTTCGGTGTGCACGGCATGCATTTGAGATAGTGTGCCTCCTACCATCTCTAACTCGGGGTCTCAGGGAAAGCATGGTTTGCCTCTAACTAAAAAAAAGCCTGAAGCTGCCTATTTCCATTTACAGACAACCGCTTCCTTTACCTGGTGCTGATTTCTCTTCTTTTTCTTAATAGTCAAAAAACAAAGTCAGACAAAAAGAGTGAAATGGGGTGTTTTTGTTTGTTTGTTTGTTTGTTTGTTTTTTATTTTGCTGAAACAAGGTATAGTCCAGACTTATTCAAACTCAAAATCATTCTGCTCCTGCCTCAGCCTCTTTAGTGTTGGAATGACAGGCATTGTCATCCAAACCACCCCCATCCAAAACGTCAGTTTTCATTGGCACACATTTCCATCCATTCCCGAGTCATTTTTCTTTTTTTAATCAGACAACTATTGACAGACGTTTCTGTCCTGCCTGGTGCCCACAGCCATTCAGTCCCAAATAAACATACAGAGACTTATATTAATTATAAATTGTTTGGTCTATTGCTCAGGCTTGTTACTAACTACCATTTACAACTTAAATTAACCCATAATTCTTATATATATATATATTCAGCTGCATGGCTTGGTACCTTTTCTCAGTAAGGCATTCGCATCTTGCTGTCTCTGCATATGGATGGTGGCTGATTCTCTGCCTTTCCTCTTTCCAGAATTCTCTTAGTCTAGATACCCCGCCTATACTATATATATTGGCTACTGGCCAATCAGCATTTTATTAAGCCAATATGAATGACAAATCTTTATAACATGCAAAAGTGTTATCCCACAGCATGTCCTGTAACTTGGCAGTATAGATTGGCGCTGTATTTCTGCTTAACAAGAGTCAGTTTCCTTGGAGGCTGAAGGAGTTGTTTACCTCAGAGCGGTCTTTGGGCTCCTGACCCAGCATTCTTGCCACCTCACTAGGGCATGGCTGTGCACACATCCTGTTACTCTTACCAAAGGCCAAGCCCTGTCCCATTCAGTCCTCAAGGCATCAGCAGGGGTAGGTCCAGGAAGAAGGGTTTTTTGTCCCAGTAGAGCCATGGAGTGACAACCAGTTCAGTGCATTCTAGTAATAAGTGACAGAAATAAGCAAATGTTGTTTGAAAGCTTGACACACTGTAGAAAGCATTATTGTTATATTACTTTCTGTTAAGGGCACTGTGTTTTAAGAAATGCCACCAAGGGCTGGAGAGATGGCTCAGTGGTTAAGAGCATTGCCTGCTCTTCCAAAGGTCCTGAGTTCAATTCCCAGCAACCACATG
>NC_022020.1:59389127-59395407 GCF_000317375.1 Microtus ochrogaster
CTTTCATTTACAGCACACTTCTTACCTCAGTGTTTTCTCTGTGGTTATTTTCTTTCCCATAACACAGTCTCTTCCTTATCCCCAGAACAACACAAGTAAGCTAAGAGCTGCATCAGAGGGGACAGCAGCCTCACTCAGTCTATTGGTGAAGTGCATGTCACGCAAAAGGACCACCACAGAAAGGACTAGGCATGGTGACACGTGCCTGTAAGATTACTGGAGAGGCAGACAGTAGGGTCCTGGTGCTCACTGACCACAAGCCTAGCTGAGTATGCTAGCTCCAGGTTCTTCAAGAGACCCTGTCGTGAAAACTTAGAGAGCAGTAGAGTACACCCACCACTAATCTCTGCCTCCATGTGTGTGCACAGACATACATACAAAAGAGGTGCATTAAGCAAATAGCTGTTGAGAACACTCCTGAAATAGCCTTGTTCTACATCGAGTTCACTCTGCCTCAAAAGATTGCCAGCTGGGCGGTAGCGGCGCTTTAATCCCAGTACTCGGTAGTCAGAGGCAGGCAGATCTCCATGAGTTCTAGGCCAGCCTGGTCTACAAGAGCTAGTTCCAGGACAGGCTTCAAAAATTACGGAAAAACCCTGTCTCGAAAATCAATCAATCAATAATAAAAAAGATTGCCTTTATGTTATGTAACAATTTGTTTGCTTTTTATTTTAACTTTTGTTTTTTATTTATTGATAATTTCTAAAATCTTCCCAGGAAATGAAAGTAGATGTCTGCCCCACCACACACACAAGCACGCCAGTTAGTCCGGTGATAGGCAGTCCTGACTCAGGACGTGATAACTGTGGTGTGTCACTGAGTGGAGCCGTCTGCTCTGACCTTATCTAGGCTGCAGACTCTCACTCCCAACTCCCCCACAATTGATCGCATAGCTTTTCTATTGTGTCTTTATAGACATTACAATGAATGAAAATTTTGAATCTTTAAGCATATACTCACAAGCAACAGTAGTTGAAAATGGGTTCTTTATGTTCTTTGGGTGCCTTGGAGGTTTAGAAAATGAAAACCCACTCACACATGCACTGGAGATTTCCTGACGTTTGCTGTGGCCAGTGTTCTCATAAAGATCTTCAGACTGCTTTTGAAATCAATTTCTGCCAGAAGAAATAAATTGCAAATTTAGTACAGGGCCACCTCTTGAAGTTCTTGAATGGTAATTGCTGGGCAGTAGACAGTTCCCATGGCAACATCAGTGAGCCCTTGCTCTAACTGTAAGTACAGACTGAGTCACCCTCATTGCCATGGACCTTGACTGGACTGTGGGTCTTAGTAGTTACCTGGACAAAAGCGTGGGTCTTGGTCCTGCTTATTAGGCAACTCTCACCCCACCCTTTAATCGTCATGGTGGGATACGGAGTGACGTAGTACCCGAGTCAGGCTGTCTTCAGTTAGGCTCGCCTGTTTCAGGTAGGGTCGCAGCATTAGACTTGGAGTATTTTTGACTTATTTCTAATAAATTATTTAGTGTAGCAATAATATTTAAGTTTTTTAAGATCTCAGTATTTTAATGCACATTTTTATTCAAAAAGCTGAATGTATCTTAATGTTTTGTTCTTTTTGTTGTTGTTGTTGTTTGGTTTTTTTGTTTGTTTTTTGAGATGGTTTTTCTGTAGCTTTAGAGCCTTTCAGGGAGCTAGGCTGGCCTTGAACTCACAGAGATCCACCTGCGTCTGCCTCCCGAGTGCTGACCCACCACCACCCGGCTAATGTTTTGTTCTTAAATGTTTCCTTAGTTAGTATTTGTGTCCATTCTGCATTTTAAAATGTTTTATTATACTAATTATGTCTGCGTGGATGTGTGTGCGTTCTCTCTAGCTGTCAGAGATGTTTGACCCCTGGAGCTGGACCTAGAGGCTGGAGTTGTAAACTGGCCAAAATGGGTTGTGGGATCCAAACTCAGGTCCTCTGGAAGAGCACTGAGCCAGCTCTCCCACCCCGATTCTGGATTTTCCCACCGCGTCAGCACACCCCTTTGTCCTGTTCGCGTTCTTCCACAAAGGAACAGCTGCTCACCGCTGTGATTCCTTTTCTGGATCTTGCGAATAGTAGACCTTTCTCCTCTGATGACTCACTGTGGTCACGTGAACAGGCCTACTCCACAGCTTCCAGGTTCTTGAAAGTTGTCATTTAAGTTGAAACCTTTTCATTACAGCGTTGAATCTGATCTACATATGCAGTATTGAGTGTTTTAATGGCATCGGTTTTTACTTTTACTTTTGAATAAACTTTACCATCTTTTGAAGTTGTAATTATGCTTCTGGTTTAAGAAAGAACAGAATGGGGACTGGAGAGATGGCTCAGCAGGGTAAGGTGCTGTGGTTGAGGACCCACATGGTGGAAGGAGGAAGTGACTCCTAGAAGTTGTCCTCTGGTCTAAGTGCTCCCACCGTGGCGTGTTCATGCCCCACCCCATATACACATTAAGTAAATAAGTAACAACAAGAAACTGTTCTTGGGTCTAGAGAGATGGTTCAGCAGTTAAGAGCATTAGCTGCTCCTTCAGAAGACCCAGGTTCAATTCCCAGCAACCACATGGTGGTTCACAACCATCTGTAATTCCAGGGAGCCAACACCTTCTGGCCTCCAAAGACACCAAGCATGCATATGCTACCCATATATACATGCAGGCAAAACACTCATACACATAAGCATAAATAAATAAATAATTTTTAAAATGCTTCTGTAGTCTTATATATTTTTATATAAATATTTAGTCTTTTTTTTTGCTAAAGTATTTTATAGTAATCCTGAAATTTTATCTTTTCATACTTGGATATACATCTCCAAAAATAATGCCATTTTCTTTTATAATCTCACACCATGTCTTAATTAGGGTGTCTATTGCTGTGAAGAGACACCATGACCACGGCAACTCTTACAAAAGGAAAACATTTCATTGGGGCTGGCTGACATTTTCAGAGGTTTAGTCCGTTATCATCATGGCAAGAAACAAGGTTGGTCATGCAGGCAAATGTGGTGCTGGAGAGGTAGCTGAGAGTTGTCCTTGGATCCCCAGGCAGCAGGAAGAGAATCAGCTGAGACCTCAAAGCCCACCCCAGTGACACATTTTCTGCAGACAGCACACCTCCCAGTATTGCCAGTCCCCGTGAGCCTATGCGGCCATTCTCATTCCAACCACCACACACCATTATCATACCCAACAAAGCAGTAATATTCCCGAGGCATACTCTCATGTAGCATAATCATATTTCTCTTGAATTCTCAAAAATGGCTCATGGCAGTGTGCTAAAATTAGAATTAAAATTCACACATTTGGTCGTTATCTCTCCTAAGACTTTAAATTAGAGCAATCCACTTCCCTTTTCTTCCCTAGTCATTATCATATTGCAGAAGTCCAACCACTTGTGAAGAATCTTCCCTATTCTAAGCGTGCTTTGTCTTGTTGTTTTGTTTTTTATTTGCTCTTGGCCCCCATTTAATTTCTTCTCTTTTCCTCATACTTACTGGAGATGGGCACTTTCACTTAAGACTTGCATAGATACAGACGAATTTGTCTTTCTTGGCAAGAGTTCTTCAGAGGGGTCCAGCCTGTTTCCCACACCAGATTGGACGGTTCCTTTTAGTCCTCTTCTGTGATGGGGACTTGATTGTGTTTCCCCAAACTGCAAATGTTGAAGCCCTTACCACCAGAGCTGTGTCTGAATACTGGGCCTTAGTGGGTAGTTAGGATTTTAAAAGATCATAAGGATGGTGCCCTTGTCTGATAGAGCTGGTGGCCTTACAGGGAGAGAGAAACACCACAGAGGAAGAGCCCTGGGAAAGCATTGGAAAGGCGGCTGTCTCCAGGCTGGGAAGCTGAAAATGTCCCTGGTGAATGTCACGTATTTGCTTCCTCATCTCTGAATGCATGATAGGGTTTTCCTTTCTCTTGTCAGCATCATGTCTATTTTTGTTTGCATTTGACAGAAAGAAATATGCTTTTTGTTTTCTAATCTGTTCTCTTAGGTTTGTATTATCATTTCTTCCATCCTGCTTTCTTTGGGTTTTTTTGTTTACTGTCCAGTTTTTCTCTGTGTGGTTGCCTATATGATTTTGTGTTTTGAATGGCTGAAGAGGGAGCACACCCTGTTCCCAGAAGCTCACAACCACTGATAACTCCATTTAGTGCGCCCTTGGGCACCTCCACTCACATGCACGTATCCACATACAGACACACAATTAAAAAGTTGGGTGGTTTGTTTTCAGTTATTTGAGACAGGGTCTCACTATGTAGTCCTGACTAGCCTGGAGCTTGTTTAGTCAGGCTGGCCTCTAACTCACAGTAATCTACCTGATATGAAAAAAAAAATTAAGAGACTGGATTTTTATTTTTCATTATTGCATTTATTTGTGTGCGAGCGTGTGCAGGCACACACACACCACAGAGCACACATGCAGGTCAGAGGAGAGCTCTTAGGAGTCCATTGTCTCCTGCCACGTGCACGATCCATAATTCAGACCTGGGTCATGGGGTCTGCATGTAGGTGCCTCATTCTGCTGCACCACCTTTCTCGCTGTGTTTTCTTTAAATGCACCTTTGGTTGCAATTCTTCATTACCAGTTCCATTGACTCTGAGCTATTCATGTTTTCTTAGTGACTTCTAAGGTCTCTTCTACAATTTTGACTCTTGCGACACGATGCTAATGTTTTTCTTTGTTGTCTTTAATCTTTCTTCCGTGTATGGAGTCCCTGCTCTCATTCCATTAAATCTCTCTCCCATCCAAAGCTGTTTGGTTTTTCTTTGAAGGGTTTTGAGGCACCACCCACCCACACACCACACACCACACACACATACTCACTTTCTTCCAGTCTCTCTATGAAGATTGTGAAAATAATTTCCTTTTTCTTTTTCTATCCCTTTAAAATTTTCTTTACATTGAGACTGAATTAATGGCTCAGCAATTAAGAGCATTGGCTGCCCATCCAGAGGACCAGGTTTAATTCCCATCACCCATGTGGCACTTCACAACTGTCTGTAACTCCAGTTCTGGGGTCCAACACCCTCCTCAGAGCTCCCTGGGCACAAGGCACACATGTGGTGCACAGGCATACATACAGGAAAACACTCATATACATAAAATTTAAAGTGGGGGGGAAAAGACATTTTGAATTCTTTTTGCATTTTAAGTGTTTATGTTCTAGAAATCTTTTTTTTTTTTTTTTTAGAAAAAAAATGGATTCGAAATCTATTTTTTATGGTCTGTGGTGTTGTTTTTGTTTTTCTGCTTGATTGCTTCTCGGGCTGGTTTCAGTACCTTTTCTTGGCAGGAAACTGAGTCTTAGAGTTTGCTAACTTTGCTGATGTATTAAGTCTTCCTGGGTCCTTGCCTGCCTTTCTCTGCTACCTGTCTATGTTGACATTTGTTATCCCTGGAGTGGCTTTGCCCAGCATGCTGCTGTGGTAGAAACGTCCTCCACAGCTTCAGCCACAGAGCAAGTCCTTGCTGCCGCCTCTCCATGTCATGCTCGTCACAGTGGCTGTGCTGGAGTGCAGCACCCCTAGACCCCGTGTCAGTGCCCCGCCTGGCCTCCCGGGACTGCTCTCCTGGGACTACTTGAAGCTCCCCTGTGCTTTTCATCCCACCAGAATGGGTGTGAATAACCCTTAGGCTATCATAGCTGGAAGGTCCTGCAGCCCTGAGCCCATCCCTTGTGACCTGTGACCCAAGTGCTCAGTTTTCTCTCTCCTAGACCCCTGCGTTTGCCGTCCAAGCCCCTTCACTGCTGAGTCTCCTCCTCCACCCGTCTCCTACAGCTCCTGCATGTCTCAGCCTATTCATTCATAAAACATACTCATTCATTGTAATAGCTACTGTAAGGAGTCCTGCTAGGAAAAACTACAAATGTTTCAAATATATCATTCAATCTTCACCACCTTCTTCTTCTTCTTCTTCTTCTTCTTCTTCTTCTTCTTCTTCTTCTTCTTCTTCTTCTTCTCCTTCTCCTTCTTCTTCTTCTTCTTTTCTGTTTTGCATCGGGATAGGCCCAAGGGCCCTTATCCACCACGCATGCCGGAAGCAGGGGACATGCAGCTCCCAAAGGCATAGCCATATATGGAGTTGCTTATTTCCAACAAGACAGGATGTCGGCGCCATCTTGTAATGGCGATTCTGTCCGGCTCCCTGCACAATAGGAGCTAAATCTCTGTTGCCTGGATGACCTGGATGAATAAAGATGGATGAGAACTGGTCCATGAACAGCTTCTTGATGCAGCCTGGGAGGACCTGGCAGAGCCATTCAGGGTCACTGTGGTGTTCA
>NC_022020.1:59395507-59398701 GCF_000317375.1 Microtus ochrogaster
AGACAGGGTTTCTCTGTAGCGTTTGGAGCCTGTCCTGTAAACCAGGCTGGCTTTGAACTCACAGAGATCCGCCTGTCTCTGTCTCCCGAGTGCTGGGATTAAAGCCTCAATCTTCACCTTCTATAAAACAAGTAGTACTCTCATTTTTCAGGTGGAACAGCTGAGGCTCAGAGGTCCCATGTATCACTAAGAACAGATAGCTACTTAAACAAGGGATTCAAATTTGCTGGCCTAACGCTAGCCTTGTGCTCATTCTGCTATATCCCCATCCCTGGGCAATCCTACCCCAGGGTCTCCACAGCACCCTGAGATGCCACCCTCTCAGCGTCTCTTCTCTAAGTGGCACCAGTGTGAGGCTCTGTCTGGATCAGCGGTCCATCTCCAGCCCCCATCTGCCTACAGTTGTACTCTTCACTGTACTTACACGCTATATGATTGAAGCCATGCATCTCATAACTTGTTTGGATGCTGACCATTGTAACTAAGACATAGAAATTGAAACTTGCAGGTATTTATGCTTATAAGTGGGTACACCTCCTCTGGGATTTGGGTCCATTAAGGACTTGTGAGTTGACATTGGGATTTGTATCTGCAGTGTGCCACCTGCTGCAGAATCTCCCAACAGTTTATTTACACTTGAAAAGGGGGAGACTGGGGCGTCAGCATTTTATTCAGTGTCCCTTTATTACCCTTTTTTTTTCCAACTGTCTCTGCAGTGGGCTTGAAAGAAGGATGCCTCTAATAGTCTAGCCTCCGATGTTGAGTGCCTCTGTGTGCCTGAGTCTTAGAAGTGTGGTTTTCTTTCCCTTCCCCAATGGTAACAGGTCTGTCTGTCTCTTTCTTTCCCCCATAGGAGTATAGGGGATTGAACCCAGTGCTGAGGGTGATCTTTGGTTTTGTTAGTTTCTGTTCCTCTACCAGCATAAATGGGTGCTGGCTCATGTCCTGGTGAAAAGAGAAAGTGTCCTCCCTCAGATTTGGGGCTGAGTGGGTGGGTTCCTGCTTCTCCCTGGAAGCAATGGAAGTTTGCCTGTGTACCCTTGGCCTGGGGATTTGCTGTCCAGCTTTTGCATAGCACAAGAGGATGGGCACCACCTCCACTGCATTTGGGGTCCTGACCTTCCAGCTCACCCTAGCTTCCATATGTAGCCCAGCTGAATTCCTGTGGGTCTGTGGAGACCACGTTCTGCACCAGCCTGGGTGAGGATGTTCTAGTCTGCCTTGCTCCTGTGGCGAAGCTCTCCATATGGATCATTTTATCTGGTTGACCACAGAGTCATCCCTATTGGGTGTAAGAAGACTTCAGATTATGCAAACTTTCTGGCTTTTCTGATTATAGAATAAGAGAGGCATTTTTCCATGTCCCACATCCTGAGCAGGAACCCAAGTCCATGTCCCTGGTGCATCCTCTCCCACACACACCCTTCACCTAACAGAGCCCATTAGAAGGAACTGAAACCCAACAGAGTGACTTGCCCAAGTCCATGCAAGCCAGGAACTCGAAGCCAGTCTAAGCTGCCGCATGCCCAATTGCTCCATGTGCCATCGTCCTCAGCACCACTGACTCAGCATGGCAGCTTAGTCCTGGCATAGTCCTGGCACTCAGGCTTGTACGTTTCCTCTCACTGGCCGTGGTGTTCTGCCTTAAAGCCAGCAGTAGCCACACTCAACACAGTGAAAGAACCAAACGCAAATTTTTAATTGGGTTGGTTTGGGGTCACTCGGAGGAATTTTTTATGCTGATCATACTTTTGGTAACTCTACGAAAATTTGCTTTCTGGGTTGAGTAATGTTTGCATCTTTCACAGAGGCTGAGACTTGAGTGAGAAGAGATTTTTAGAACTCACATAAAGCACTTGTTTTTTGCGAATAACTAAGTTAGCTGACTCGGCCCGCCGTACTGCACTGGTGAGATGATCCTGCAGAAAGAGCAGGCAAGGGTTGGGTCTTTGTGCGTTTGTCTGAGACAAGGCGCATCTCCCCAGGGTGTTGTTTTACTGGGGCTTACTCAACATCTTACTTATTACAGGACGTGGGAGGGTGTTTGTTAAGAAGAATGAAAATGCATGCTGATTCTGAAGGTGACCATTTCGGTTACCAGGCTCTGGCGCATGTGCAGTCTCAGCTGCTGGCAGAAGCCGGGTGAAGGTGGCCAGCCCTGCTCCAAATAGCACTCAGAGCTACTGGAGCCTGACGGGCAGAGGAGCCACTGCAGCTGCCAGTCAGGGCAAAGCCGCTCTGGGCTGTGCTCTGGTCCAGTAACAGCCCCCTCTCCAGCTCATGCTGCAAAGTCCAGTCTGCAGACAGCTGGGCCTTGATCGAAACATACCTTTTTTAAGAATTGTATGACCATTTTCCTGTTATGGAAAACTATGTGAAGTTAACCAATGTCCCCTAGTGGCCACAGTTACCTTGCCACGGTGCCACCAGTGCCAGCACACCAGTATGATGTAAATCACTGCTCCTGGGGCTCTAGCTGAGGCCCGTGGACCACATTCAGAATGTGTCCAAGGAAAGGTGAGGAAGACCCCAGGCTTTTACATTCCCACACGAGAGCAGCAGCCAGAACTCTGCTTCCACTTCACGTGCTTCTCTACTTTATTAAAGTTACCTATTGTCTCCTTTGGTCCCAGGCTTATTCTTGGGTTATGATTTGTGTGTAATACAAAGCCAGGTCTTTCTATCACAAGCTGGATGTTTTAGGACAGATCCAGGTCTGGCTAGAAATGACACGGTCACAAAGCTTTTCAGTGGGTGCCAGTGCATTGACATCATAAAGATAACAAGAGTCTGTCACCGAAAGATGGCCTTTGAAAGCCAGGGAGCCAGCCTGTGCACTTCCTCCCGCCTCACCTTTGGTAAAGTCCCATTAATTTTGTTGAAGGTTTTATTTTCTTCTGAAAATGCAGGAAATTTAGGCAGCTTTCTTGGAATTCCCCCAAAACTAATATAAACAAGATACATATGCGTCTCTTAAGGAAACTAAAAATAAATGATTTGAAACTGTATAAATTCCCTCTTAAAAGGAAAAGGAAGTTTATAAAATGAGAGGCAACTCTGAGTGTTGTTAACTGGGTAAAATATTCCCACAACTGCCAACTTATCCATCAGTATTGAGTTACTACTTAACAGAGTTGTTGGGCTTTCAGTCAGAAATGCCTAAGACTGGGATTGTTCAGGGTCACACACACACA
>NC_022020.1:59398801-59407382 GCF_000317375.1 Microtus ochrogaster
ACGTTGGCTTGCTAACTTGGTCTGGGCTCCATTCCTGCCATGTAAGCTGCATGTTAGCTAAAAAGGACAGACTGTGCATCAAGAAGGCCCCCATTTTTGTTGCCTCCGAAAACTTGGTTGCTCTACTCACGAACCATGGCATGGACTAATGGTTTTGAAGTAGGAATTTCCCCTGTAGCTCAGACTATCCTAACTGCCCTGAGTATTATTTCATTTTATGTTTGTGTTTCTGAGGTAGGGTCTGGAACTTGGCGGCCTGGAACTATGTAATTAGACCAGGCTGGCCTCAAAGGGATCCACCTGCTTCGGTCTCCAAGTTCTGGAGACCCAGATATCTTTCTTTAGTCCTAAATGAGACAAAATTTACTTTATTTTATTTTAAGATTTTTTTTTAAATGTGTATGAACATTTACCTGAATGCATGTCTGGTGCCCACAAGTCAGAGGGCATCAGATCCCTGGAACTGACTGTGAGCCACCCTGGGATCCTCAGAACTGAACCCAGGTCCTCTTTGAAAGCAGCATTTTAACCACTTAGCCATCTCTAGAGCCCTGTACTTTCGTTAAATTTTAACTGGTTCTTTGGGGGATAGTATACAGAAAACTGACTTACACTATAGAATAAAATAAGCTTTATAAAAATACTTTTTTATTTAAATAACCATGTTCTACCCATTCTCTCAAAATCAGCTTTGCCAGAAACACAATTTGAGCTGGTTGTTGGACTGGCAGTCAAGTTAGCATGGTAACCTACATCTAAATCCCAACACTCTCTTGAGTTTGAGGCTAGCTTGGTTTGCAGGGAGAGTTAGTTCCAGGACAGCCAGAACAACACAGAGAAACCCTGTATTGGAAAAAAGTTCTTTGCCTTTCTTTTTCTCATTTGGTAGTAATATATAATGTAAAAATGATTCCCTTTGTTCTTAAGTACTTCAAAGTCTACAAGTTCCTACTTTGGAAAGAAGTCAGGTACCACGTCTCTTGGAATTCCTACTCAACCTCACGTCACACATCTTAAGGGCTTTACAAGTGCAACTGAATGGGAGCTCCATGCAAAACAATATCTGGAGCAGGCTGAAGGCTTAGTTCAGTGGCAGCTCATGTTTAGCATGCTCAAGGCCTGGAGCTCAATTCCCAGCACCATTTTTAAAAACCAAGTAGTGTGGAATAACATGATTAAATGACCTTTTAGATCTATCTAAAGTAAGTCCTGGGATTTAAGTGGTACTGTCTTTAAAAAGAAACACTCCAATTAATTTCATGCTAATTTTTCATCCATTTACAAGTAGTGAATATTGCCTAATAATGATTTTTAAAATGAAACAAAAAGAACCTTATTGATTTCATGTCATGTCCTATGGGTACCTGCCTCAGAATCCAGTCAAAGTGGCAACTTGAAGATTCAAATTAAATTGCATATTGTATTTATTGGGGTGGCATTTCTTGGAAAGTAGAATTAACCAAAAGTTTGATACTGTTGTTTTTAGCAAATCTGAATTCCCCTGGCATGTAATTTACCCTGATTATCTCATGATTTGCTTGGTGCCTGGAAGCTGCAGTTGATCTTCCAGTGGGATGCAGAGACCCACAGAATGGTTTCGTTTCTAGGAAACAACACAGTAGGATCCCTGGCTCTTTCTTAAAGGATAATTAACATAGTTAGCAAAGAACTGCTGCCACTTACCATGAAAATGGACTAGTTGCCAGAGCTGTGTGCTGTGTATTCAAGAATAGACCAGTTGACCACTAGGATGGACATAAGAGGGCGAGGAATCTAGCACTGCGGTAGCCACTAGCCTTACTGCCCAGCAACTCCAGAGCACACTTTAGGATCATACTGCAGACTTCCTAACTCATGACTGAGCTGAAGAATTACTAGTTTAAATAAAATGATGTCTGTAGCAGTTCTTGGTACAAATTTAGGGACATAATTAAAACCAATCAATGTAGATACCTTCTTCAAGTCAACCTCATTTATTTCTCAAGAATTAGTGCCTTTAAGAGCCCTTATGGGAATAACTATAATTGGCATCCAGCTGGTGCAGCCTAAGGGCCGCCTGATCTGTGTGCAACCTGCATCCAATAGGACTAATGGTGCATACTAGTTAAATATTTAGAGTTTCACCCAGGCTGTGATCAAGAAGAAATTGACCTTATCTCATGTGCTGTGATTTAGAGTCAACTTTATATTGAAATTTTAATAATGTAAATTATTTACAATGTTGTATGTTAAAAGAGATATTGATAGAAAGCTATTATAGTCAGTGACCCATTCTGATTTAAACTTGAACTTCTAAATTATATATAATTTCTTATTTTTCTGTTCTGATCACCTCACAACATTAAAATACCAAAACTGCTTTACAGTCCAGCAAAATTTGACGTCATGTAAAATATCTTCACTCTATTTCCCCAACCTTATTTCCAGTTAATCTAAATAATGATAGAAACTGTATTTTCTTGCCATTTTATATATATGCAGCTAAACTATAATATATTAAAGAATAGCATTAGATACATTCATTAAATCAGAGCACTTGCAGGCAGGTGGATCTCTGTCAGTTCCAAGATAATCTGAGCTACATTGCAAGGCCTATGCCAACCAAAACTGTAATAGAGAGCCCACCCAAGAAAATGCAGCTACCAAGAAGCCATGTTTAAAATCCTCTTTTTTTTTGAGGGGGGGGGTGTTATGTGGAAATTCTTGCACCACATTGGGCACTGTTTGTAACCATATGTAATCAGAGACAGAGTTTTTCTTTTTTTTTTAAGATTTATTTATTCATTATGTATACAACATTCTGCCTGCATATATGCCTGCATGCCAGAAGAGGGTGCCAGATCTCATTACAGATGGTTGTAAGCCACCATGTAGTTGTTGGGAATTGAACTCAGGACCTCTGGAAGAGCAGCCAGTGCTCTTAACTGATAAGCCATCTCTCCTGCCACCGAGTTTTTCTTTTGTTCCAACCTCCCAATCCCAAATAAACATACAGAACTTATATTAATTACAAAATGCTGAGCCAGTAGTGCAAGCTTATTACTAACTAGCTCTTAGATTTTAAGTTGACCCATATTTCTTATTTATACTCTGCCATGTGGCGGTACCTCTATTAGCATGGCACATTCATTTCCTGCATCTGGCTGGCAACTCCTCTGGCTTTTCCCTTCCTCTTCCTAGAATCCTTAGTTTGGTCACCACGCCTATACATCCTGCCTAGCTACTGGCCAATCAGTGTTTTATTAAACCAATACAAGTGACAAATCTGTATAGTGTACAAGAGGATATTCCACAGCAGAGTCCTCAGCCCTGTGCTAGACATGTTAATATAATGATTTAGGCAGAGGATACAAATAAGGTTCTCAAAGTGGGAGCTAAGTAGACTGCAGTTTTCCCTCTGGATTGGCTAGTATTTAGTTTAGTATATAAGATTTCAATTATCCCATACTAGTTAATTTTAACTCCCATTCTTTAGTAACTGATGAACCTAAAATTCTTTAAAATCCTTGACAAAATCTTGAAGGGCTTTCCAGTGCTGTTAAGATTGTCAGTGGTCATTTGTATTCTAATGTCTTTGTGGTGGGGAACAAACACTGACTCCCTGCTGGGGTTTCCTTTCTTCATAAGGCACAGGACCTCAGTGTCATCGAAGAAGTGATCCGAATGATGCTGGAGATCATCAACTCCTGCCTGACGAATTCACTCCACCACAACCCAAACCTGGTGTATGCCTTACTCTACAAACGGGACCTCTTTGAGCAATTCCGAACCCATCCTTCGTTTCAAGATATAATGCAAAATATTGACCTGGTAAGTGTACGTGGTGGCATTTACTCATTCAGTCATTTGTTTGTTTGTTTGTTTTGACATGAGACCCACTGAGTAGCCCAGGTCGTCCTCACACTCCTAGTCTTGCCCCCATTCAAAGCATTGGGATTTATAGGCATGGGTACCACACTCATCCGGATTCTTTTTTAAGTAGTAAAGGTGAAAAAGTTCAGTTTAGCACTGTAGTAAGAACAACCTACCAACAGTGAATCCCTCTGGCGTGGACTATGTTTACACAAACTTTGCGATAACCATTGTAGTCCGTTTGTCCACATGCTCTGCTCCATGGTTTCCTTAATACAGTACTGTATTCTGTTTTACTGAACATTTATCTCATTAGCATTTTCTATAACATTATCAATCCTCTTAATATCTCCAAGTTTAATATGTACCTGGGCTGTTCTGTAGATGTCCTAAAATATATTTAACCATTATTACATTTTTTTTGTTCATTTTTATCATTTCCAGTGTTCCTTATCAATTTGTAACTAATCAGCAACTTGTAAATAATCTCACATTTAAAATTACAATTTTAGTCTCTTTTTGTCTGTCAATTTTTTGAGACAGGATGGCCTCAAACTCCCTGCATTGTTGAGACTTGCTATGTCTCCATCCACCTCTTAGGTTCTGGAATGACAGATGTATGCCATTGTGCCTGGCTTACTTTGGGGTATAGTTTTAAAACTGGAATTTTGCTGGTTCTTACCATTAGAGGATATCTATATATTTTCAAGATTAAGTACAGGCTGATGCAGGCTGCCAAATTGCTTTTCAGAAATATGATACAATTTGTACCTCTGTGTAATATGGGTTTCCACAGGTAACCCATGGGACGCTCTTGTTTTTGTAGCTTTGAGTGTCAAAATTATATTTGTCATTTTTATAGCAAAAATTGGTGTTACTTTTTTTTCCCATTTTGGTTTTCGAGATAGGGTTGCTGTATGTAACCCTGGCTGTCCTGGAACTTGCTTCGTAGACCAGGCTGACCTGACCTCTGCCTCCCGAGTGCCGAGATTAAAGGCATGCACCACCACCACCCGACCTCATCACAAATTAGCTTCTCTAGTGTGCTTAAACATTTTTATATGTTTGGCTACTTCCTGTCCTCTCCAAAACCAGTTTTGCTTTTTTTTTTTTTTTTTTATTGCTCTACTAGTGATTTCTGATTCTTTGGGATTCATAAATATTTTTTTTAAGTAGCTAGTAAGAATCACAGAGTATTCTTATTACGTGCGGGTTACATTTAGGAAGATATTTGATAGTTAAATTGTCCTTTAAGCATGGATCTATAATTTCACCAAGAGTGCACATATCCCTATCTTCCTCTAAGGTGTCTGTCTTTATTAGTTAGCATTTTGTCACTGTGACTGACTTGCCTGAGGGAGCAACCTGAAAGAGGGAAGATGCATTTTAAGTCAAAGTTTTTGAGGTCTCAGACCTTAGTCCTCACCTTTGTTGACACCATACCAGCAGAAACATGTGGAAGAGGAGACTGAGAGCCAGGCAGAACCTCCTAAGGCTTACACACCTCCCAGAAGAGCACCAGCAACTGGGCCTGAGCATCCTGCACCTGACACGTGCGGAGTTGCCAGGTGATGTGTATCAAACCACAGAGGTTACCACGGGCACTGCCATTGAAGTCAGGGCTTCTCCACCCAGTTTTACCATCCTCTGACAGCATCTCATTATAATTTTACCCTGAAATTCCTTGATTGCTAGTGCGCATAGGCAAGTTTCACGTAGATCCAGCATTCGGATTTCCTGTTTTGTGAAGCTCCACTTCAATCTTTTGCCAGACTGGGTGTGATGGTGCATGCCTTTCCTCTCAGCACTGGGGAGGCAGACAGGTCTCAGTGAGTTATTCCTTGTTCATGCTACAATTATGCTGAAGATTTGAGGCCTTTCTTGGTGACATATTGCAAATGTGTGGTCACTAACATAGCTCGAGACTTCCTGACAGAACTGGAAACTCTTCTCAAAATGATGAAGCAGGCAGCATCCTGCTCCTCTCCTCCCTGAGGCTCCCGCTGCCAGTGTCTGCTGCTGTTTCTGAGCAGCTGGGAATTCCTCCTCTGTTCTTCTTGGATCTAGCAGCTTCCTGTGCCATCCACTTGCTTCTGGTAGAGCATATAAGCTAGAGCAGTTTTCTGGGGGAAAGGTGATAGGAGATCTGTAGCACGAATTCTAATTGGTATTAGTGATAAAAACCCGGAGTTAGATATAGGCGTTAATGCTGAAGATTAGAGAAGCAAGGCATCAGCCACTAGAGAGTTCTTTTACCTCTACCAGTGCTCAGACCAAAGGGCGATCCTGTCCTCAGACTGCATCTCCAGACTCTGTCTCCACCAAACCTCAGACTGCAACCGAGTTCCTGTCTCCTTGCACCTATATTCCTCCCTCCCCCCAGCCATATCATTCCTGTCTCCACCTCTCTAGTGCTGGGATTAAAGGTGTGTGATCCATAGTCAGCATCTCAGGTTTGGTTCTGCCTTATGTGAGACAGGGTCTCTTTCACATCAGTGTGTCACAGGCTACCTGACTCGGCCTGCCGTCTCACCACAGGCTAGCGTGCTGGAATTACAGATGTCCACCGCCATGCCCAGCTTCATTTGTCTTCTGAGAATCGAACTCACACTGTCGCCTACCGAGCCATCGTCCCTGCAGCCCTGAAAATGTCTGGTTCCTCCATTCCTCCCTAGGGTTTCTGGCCTCTCCAGCCTTTGCTTGTGAAACGTCTTGATTTTCTGTACTTGGTTGTCATCAGTCACCTTTAGACTAAAGATCGATGTTCATTGGTCAGATCTAGGGGGAGTTATTTCTCTCTGAGAGTCTTGTTCTCTCCTTTCCCAGGCTAGCTGTTGTTCTCAGGTGAGAATCGTCAGGCTCCCACAGGACTCTACAAGCTGCCTGCAGGGTTTCAAAGACCCAGTTAGAAGGGAAGGGTGCTCCAAGTTGGGGTAGGAATAGGGAATGACTTCTAAGGGCCTCTTTGCTGTGCATAGTTCCTGGTCATCCCCTTAAGGCATGTTACCAAAGTAGGCTGAGTTCCTGTCCTTCCCCCACCAGCCCAGTGTCTCACTCCACAGGACATAACTGCTGCTGGATGCTCTGGAATTCTCAGAGTACACTGAGTGAAGCCCCAGTGGAAACTGCTGTAGCAAACCGCTCATCCCAGCAATCAGGAGGCTGAAGTGTCTTGAGTTCAAGGCCAGCCTCAGAAACTTTAGGAGACCCTGAAGATGGGTAAGAAGGGAGAAAAAAAATAACAACTCATTGCTAGCGGTTTAATTAGTATTTTCCTGTGTCCCTCAGTGTTGCAACTAGAGCAAAATATGGGCTGCATCTCCTCCTCTTCCAAATCTTGGTTATCACGGGAGTGTGCACCAGCACCAGGCATTTTCTAGTCGGCACCACTGCAGCCATGGTGCAAAAACCCAGCACGAGAGTTATTTCTTCAGCTGAGTGCTCCAGGTAGACTTACTGTTATTTGCATATCCAAAAGCCTCAAGTTACATGTCAGTATTTCTTCTCTAGAGAGCAGAGGGATAGCCCAAAGGAAGGTAGGGTGTTTTTTGGGTTTTTTTTTTTTTTTTTTTTTTTTTTTTTTTTTTCGAGACAGGGTTTCCCTGTGTAACAATCCTAACTGTCCTGAACTAGCTCTTGTAGACCAGGCTGGCCTTGAACTCACAGGGATTCACCTGTTTCTGCCTCCCAAGTGCTGGGATTAAAGATGTGTGCCACCACGGCCTGGCTAGGTAAGGTTTCTTTAACGTACAGGAAACCTTGGGTTTGATCTTCTTGGTTGGGAGCATGAAAATACTTCTCTGGTTCCAAATCCTTTTTCTTCACACCAGATTTAATTTTCATAAACTCTTACTTTTTTTTTTTAATGTATATGGCTGTTTTGCCTACATGTTTGTACGTGTACCACATGCATGCAATGCCCAAGGTGGCCAGAGGAGCATCCCCTGGGATTAGAGTTAACGGTTGGGAGCCGCCATAACCACTGAGCCGCATCTCATCCCCATAATCTCTTTTTAAATTGAGGAATATTAGTATTAATAAAACTATGAAATAAATTATTACCCAAGGGATACCCGTCACAAGTTGTCCTGCCTTCTGTAATAAGATAGGTGAAAACTACAGACTGGGATTTACAGTTTCAGGTTTTATGTTAATTGTATGCTTTGGAATAAGAAAAGAGCACAAACACCAAGGATGGGAGAACGCAGCCCCAGCTCTGACCCTAACTCTCAGAAAAAGGCCCCAGAGCCCTTCCTCTGCACAGGCACGCTTACGGCAGTGTCAGGACTGGACTGCCAGGTGGAAACTGCCCTTCCCTGGGAAGAGGAGCTTTATAGAGCAAAGCTCACTTGACAAATTTATATCTGTGTGTTTTTGGAAGTGAACACTTATATTTAAAAATCATGGTGCTCGTGAGTTAAAGGGATAACAAAATTCTTTCTCAATATGCATTAGAAATTGTGCTAACCGGCTTCTAGCTCAGCTCCCTGGAAAGCTAACAAAGGTGGAATGTCAGCTGTGTCGCCAAGCAACCCCGCTACGATACAGAGCTATGATAAAATGACATTTGATTGGCAAGCTGAGTCTACATTGGGAAGAACTATAAATACCTAGTGAGAAGCAATCGTTAGGGGCTTTGAAAAGTAAGAGATCTCATGACCAAGTATGTCCTTCATAGATCTCATGACCTAGTATGTCCTTCATAGATCTCATGACCTAGTATGTCCTT
>NC_022020.1:59407757-59414026 GCF_000317375.1 Microtus ochrogaster
TATGTCCTTCATAGATCTCATGACCTAGTATGTCCTTTATAGGAACCCAGAAGCTTAAACTGTCACAGTGTAGGTGGGTTTCTCTTGGACCCAAGTTTCCTAAGCTGAGATGGCTGCTGCATCCATCCACCCCAGTAGTCAGATTCTCTTGTATCTGAGATAATACTGAGGGGACAGAGATAGTCTGTGAAGCTACTGTAAGGGTTTTCAGCTGGACCTGGTGGCACAAGTTTTTCGCAGCTCCTCAAGGGGCTTAGGCAGTAAGATGGCAAGTAACCTGCCCGGGTACAGAGAGGTTCCCAGGAGACTCCTCTGTGGCTGTACTGATGGCATGCCGTGATTTCTGCCCTTTTATCCTGCCTGGGACACTTTGCTGAATGATTATGCCTACAAGATGGCTCAGTGGTTAAGAGCATTGCCTGCTCTTCCAAGGTCCTGATTTCAATTCCCAGCAACCACATGGTGGCTCACAACCATCTGTAATGAGGTCTGGTGCCCTCTTCTGGCCTGCAGGCATACACACAGACAGAATATTGTATACATAATAAATAAATAAATAAGTAAGGATGGATATTTCAGTGGTGAGTAGTCTTTTCTTCTTTGCATTATAAAAGTGTTTAATAGTGACAAGCCTTTCCAGCCTCCATGTCTCTATCCTGTGACATCCCATTCGCTGTGTCCGCCCGATTGGCTGTCCTCTTCCTAGCCTAGCTTTTGCTTTCCTCCAGTTTCCTTTCCCAGAGTGCCCCAGTCAGTGTTATTGCTGCTACGATGAAACACCATGACCAAAGCAACTTGAGAGGAAAGGGTTTATTTCACTCACGGTTCCATACAACAGTTCATTATCAAAAACAATGAGGGCAGGAACACAAGCACGGCAGGAACCTGGAGGCAGGAGCTGATGTAGAGACCATGAAGGGTGCTGCTTACTAACTTGCTCCTCCTGGCTTGCTCCGCCTCCTTTCTTTTAGAACCCAGGACCACCAGCCCAGGGATGATATCACCCACCATGGGCTGGGCCCTCCCCTATCAATTACTAATTAAGAAATTATGAAATCATTTTCTCAATTGAGATTCTCTCCTTTAAGATAATTCTAGCTTGTGCCAAGTTGACGTCAAATTAGCCAGTACATGTACCTTCTTCTTCCCTCACCTTCCCTTTCACTTCCTCTATCCCTTTCTTCCTTTTTGGGTGGCCTCTTCAGTATGTGCAGTAGATGGGTGATTATATATACCTGCAATCTCTTGGGGGGGAGGGGAATGCTGTTTAATTCCCAGTTCTTTTCATTATTGTAGCTAAGGTTTTCTTCCTGTTTCTGACAACCTGCTAGCTCAGAGCCAGGAACCCCGTGGTCACAGTTGTGGTGACGGTAGGTCTTTGTGAACTAGCACATCTTTTTGATGATTTAGTTTTAAATTTGCATTTAAACCACTTGTTTCTTTTCTCCTTCTTCATTTTTGCTTTTATTGCTTGCTTGCCTAGCATTTATATGTCTTATCTTAATCTTAAAATAAACCTCTGAGGTGTATTCAATTTAATCCTCAATTTACAGATAATGAAACAGGTTTGGAAAGTTCAGATGGCTTACAGCCATCCAATTCAGAAATAATAAAGCCAGAAGTCAAGGTCAGATGGACTAATAATAAGGCCATGCCTACTCACCATGCCTACTCCCTAAAACCATCTGATCTAACAATACACACAAGCAGGACGCTCTTCCTAGTTCCTCTCTCCTACAGAGTCCAGTCAGTCTGCATTCTGTATCATAGTAGTGGCGAAAATGGTTACTGTTGGTAACCAGGCTATTGGTGGGCACTAAGATGTCTCTGAGAGCTGGGCTTGGTGGCTCATCCCTGTGATCCCAGCATTTAGGAGCCCAAGATAGAGGATCATAAGTCCTGGGCCAACCTGGGCTACTTGACAAAAAGGAAGAAGAAAAGGTCCTGAGGGGGGGGTCTTATCCTTTTGTAAGGACATGCATAAACAATGTACAGTTTTGAACTTTCACTATTTCTAGCTCGGTGTGTTTCAAAAAGGATGAGAGCAGAGTGGAGGGGAGCAAGAACTGCAGAACCCATGCATGGAAGTAAAGCAGTTGTGCAGCTGGCCTTATAGCCAGTGCCTCCTTACCCAGCATTGTCGGAATAAGCTATTCCGTGGCATTTAACCTATATTCAGCAAGCGTGCAGTGTCTAGATTGGGCAGTATACTACTTTTCAGTTTACAAAATCAAATTAATAGCTAGATCACTCTGAACATGCCCTGAATATGCCTGTCATTGTTAATGATGTTCCAGTGCAGCTCTCACTGACTGCTCATCTGCCCCAGGAGGCAGACAGTCCTTAGAGAGAGAGGGGGAGTGGTTGGCAGGGAATCACTTAGCTGGTAAGTCACTCTGGCACTTGAATCCAGCTCTTCTCATCCTAAATCCCACGTCATCTTCAGCATTCACTTAGAAGAACCTAAGACTCAAAATGAATAAAGGCTCCAACAGTCCAGCAACTTTTTGCTGCATACTTTAATCCAAAATAGAACTCTGCACATTGAGAGTCCATTATATGTTGATACATAGTAACAATATCTCTGCAACAAGGATGTATCAGTAACATCTTTCCTCTTTGCTCTTTTGTACTTTACCTTGAAATTGGGGCTTCAGCAGACCTTGGCTGTTAAAAACTGTTGGGAGGGGGGGGATGAGGAATGTAGCTGATGGAATTGGGAGTTGGTGTTTTTTTTTTTAAGATTCAGTAACACGGAATAGCTCAGATAGGATGACTAATCTTCCAGCACCTTCAACATCTACAAATGAGTTGACATGTTTTCAGGTGCCCAGATTTGCATCACCCACTGTACATATTCTTTCTGTCCAGAACAGAAGACAGTGTCATCCAACTGAGTTGAGGAGCAGAATAAAGTAATTAGGACCACCATAGGAAGCATGAGTGACTTCCTAGGTAGCTGAGGCAGGAAATGACTGAGAGAACACGCTAACCTCTGGATGACACACTTTACTGTTCACATTGTGTTTCTGGCCCTGACCGCCCTTGCTGCACTTCAGACCAGCGCCTTTCAGTTTTCTTCAGTGGGATTTCTTTGACAATCCCACCCATGTTAGTTGTAGAAATTCTAATTGTTCTTAATAAAAACCCAAAGTCAGATATTAGGGGGTGAAAGTTGAGAGATCAGAGAAACAGTGCAGCCAGTCACTAGAGAGACCTTTTACCTCTACGGAATCCTCAGACCAAAAGGGCGATCCTGTCCTCAGACTGCTTCCTTGGACTGTGTCCTCTGACTGACGGCCTCAGACTGCATCTGCAGACTACAGTGAGCTCCTGTCCCTCCCGCCTTATGTTCCTCTCTCTGCCCAGCCACATCACTCCAGTCTCCACCTCCCTAGTGCTGGGATCACCTTTGTGTGAGCTCCGTTTCCCTTAAGTCTAAATCAATTTTGTGTAGCCAAGGGTGGCCTTGAACTAACAGAGATCCATCTGCCTCTGTCTCCCAAGTCTGGGATTAAAGGTGTGTGCCACCACTGCCTGGCCTCAAGTGACTTAGCTCTGCACTCTGATTTTCAGGCAAGCTTTGTTAAAACACAAACAAAATATCACTCCCTTCACATCAATTGATTAAATCATAAACTGTTACTTTGTCCAAAAAGTGAACACAGGGCTTTCTTCTCTTCAGTCTTTCATATCACAGTAAATCGTGCCAGTGTCTGTCCCCTGGCTTACAGCAGGAAAAGAGGAGGAGGAAAGGGAAATGAGAGCACATGGAATGAAGTGGGAAGCTGCAGGTTTCTAGAGAGTAGTTAGGAAGCTTCCCTGGAATGAACTGAAACAAGGCTTGAAAGAGACGCTTGAGAGAGCCCCGTTGCTCTCTGGATGCAGAGTGTTCAAACCTGAGAACACGGGGCTAAGATGAGGTGAAGGAGGACTGTCTGGGGAAACAGAGGTAGGCATGTTGAGAAGATGGGCAAGGCCAGGTGCGAGTACTCATTTGTCAACTCATTCAACTGTTCGATTAAAATGAGTGGAGTCATCTATTGCATGATAAGCTATACCTCAGTGAATTTACTACTAAAATATAAATTTCCTGATAGGGGTTTTCTGCCTAGAACATTGAAAGAATTTCTACTCAACAAAGTAAAAAATAAACTATAAAACCATAGGGGTATTCTTATTGTTGTTTGGGTTTGTTGTTGTGATTTGAGGGTTGTTTGTTTGGTTTTGGTTTTTCGTTTTGTCCATCAGTGAGCTGAGATCATAGTACAGCCAGGATACCTTGATCCAAAAAGGAATAGGCCTACTCCTCTACTGTTCTCTAGATTAAGGTGAGATGCCAGGACTGCATCCCTGTGACATGGCAAAAAGGACCAGATCGCTGCCATTCCAGTGAATGAGGATAAGGATCACCTGAGAGAACAAGACAAAACACTGAGAACACCCCATCATGGATAATTTATACTCAAATATGTTTTATAGTGAACTGGTAGTTTCCTAAGGAGCTGCAGATATGAAGTAGTATGTGTCCCCATGACCCTGCCAGACCCTTTTCTCACAGGGGTGCAAAAATCTTCAGCTATTATGGGTACCACACTTCATTGCCCTTAGGCAACTTGGTTACTAAGAATAATGGAAGAAAACAACACCTATTGGGAGGAAGGGTAGAAACAACTGCATTGGCCTCTAAGAGTGCCATTGGAGGTGTCTGTCACAAGACTCAGTGGGGTTATTTGCCTGTCAGGGAAAAAAAAAAAAGAAATAAAAAGGATGAGGGGAAATGTCACAGCCAGCCCTAGACATACAACCTGCTTAAGTACGTAGTCTTAGAATAGCAGATCCAGGGTTCTGAGTTACCTAGCCTAGCAAGTGTTAGGTCATAAGCAACAGCCATCCACTGCTGAAAAAGAATCAACAGCCAGGTTCCATAGCCCAGACATACAGGGACATCCAAACGCAGAAAGTGGAGGTGACTGCTGAGAAGCCGTGCAACTGAAGGTCCTAAGGAGGAAACTCATTAGATGGTGTGGTCACTGAAAGGAGCCGTAGCAACGGAAGTCTCAAATTCAGTTAACCTTCCGAATAAATTAGTTCATCCTCAAATCTGGCCCAGCATTGAGGTCACCTCAGTCTCCGTAGCTCTCCACATAGTGTCCAGTACTCAACCAAACACAGACCAAAAAAAAACAGAAAAATCAAGAAACAACAAATAGGCTGAGTGACAATTCAGATGTTAAAACTATTAACCAAGCACTTAATATATGATTACTCTCATTAAACTGTCTAAGAGGACCCCCAGCCAAATCCAGACCGAGGCATGGCTTGTACAGCCTCTGAACTGAGAACAGCAGCATCCACACCTGTAAAGAAGGCTGTATAATAGAGCCTCTGCTGTGACTCGAAGGCCGTGCGGTACTTTCTCCCTTATCCTTTATAGAAAAAGGTTACCAACTCCTGACTTGGTGTGATAGGTGGCAGCATGTGTAAACAGCTAGAGAATCCCAAAGACAGACACTGCAAGAAAAATAAATCAAATGGGAATGCTATGACAAAGAATTGCTGTGACTTGCTCATCAGTAGGCCTGGGTGTAGCTAAGGGATAGGGGATATAATTGCTAAAGATAGATCACTAGAAATAATGCTAACAAACACAAAAATGTGGAAAATGAGAATGGAATATCTAAGAGCTGTAAGATGACATCAGATGGTCCAGCATGCCTGTAATTAGTGTTAGAAAGAAAAGAGAAAGAACAGGTCTTTAATCCTAGCATTCGGGAGGCAGACGCAGGTGGATCTCTGTGAGTCTGAAGCCAGCCTGATCTACAGAGTGAGTTCCAGGATATCCAGGAGGACTACATGTAGAGCAACCCTGTCTCAAAAAATAAAATGGAGAGAGAGAGAGAGAAAAAAAAAAAAAAGACGTATCTAAGCACAGATCCAAGACTCTCAGAGAACTCCAGGCAGGGTAAGTCCACTTAATACCCACACACTTTCTAATACCTAAAGAAAAAAATACAGACTTAAGAAGAGTTAGAGGAAAGAGAAGCAGTATATTGACAAGCATTTAGAACAGAAGAGGACTGTAACACGAATCTCCTTGTCAAAAACTGTACATGCAACAGTGACTGACACTCTAAAATGAGACGGGAAGTCTCGGTGATCTCTACTCCACAGAGACAGTCTTTAGAATCTAGACCATAATAAAGATATTTTCAGACAGAGAAAGCCTCCTGCTATTAGAGATACTCTGCAAGAAATCCTAAGGAAGC
>NC_022020.1:59417731-59425771 GCF_000317375.1 Microtus ochrogaster
ATATCTGTCTCTGGTTTTTATTATTCGTGTTGCACATGGAAAGAAGGCATGCTCCAGGTTATAGACCCAGTGACAATTCACTTCCTTCCCTCCTGATGTTGAAAGTATACTTATCTTCTAGAAGTAATTTTTTTTATCATTTCCTAAAGTGGTGACATTCTGATGCCTTTAAACATACAAATGAGATGGTTTTAAAAAATAAATAATAAATGAATGAATGAAATTTACTTAGAACTGGAGCCACATGACCACCCTGCCATTCTCCTGGTGACATGAGAATTTTTCATGACTTAGAGGCAAGTCAATGTAGGCCACAGAGTGAACAAAATAGGCCTGTCATTACATCCCTTTGTTCTCTGGTTAAGTGATGTGAGAACTCGTGCTTTGTTGGCCTGTCACATCTCAAAGTATAAGAGTGCTGTGGGCTCCACTTAGCTTTGATTGTGAGCATTTTGTTGTCTTGATCAGCAGCTCCCCACCAGTATTTCTCAAGGTCATGGGAAGGTCATATTATAACCTCATTTGTTCATCTAAAAATAAAAGAGATTTCATTTCCCACCAGTATTGGCAGTGGGCACTGTGACTTAGTGGTAGAGCCCTACCTTTATTGTATTGGCTCTGACCCTGTGCCAGGGTGAACTGCAAAACTTCAGGCACTCCGAGGGACAGAAGGAGGTCCTCGGTATGCAGGGTGGCAGGTGCACTCCCTTTCTGATTCCCTTACAGTTTTGTTCTAGTGATCTAGTGGCTGGGGATGAACCTCAGTGGTACACTTCTTGCCTAGCATATGCAAAACTTGGATTCCACCACCAAAAGGAAGGAAGGGAAAAGGGAAAGAAGAAAGAAAAGGAAAAGAAAAGCAAATGTGTTCCTATAGGATCTGAATTCAATTAAACAAATCTTTGAAAAATGTCATATTTAACCCCCAGTTTGAAAGCAATAGAATAGGCTCAGCATGTGTGACAAAAGACAGTGCAAAGGTAGCATCCTCTTCTAGAACAGCTGCCCCTCAGGAGATAGAAGCGAGGTTTTTACCAGTCTCACAAGCAGTGGATTCATCAGCATGACTAGGAAGATTTCCATTTGATGCTCTGGAGTAAACAATGTGTCTGCCAGCTGTAGCAGCACACGCCTTTAATCCCAGCCCTCGGGGACAGAGGCAGGCAGATGTCTGTGACTTCAAGGCCCGCCTGGTCTACGGAGTGGGTTCTAGGAGAGTCAGGGTTATATAGAAAGAAACTGTCTCAAGATAGATATGGGTAGGTAGGTAGAATTAACATAAAAAGTATGTCTTTCTAGTCATTATATTTTGCTTGCTATTGATCTGAGGCCTTTGTGATTAGCAGAAATTAATGATAGCCGGTTACCCAGGTTTCTCAATAATAGTTTAATGAGTACTAAAATTCTTTTGAATCACCAAGTCATTCTTTAAAATTGAGTTCAATTTGTCTTTACCTCACCATTGTTGGTTTTGTATTTTATTTATATATGTGTATGTATTACATATATATAAACACATATGTATGTGTATGTGTGAGTAGGCATGCCATGGCACATGTATGAATATCGGAGGACAACCTGTGAGAGTCAGTTCTCGAGTATACCAGGCTTAGTAGTAAGCGCCTTATCTACTGAGCCATCTCGACAGTCCATCCAAGTCTTTATACTCAGTTTATGATAGATAAAACATTGATGCTGGGCTGGAGAGCTGGCTTGGTGGTTAAGAGCACTGGCTGCTCTTGCAGAGAACCAGTTTTGTTCCCAGACCTGGCCAACAGCTCATATCCGCCTGTTACTCTACTTCCAAGGAATCTGATACCTTTTTTGACTTCCTTGGTCATCAGACATACACACTCATACACATAAAAACAAACTTAAATCCCTTTTTTAAATTAATGTTATATGTAGTATGTTGCATGATTTATAAATAAATGAAACATAGTACAAGTACATGCTTTTTTTTAACGCGTAGGCATATTCAGTCAGAAAAGTTTAGAGAACTCAGGCCTACATTCTGGCTGACTGTCCAGAAGCACCTGGGCATTGTCTCTGACCAAGCCCAGGGTTGGCATTTCACGAGGCTTCCTGGCCACTTCTGATGATCTTGTCACATGTGAGAGTCACTCAGTGTCTACCTTTCTGTACTATATGCTGAATATTATCCAATGGCAAATGACACCAGCTTTTTTAGTTTTTTTAGGTTTCTCTGTAGCTTTGGAACCTATCTTGGAACTAGCTTTTGTAGACCAGGCTGGCCTCAAACTCACAGAGATCCGCCTGCCTCTGCCTCCCGAGTGCTGGGATTAAAGGCATGCGCTACCACCACCCGGTTGACACCAGCTTTTAGTCAATATTAAAAAATGTAAGCCTCGTGTATCCTTCTGAGTTCATCATAAGCTAGTTCATTGGTTTTTGGTTTATTTTTTTCATTTAATTTTTTTATTTCTTAGAATGTTTTTAACACATGTTCCTATTCTTTACCTGGTTTTGGCCAAAGAAATCAATTTAGGCATGAGTATTAGGTTAAATCACATGAAATTGCCAGTATTTATCCTTTCTTGATCCATTTTGTGTATCTTCGTTGCATATTTTATCTACTTTTAATTTATCACTGTTGTGGTGATATGTGGTGATATTGGGTATGTGTGTAGGTATGCCTAACACTTTTAGAAGGGTTCCAGGGATCCAACTCAGGGTAGCAGGCTCACGCAGTGAGTCCTTACAGGCTTAGCCAGCTCCTCAGCCCTACTGTAAGGTTTTTGTTTTGTTTTGTTGTTTGTTTGTTTTTGTTTTACAGGACCGGATTTCTCTGTGTAGCTTTGGAGCCTGTCCTGGAACTTGCTCTGTAGACCAGGCTAGCCTCCAACTCACATGAGATCAGCCTGCCTCTGCCTCCTGAATACTGGAATTAAAGGTATGTGCCACCACCACTCAGCATAAAGATTTTAATAAACCTTTGATAAAGTGTTTTCTCTTTGTGATGTATCTGTCTTTAACTCTTTGTTCCCTTTGTATGACTTGGACACTAAACAGAACTTTAATCCAGAGTCCCAGAAAAAATAATTCTTGTCTGTGTTAGCTATGTGGCTTGGTACCTTTTTCGGCGATGCAGTCACATCTTGCTTGCTCTGTGTCTGGCTTCCTCTGTGTCTGGGTGATGACTGCAGACTGAAACTTCCCTCTTCCCAGAATTCTCATTGCCCTACCTCTACTTCCTGCCTGGTAGCCCCCGTCTATATTTCCTGGCCAACCAGTATTTATTTAAAATACAAGTGAACGGGATACAGACCACTGTCCCAGAGCACTCTTCCCCCCCTTTTTTAAACAAGAACTCTGAATCGAATCTCCTTTGTTGAGCTTTTCTACTTACCATTATCTATAACAACTTGTAACAAACAGTCTAAAGAAAGGCAAACATTCATAATCCATTTTTTGGAAATGTGGCTGTAGTTTTCCTGCTGATTGGGTGCACTGATAATCATATGGGGACCTAAAGAAAATTTAGAGTTATGATCAAGTCTTGACTGGAGTAGCCTGTGAGGCTTGATCCTGTGAGGCTTGATCATCTCAGACAGCAGTCTTTAAGCTGTTCTGGATGTAGAACTTAAACATGTGGGCCATTCCTCCTATTGGAGATTTCTCAGGGGGTCTTCCTTGGTCAAACCTGATTTTGATTAACACTGAATGAATCCATAGTCCCCCATTTCCTGTGGAAACAAGAGCAAAACTTCTTCTCCAAAGTAACATATCTTTGACTTAAATTTTAAAGTCAAAGAATTTTGACTTTATATATTGGGTTAATCAAGCAGCATTTATAATCAAATGTCTTTTAGCAGCTTTTGCCCCTTCCTCAGTCATCAAACAATTTAAATACAACACATTAACATACAGTATCCACACTCTCTGTATATTTTTCATCTTTAACGTGGCTTTATTTTAACCTCTATTTCTTTTATTTTTAATTTTTGGCTTTTTGAGACAGGGTTTTTCTTTGTACCTTTGGCTGTCCTGGAATTCACTCTGTAGACCAGGTTGTCCTTGAGCTCACCGAGGTCAGTCTGCCTCTGCCTCCCAAGCCTTGGGATTAAAGGTGTGTGCCACCACACCCAACTACTTGCTTTTTTTTTTCTTTTTTATTTTAAGGATTTTATCCTTTTTTTTTCTCCCAAGCCTACATATATTTTTAAACACACAGTAAACCATTTAGAGGTTTTCTTTGTCTTTGAATCTATCTTTACTGTATATCTCTCTTTTTCTGACCACATGAATCTTTAATTTGCTAAGTGGTGTGGCTAGGATTAAAGCCATGGCTTTGATGGCTAGATCCATCCCATTCCTTAGCTTTTTGAGAATCTAGCTTCATTGTGGAGGTGCTGGCCAGAGCTATGTTTATTGTCACAACTCTATGGCATTTCAAGGTCTGTGCCACCACCAAGAAGCATGCTGTAGGCTATTCATAAACATCATTTAAGTGTTTTATGGCAGAGCCTCTTAAAAAGGCTGCAAAGTTTTTGTAGCTAAATCTGTGTCAGGAAGCCTCTCTTGCAAACAGAGCTCACCTGTAAAAAATGCCACTATCAATAAGCTGTGCTTAACTCTGTTCTTTTCTGCCTAGCTCTCTCAGGCTTTTAATTGGATTTGGTCAGCCCCACATTGGGTGCCATTATGTTGACTGAGGTTTTCTTTCCCTTTCGGTCTTACAGTCATTAAGTCCCAAAGAAATCACACAGAGGCCTACATTAATTATAAACTGATTGGCCTGGTAGCTCAGGCTTAATAACTTTTATAGCTTATATTAGCCTATAATACTTGTCTGTGTTAGCCACGTGGCTTGGTACCTTTTTGGCAAGGCAGTCATATCTTGCTTGTTCTGTGTCTCATTGCCCCGCCTCTACTTGCTACCTGTCTCCTGGCCAATCAGCATTTATTTAAAATACAAGTGACAGGGTACAGACCATTGTCCCACAGCACTTACAGAGACAGCTGACCCAAACTAGTGGGAGCTCACTAACTCTGGACTGACAGGGAACCCTCATTGGAACCTGAATGAAGGATCTGAATGTTGGTAACAGTTCCGTGGCTTGGGCAGTCTGTGGGGCCACTGGCATTGGGACCAGAATTTATCCCTAGTAATGAACTGGCTTTTTGGAGCCCATTCCCTATGGAGGATACCCTACTCAGCCTCGATACATGGCGGAGGGTCTCCGTCCGGCTTCAACTTGATGTGTGAGACTTTGTTTTCTCCTCATGGGAAGCCTTACCCTTTCTGAGGAGTGGATGGGGGAGGGATGAGGGAAGGTGGAGGAGAGTGGGAGGAAAAGGGGAACTGTAGTTGGAATAAATAATGAAACAAAAACGTAGGGATTAGTCCCTTCCTCCCACCATTGGATCTCAGACTTGGTGGCAGCGCCTCTGCCTGCTGAGCTGTCTCGTCAGCGCAGTGTCAACCTTTAGAAATGAATTTTCTATTTTTGCATGTCTGGCTATAACTGCTGTTCCCCTTTTGAGTGAAAGGGTCAGCAGTCTTCCTGATCTGTAACATTCTGCTTTTAGTAATAATTTCTGGGAAATGGTAATGGCATTCTTTGTGGCTTGTTGAACTGGTTGGTTGGCATGGGTTCTGGAGAACCCAAGATTGAGCCCAGGCTCCACACAGGCTAGCGAGCATGCTAATACTAAACTGCATTCCCTGCTCCTTTCGTTTGCTCTGGGCTTTATTTTGGTATGTGTTTATGTTTCTGTGCAGGTGCAGGTGTGTATCTGCATGAATGTGGAGATCAGGGGTCCTTCCTCAGGCTCAGCACCTTCCTTTTTTCCTTTTCTTTTCTGAAGCAGGGTCTCTGTGACCTGAAACTCACCAAGTAGGCTTGACTGGCTGGCCCACCAGCCCCAGGAACCTTCCTGTTCTAATTCCCCAGTGTTAGAGTCATAGGCACGGGCCCCTACATGTGAATTTTTTTATGTGGGTTCTAGGAACTGAACTCTGTTCCTCATACTTCCAAGGCAAGCTACACCCAGTATAAGATCCCCTACCCCACTTTTCAGTTACAAATGTCAGGTGATCAGGAATGGGGCTACGTTAGCATTTTACTGCATAGTTCAGACCCTTGGTGACATGAAATAAACATGATGGTGGCTTGCTGTTGATTAACTTGATCCAGAATAAGCATGGGCAGTGGTGGTGCACGCCTTTAATCCCAGCACTCAGGAGGCAGAGGTGCAAGGATCTCTCTGAGTTCAAGGCCAGCCTGGTCTACAAAAGTTCCAGCACAGCCGGGCTACACAAAGAAACCCTGTCTTGAAAACCCACGGTGGGAGGGGAGAAAAGAATGCTGCAGATGAATTAAAATCGTAGATAATCCCCAAATAGCGTTTCAGCCATTAGCCTAAGATTCTTTTCCTGTTAAGACTTCTTGGCCATCAAACCCTATAAAGAGAGGTCTATGCTACGAGGTCAGATAAGCAGAATCCGGTCCCTTTAAAGTAGAAGTAGGAAGCTCTGATTTCCAGGTATGAAGGGCCTCACTGAAAATACTTCCCAGACAACTGCTTGTTTAATGTGTGCCTTTCATGTCACATCCCTGTAATCCCAGCTTGGTTAAACATGTGCCTTTTGATGCAGACACCTGTAATACTTGGGATGTTGAGCAGGGGGACTATAAAAAATGATTGATAGGGGGATGGAGAAATGGCTCAGCGGTTAAGAGCACTGACTGTTCTTCCAGAGGACCTGGGTTCAATTCCCAGCACCCACATGGCAGCTCACAACTGTCTGAAAATCCAGTTCCAGGGCATCTGACACCTTCACACCAATGCACATAAAATAAAGATTAAATAAATCATAAAAAAAATTTAAAAATGTTTGATAATCATTAACTTTGGGGCTAGAAAGATGACCCAGAGGTTAAGAGCACTGACTGCTTTTGCAGAGTGCCTGGGTTTAGTTCCCAACACCCACATGCTGGTTTACAACCATCTGTAACTCCAGTTCCTGGGTATCTGATACCCTATTCTGACCTTTCTGGACACCAGGCATATATAAGTGCACATACATTCATGCAGATAAAACACGTGCAATAAATAAGTCTTTCTTTAATGGCTCTTTCATTCCAGGTGATCTCCTTCTTTAGCTCAAGGCTGCTACAAGCTGGAGCTGAGCTGTCAGTGGAAAGAGTCTTGGAAATTATTAAACAAGGGGTCGTGGCGCTGCCCAAAGACAGACTAAAGGTAAGCTGTTTAAAGCGTTTCCTGTTGACACTGGCTTTTGATCATTTGATGCACATAGCAGCAACTAGCAGGCATTACTCTGAATCATACCACTTACTCAGTGCTCATAAATTCAGAGAGACTAAATATTTGCTGTGCTCTGCCCTGATACCAAAGCTGCAGTTCAGAAGAGAATAGCTGAATATACCATCACATCATTGAGTACCCCAGGAGTAACTCTGCACACCCCATGAGCAATGCATACAGTTAACACGTGTACTTTTCACCTAGTCAAACAAACTGAATCATACAAACATCACCAAAGATAATGGGAAGGTGGAAGTGGCGAAGATGCCAGTTTCGTGGGGCCTGGTGCTTGTGAGTGCCTCCCCATGTCCTTCTGGGGCCTCAACATCTGTGTGTATTACCTCATTCAACACCTTTCTCAGGCAGCTAGTGTCAGCAACTGAAGTCGCCAGGTGAAGGGACCAGCATGGAAAGGTGATTTACCCAGAGTAGTAAAACTAGAGAGTGGTTGAGCTATGCAGGCCCTGGCAGTCTAGCTCCAAAGCCCTTGCTTGCAGTCCATACACTGCTTACTACTTGCCTGTATACAGTAGTGGGAAGAAAAGTACTTGGTGGAAACATGGAAAATAATGCATTTTAAGAAAATGCTTTGTTTGTGTGGCAGAGGCACTCTTGAAGTGAACTCCTGGGTGAAAGCCCACCCCTCAATTGATCCCTTAGAGCAGTAGTTCTCAGCCTTCCTAATGCTGTGACCCTTCAATGCAGTTCCTCATGTTGTAGTGACCCCCTAACTATAAAATTATTTTT
>NC_022020.1:59426765-59427695 GCF_000317375.1 Microtus ochrogaster
CTATCATGTCACAACTTCCCTGTTCTCAGGCTCTCAGGAAGTCCTGTGTTTGATTGGTATGAGGAGCTTCTGTTTAACCTACCAAACCCACCAGAGAAATAGAACCCCTGGTTTCAGTAGATAATGATCTAATGTGAAGAACTCAAAATCTCAGAAATGCCTGAGGGAGCACAGTGGAGGGAAACCGCAGACCCTGCAAGGACGTCATCACCAGTGTAATGGTGCCTCAGCTGAAGTCCATAGGCCTGCCCATCACAGTTGCTAGACCTGGGTTTCCTGTGTCCTTCGGGGTATGCATGCACCACCTTCATTGCCATAGCCTATGGCCAAGCCCTGCAGCGCTCTGCTGGCAATTGCCACACCAGGCTCTCAGCCATTGCCCCGCTGAAGAGCATGAAGGGGACAGAGGGTTTAGTGACCACAGGCAGTGCAGCACAGGGTCTAAAGATGCTGGTGATGCTCCATGAGAAGCAGCAACCCCTGCTGTGGCCTGTGTGTACGAGGCAGAAGGAGCAGTCTAAACCTGTTCAGGCAGCAACAGACTATGTGGGAATGACGTGACTCCAGAGGAGCAAGGAACGATCTAAGGTCTTCAGTCTAGAAAGGATGGACAAGATTACCTACCTACATCCTCCCAATCTCAGTATGGCTTTTCTTCTGACTCTCTCATTGAGTTGGTTGAGTATGTCCTTTAAACAAAATTGAAGCCCAAGATAAGTAAATGAATAGCAAAGAGGGAACTAGCCCTTTTATTTGATTTTTTACTGTATTTTTTATTTGATGCAATAAATGTACATATTACATTTTAATACAAGTGTTCGTGTGTGTGGTCAGATCAGGGCAGTAGCATATCCGTCAACCTCAGACATTTGCTATTTCTTCTGGGAACATCCAAAAACTCTCACTTTAAGCTGCTATGAGATATTCACT
>NC_022020.1:59427959-59449945 GCF_000317375.1 Microtus ochrogaster
ATATAAGTAAGACCATACGATGTTTGTCTTTGTGTACCTGGCTATTTCCACCTCCCATCCACATTGCTGTAAGCAGCAGAATTATTTAGAGTCGAGTACTATTCTGTTGTGTGTGTGACACATTTCCTTATCCATTCACTCACCCACACCCCCTGGGTTGATTCCACTTCATGGCCGTTGTGAAGAATGAGGCAGGCAGGAAAGGGGGGGGGGGGTGACTGCTTTATATATATATCCAGTACTAGGATTGCTAGATGTCTTGGTGTTAGGATTTCCATTGCTGTGATAAAACGCCATTACCGAAAGGAAGAGAAGGTTTATTCCATTGTCTAAGGAAGTCAGAGCAGGAACTCAAGCAGGGCAGAAACCTGGAAGCCAGAGCTGAGGCAGAGACCATGGAAGCGTGCTGCTTACTGGCCTGCTCCTCATCCCTTGCTTAGCTTTCTTATAGAAGCCAGCATGAACCCAGGACCACTAGCCTAGGAGTGGTACCCCACAGGGAGCTGGGTCCTCCTATATCAATCATCAGTCAAGACACACACCACAGCTGACCCCTAGGCCAGTCCTATGGAGACATTTTCTCAACTAAGGTCCCTCTTCCCCGTTGACTCTGACTTGTGGAGGTGACATAAAACTGACTGGCACACTAGATCTATTTCTAGCTTTTCTGATAGTCTCTATAATGATTTTTTTTCCATACTGTTTCTCAGAGTTCTGGCAAAAGCAACTTGTCAGTAAATTTTAGAACTTAAATTCTACAATAAATAGTAATGCTATAACATATTTTTCTAAGCATTGTATAGCAATGAACTGGTTCTGTTGTCACCCAGCTTTCTAGGCGAAGCGGCTAGGACCTCTAGACATTGAGCAATGTTCAGGTGTGGAGCTGGGCCCAACAACACACATCTCCAAAGCAGCCCTTCTATGGGCATTATTTTCACCTGTACTAGCCTGTGTTGTGATGAAGAACACTTGTATGTTAGGGTTAGTCTGAGATCATAGTTAGCTAACATGTTAGTAAACCCAAGTTTGAGCCAGAGAATCAGATGGGGTTGCAGTCTATCACATGAGATGAGGAGGAGGGTGTTAGAACCTGAGGAAGAGAGGACCCCAGGAGATACAGTGTCCAACTACTACAAAGAATCTATCATAGAAGAATTGGGCATTTCATCTTTGGGTGGAAATTGGTCCAAGAGAGCTTTTGTTCTCTTAAAGGAGGTGCCTTTTCACTACTAAGATTTTGAAGCAATCAGTGTGGGTCTTCTTGGCCACTTAATGATATACTTGCAGCAAAGTCTAGGAGCAAATGTCAGAATATCATGTGACCCGAGGGCACAGGAGAGGTAGGTTTAAAGAAGTCCTATAGGAGCTTGAAGGATTGCTCCACTGTTAAACTACTTGCTCCACAAGCATGAAGAGCTATAAGCACCCGTGTGAAAATCTGGGCTCAGAGGCACACATCTGCAGTACCAGGGCTGGGATGGTAGAGACAGGTGGGTCCCTGCAACCCATTGTTAGCTAGTCTTGATGAACTCTAGGTTGTTGTGGAATATTACTTTAAACAAAGATGTGTTACATTTATTTATGCTGCATTTGTTTAACAGTGTAAAGATGTGTTGCCTGCCTAACTCACCTGATTAGTCTAATAAAAAGATGAACAGCCAATAACAAAGCAATAGAGGGATAGGCCCGAGACAAAACGTAGATGAAGAGAAACAGGTTAAATTAAGTTATAAGAGCTGATAAGAAACAAGCATTCATAACTAATAAGTCTTTGTGTTATTATTCGGGAGCTGACTGGTGGCCCAAAAGAAAGCCTGCTACGCCAGATTCAACAAGAGACACTGTCTCAAAAATAAAATGGAGGGGCTGGGGAGATGGCACACTGGACGGAACACTTGCTGTCCAGGTGTGAGGATAAGGAGTTCCAGTCTCCAAGAGTGATGCTGGGTGGGCATGGTAGCTACCTGTAGTTACAGCATTCACAAGGTGTAAGTCGAACGTCCTAGAACAGCTAGCTAGAGTCTAGCTGTGTCTGTGAGCTCTGGGTTCATAAGTAAAATGGAGAGCAGAGGAGAAGATTCCTGATGCCAACAATACACATGTGTATGCGCGCACAGTAATAATAATAAGTGGAGAACCATTAAGACACCTGATACCTCTGCCCTCTACACGTGTGTACACACACAAGCACATATGCTTGCAATACTCCACGTACACAGACACATATGCATACAAGCACACACAAAGTCTTATGGTGGAAGGCTGCACAGAATTAAACCATAGATTTCTCGTGACTCTTAGAGTCAGAATTTGTCCTTTTTGCATCCATGCTGAGTTTTACAGAACAGTGCCCCTGTTACCAGCAGATAGTCAGAAGTTCTTACTCTGGGGTTCTAGCAGCTCACAGTCCCCTCATCTCCCAGTGGCCCCCGCCCACCCATCCCTCACCACCCTGGCCCCACCCCGACTCCCTGCAACTCTGCATCTGTGCCCTTCTCACCTGCCTTTGTGGATTGGCTCCTGCAGCTCACCCATCTTTCCCTGTCATCTGGGTTGTTGTTCCCTTTTGCCTTGGCCTTTCACGTACCCACACTCTAAACGTCGCTTCAAGGCCCAGCTGAATTTCAAAGGATTTCTGAAGACTTTGTTCCTATTCTTCCATCCACATGTCTCTCTCCTTAAAATCCCCAGAGCACTTTATTTCTGCATCTGTCCTCTTCTGCCCTGTCTTTAGATGTTTAATGGTTTCCACTCCACCCGTAGGTCGATTGCGAGCAGGGAGTGTCGCTCCTCTGCAGCCCCTGCTGCCTAGCTCAGTCCATGACGCTAGCGGAGGGGTGGACAGCCCCGTGTTTTGTACTCTGTAGGGAGCATGGGCCTCTTAACATCGTGGGGCCGAGGAGTCAAAAATACTGAGCCTTCAGGCATACTTTACAACTTCTTTTTCTACCATCTTCTGAAATTGTGATGTCTGTAACTGCCTCTCTCTGTTCTGACACTGTCCTAGACACAGTGGATACAGCAGAGGACAAAACAAACGAGCCCTGCTAGCACAGAGCTTACGGTTGTGGGAAAGATGCTCTGAGCTGAAACTGTAAACAAAGCTGTGAGAAAGCAGTGACTGACGAAGAGTGGCCTTTGCCTCCCCAGCCTGTTCCTCCTCTGTCCTGTGTCCTCCTCCTCTCTTTTCTGCTCAAAACATTTCTGATGGGTCCTGGTTGTATTTGGGTTTTTCTGATTTTCAGTAGAATCGTGGTTCTATTGAAGCTGTCGTATTTGGCCCCAGAAGCATACTGCCCTCATGCAGCACAGTCAGGTGTGTGGTGTCTGCAGGTCTCTTTTCTAGAGGTGTTGTTTGGCATCTCCAGGCTTCTCCAGTGAAGCGTGACCATTTGTTCCTTTGTAAATGGTAAATATCTTGGGAATGACGCTTGACATCTTTACTGGTACCTAGTTTCGTCTTAGAGTGTGGCCACTGATTTTACCATCCATCAGTAGGTCTGGCTGACACCATGAGGACCTTACCGTTGTGATGGTTCCCAAGAGAAGACTTCGTAGTTCTCTCTGTAGGGCATAGTTCAGTGCTGACGTTTGTTTATTTTTGCCCAGATTTTTTTTTATCTTTAGCCAATGGAATCCTGGGGTTGATTTCCCTGTCCTGTGACATACCCCACCTTATTCTGAGTACTTTTTTGCTCTGTACGATGCTGCAGACCTGGCAGGGGGCTGGGCCACCTCTTGCCAGCACATTCTGCACCTTCCTTTCCCTCCTCCCTCTCTTCCATTAAAAGCTATGCTCTGTCTCTGCTGTGGTCCCCAGGTACCTTCTTCTTGTGTAGCTGTCCCTTTCTGGTATGCCTGGACTCTTTCTTTCACTTCACCCTCACTCTCGTGTCCTTGGCCCGTGCTCAATGCCTGATTTGTTTTCTAGCTCCATTAATAAACACTCTTTGCCCAAGAACCCTTCCATGGGCCATAGAAAATAGTGAAGGTTGACCTATAATAGTGACCTTAGAGCAAATTGAATTACAGTGTGCAAGGCACACACTCGAATGTGGAAGTATTGTCTTTTTATTATACTGTACTCAGGAAGAAATGGTTCTTTGAGATAGTCACATATACAGGGAAATGCAGCCTTCTTCATGTTTTGGCCAACAGGGAAATTAGTTGGTTTGTGGGGATCCCAGAGACATTAACCTTGCTTAGAGTAATACACTATTAAGGCCAAGGGCACTGGTAAATCCTTTAAGTCAGACAGGTAGTTTTGTTCTGGAACATGGATATTTATTCCTGGGCTCAGCTTGCTATCTCAGTCAGTGGTTACAGAGGTTGGAAGATGGATGGTTTGGTTTAAAAACAGAAAACAAAACAGTCCATCACCCATACAGAAGAGAAGCTGAGGTTACATTTACTCACAAGTAGTGGGTCATGCTCTGTTGATCTAAATGGGAACCGGTCATTACCACAGATGTTACTCGGGAGAATCAAAAAGGCTGTTTAGTCTTAAAACCAAGCCTTGCCTCAATTATTTTAATCATTTTAGGGCGAGTCAAGTGTTTATATTAAATTAAATCACATAAAACCTTGAGAATTTAATTCACAGGATGCTACAGTATCTGAAGTTGATTGAAAAAATTCTGTGTTGAATAGTGTTGGTATGCCGTGTGCATATAATCAGGTTCATTCAGGGCAGTTTGCTAATATATATATGTATATACATATATACATATATATTAAAGCAACATTGGCATATAATAATAACTTTATATATGTGCTCAACTTGTAGGAATGGATTTCAAATTGGAAATAACCATTTTTATAAGTTGTAGTTTTACTATGGAAAAGTGTCGAATAGTGTCTATATAGTGATTTACCCTCTATATTAAAGCATTACATTGCATCTTTTTGACTACCTTGACTTAGGAAGATCATAGAATTCATGAATTTACTCATCAGCTAAGCAGATGAGCTTTGAAATGTCCTTCATTGAAGAATGAAAACTCAATTTGTAGAATTACCCTTCCAGTTTTGGACAAGTAAACATTAAGATCTAGAAGTCCATGGCACAGTAATTGACATTCAACCAAATAAAATGGTTTTCAATCAAATATTATTTGACATAGTCTTCTAAAATATTTGCATAATAGTCTGTGTGGGAATGTATACTCATTGGCTAAATTTGTCTATACAGTTAAACAACTGGGCTGTTCAAAGTAAATAGTATTAATATCAATCTAAACATTCTCTTTTTACTGGTGTTCCATGAAGTCTGGGAAAGGCAACACTAGGTCATCATGTTTTCCGGACCTTCGTGCTTAGACAAGAGAATAAAGAACAAGCTCCAAAATCCTTTTGCTTGTTCCTCATCTGGAGTTTGGTAGGAGTAAAGTTAGCATGTCCTTCGCAAGCCGCGTCCGTAGCTGTGGCACGAAACTCTTGCTTCACCCATTTCGCCCACTGACAGCACCGCGAATGGCATGGGAGTGGAACAGAAGTCATCCAGTCCCGTGTGCTCGCTGCTACCCCACCTCATACGTGAGGGCATAAGGTTCCTGGTTCCCCCTTTCCGTGGGTTCAGTTCATCATCTGTGTCATGGGAGGGTTAGGAATGTCCGTTACCATTCATAGCATTTGAAGACCAGGTCCTGCTTTCACGGAAAATGTAATAAAAAGACAACTTTTCTTTTAGTGCAGATAGGTAATTGTGGAATAACTTGATAAATGATAATAATTAAAAGTAACAGCCGGCTCACACTAAATGAAATATTTTGCATGGGGGGTGTTTAGACTATATATGTGGGTGTGGGCGTGAGTGTGCCACGATGCGTGTGTGAAAGCCAGAGGCCTGCTTCGGTGTCAGTCCTCGCTCGCCTTCTTCCTTGTGTGAGACACGTACCCTTAGTATTCGCTGATCCGCGCACCAAGTGAGCTGGCCCTGGACTCCTGGTGATTTTCTCATCTCCACCTCCCACTGCCAGAAGGATTAAACACTTGCACTATTGTGTCCAACCCTCTCCTGGGTCTGGAGACCTGAGCTCAGTCCATCCGGCTTGCACAGCAAGCTCTTTACCCGCTGAGCTGCTTCCCCAGCCCATAAATGAGTTTTAAAGCCTTCGTTTTTTAAATATAATTTTTAGAATATTTTCACAGTTGCCATTAATTGCCTAAGGAGTTACACAAAAGTGTTAGATTGGTTCGTCTGGAGGATTTTTTGTTAGATTTATTCATTTTATTTTTATGTGTGTTTTGCCTGCATATATACATGGTATATTTATGGAACATATTTTATAGATTTTTTTTCTTTTGGTTTTTCGAGACAGGGTAATATGGAATTTTAAAACTTCCCCTTTCTTCTATTGGGAACCTCCTTCTCTTCCCTAAATGACACTTCTGTCAGATAGCTGATTCCCATAACGTACAACTAGCACATTGTGACTTAATTGTGGCTTTGACTGTTTATTCTACCTGAGCAGTTATTTCCCCCCACGTGAGCACAGTATTGCTGGGCATCTTTGAGAGAACAGAGACACATCATCATTACCCAGCCCTCAGGAGAGGAGGGGTTCCCCCTGGCAGAGGCAGCTAACAAAAGGGCGTTCACCCTGTCTGTCAAGTAGAGAGGGCAAGTTTTGGAAGGAAGGACTAGGCTAGCTAGTCAGGGAGTGTTAAGGAGAAACCTAGCCTTCACCTTGGCTACCTTGAAGGAAGGTGAAGTTTCCGAAGGCCCAGGTGAAAGCAGAGATCCAGGCAAAGGGAGCCTGTGGGGAGAGACAGTCCAAGGCACGTTTAGCCTAGTGTCCACGGAAACAAATGGACTCATAATTCCCCGACCAAGTCAAATGTGTCGCTGAGGATACAACAAAGTCATTAAACTAGAGCCTTTCAGACTTTTTGGTTTTGAGACAGAGTTTCTCTGTGTAGCCCCAACTTACCTGGAACTCATTCTGTAGACCAGGCTGGCCTCAAACTCACAGAGATTCCCCTGCCTCTGCCTCCCGAGTACTGTAATTGAAGGCATGCTCCACCACTGCCCAGCTACCTTTTAAACTTTTTTGACTGACCTTTCCAGTTAAACACACACACGTTTGCACCATGGGTAGCAGTATACACATTTTCATACAACTGAAACAATTTGTGTAAAACAGTACTCACTGAAAATGATAGGTTCATGATCTTATATCTTTTTAAATTGCTGTCCAGGCCTACTAAATTGATTTAATGATCAGCTGCTATTTAATGTCTTAGAGTTTTAAAAAATTCATGCATTAAGTGAGTAGTTTCAAATTATGGCCCTTAGAGTGGGCAGGGGGCATCACCATCCTCCAAGAACATGTTGAAAATGCAGTTCCTTGGGCTCCACTCTACGGCCTGGCACTGCTCTTACAGAGACTCAAGTTCAGTTCCCAGCAACCACATCTGGTTACATGCACATACACCACATGTGTAAGAGGTTACATCATTCCTGCACACTCAGAAAGAAGCAAATGGGTGGGCATGGCTCAGGCAAGGAAGTGCTTGCTGCTTGTGTGAGTTCAGTCCTTAGAATCCACATGAGAAACCAAGCATGGTAATAGATGTTCATAATCCCAATGCTAAGAAAACAGTCAGGAGGATCCCTAGGGTTTGCCAGCCTACCCTACCCTACTTAGTAAGTTCTAGACCCATGAAAACCCTTTCCAAGTATAAGGTACTGTGCGGGAGGGAGTGACTCGGTGGGTAAAGAGCACTTGCAGCACAGTGTGAGGGCCTGCACTCAGATCCCCAGAATCCATGGAAAAAGCTGAGCCTGTTTGCATACACATGCCTGTAAGCCCACAGCTGTGCAGATAGGAAGATAGTGGGATTGCTAGGCTGCTGGACACCAACCAAACTCTGAGAGAGTTGTCTGAAGGGAACAGGGCAGAGAGGGACAGAACAGGACACCTGGCATCCTCCCGTGGCCTCTGTATACATAAATACACGCACTCACACGAGTAGCAGGGGGCAGGGGAGGACAGCTAGCTAGGTTTGAGGAACAACACTCAGAGTTTTTTCTCCTGCCTTCACGCATAGGCATACACACAAACACACACACACACCAGAAATGAAGGTGGGGATTTTAGCCAAACACAGCTATACATCAGTGTAATTTCCCAGGGCAGGGACTGCAAGAAGGCACAGTAGACCATTAGGGTCTGAACACTAGGCATGCATCCATACCACCGTCTCTGAAAACGAGCCCGGTACTGCTGATCTCCAGCCAGGAGGATTTCGAGAGAGTTCTATTAAGTAATGAATGATCACCTACAGTACTTCTGATTTCAGGTTTCCAATTCCCTCTTCAGAACTCTCGGTGACATCTTCCACTTTGAGAGATTCCTACTACATGATCTCCAATTCTCTGCCCTTACCGGAACTAGGGATGAAGGCTGGACTGACAGATGGAACTGAAGGTGTTTCATCTTCTCCCAAGCGACAGTGTTTTCACTTCGTGAACCTTAACACAGATTCGTTTCAATTAGAACCTTTCTTTTACATGTAATCGAAATATTAGATCTCAATTCTTTTAAATATAAACAAACAATAGGAAAATTTCGTTGTTGCTGTCCAGCTGGAATGCGGGCCACCTTCTAGTGGCCACACTCCCGTAGGAAAGTGGCTCCTTAGCTGGTGGTGGAGCCTGTGAGCAGCGCCTCCACCAGGGTCTGACGGAGCTCTGCTGGGTGTTTTTATGACGGGGTCTCCTTTCACCTTCCCAACACTCCTGACATCAGGATGGTTTCCGTGGCACAGCTGAGGAAGCTAAGGCTGAAGGGAAGCTACCTCTTTTTCTCTGAGATTATTGCAGTGTGTTAGTCCTGAGCCATAAATCCCGGCTGTTCCTCTTGACATTTTTTTAAAAGATTTATTTTATGCGCTTTGTCTGCATGTAGTATGTTCACCTTGTGTGCCTGGTGCCCTCAAAGGTCAGAAGAGGTTATCAGGTTCCCTGAAACAAGAGCCACAGGTGAGGGCAGTTACCATATGGGTTCCGGGAACAGAACCTGGGTCCTCTGCAAGAGCAACAAGTGTTCCTAACCACTGAGCCATCTCTCCACCCTATAGCTGTTCCTCTTCGAAAAACTTTAAAAATTCTAACTCCTGTGACATTGCTCTATCAGATCACTTATTCAGATTTACAATACACCAGACTCAGGTCTTGGTTAGTGTTTACACGCTGTTGTTTGTAAGTCTTGAGCCCAATCCTGCTTTTAGCCCTTTCTACACATAGCATAGATACTGATTAGACATGCAGTAGTCTCCTGACACGTTTACTTTTAGGGTAGCCAGTCCTGGTAAATAGTCATGTGACACCCGTCATTTGTGCCATCTCACTGAATTCAACCTGTGTCACCTACTTCTCCCAGCCATGGCTCCCAATGGCTACATTAGCATGAAGCTTTCCGTGTGGGGTCTCAATGGGAAAGGAAATACTAGCTGGGTGGCTTCTTTAAATCCCTGCTGTTTGCTTTGGTAGGATTTTGTTTGATTTGAAATTTGTGGTTAGCAAACTAAAGTCTCCTCAACAGAGAGTATATACTATAGTAGTTAAAAAACTGAACCCGTTGTCACTGTTTATCTGCCCGTCCTGGACTCCTCCTAACCTGGCCACATGAATGTCACTGGCATGGTTTACCTGCTGTACAGTCACCATTCAAGCTTCGTAAAAGACTTGTACTGCTAATTATGACCAAGACTAATAGTTCCCAGGTTGTATAAAATTATTTTCAGTGGATCATGTAAGAATGAATTTTTTTTTTTTTGGTTTTTCGAGACAGGGTGGTTTTGGAGCCTGTCCTGGAACTAAGAATGAATTATTTTTATGTAAAAACTAACAGATTAAAATTTGTCCTGTAGGTCCTGATATTTTTATTCTCGATTCAGTTTTCCTGTATGGACTTACCAGAGTAAAGATGTAAGAAACTAAATAATTGTATTTGGTTCTTGTAATTCTTTTTTCACAGGCATTATTTTGATTTGCCACAATTGCCACTTCTTCCTCCCTCATTTCCCCTACTCTTCCATGTCCCCTTCTCTCCCTCCCCTTATTCTTTTCCTTTTCCTCTTTCTCCTCTCGTCTCCTTCTCCTGTCCTCCTCTTTCTTTTTGCTTTTATTTTGTGGTTTTTGACACTGGATCTCACCATGTAGCCTGGACAGGCTTGGAACTAACACTCCATATCACATAGATTGACTTTAAACCCCTTATCCTCCTGCCTCACCCTCCCAAACACACTGATATCCAGGCACACAGCCCCCACTAATAAGTTCCCTTTCCAGCTGAAGACCTGCAGGGGCGTGAGCTTAGAAGGAAGAAAGGCAAAGGCCCAGTATTCACACAGCAGCACAGTGCCTTATGCAGATTAGGGTTGAAGCCACTTTCATTACAGTGTGCTTTTCATTCCCAGCAAGTTGAAGGTGATGTCACAGCCCTGATGCTGGTGAACACTTGCCCATTTGGCTTACAGTTTCTTGGAATTGAATTTGTTGGTGTTAGGAGATTTGAGGCCCTGAAGTCTAGCCTAGTTCTTTGAGGAATTTGAATATCAGTGATGCCCACCTGTCAGTGTGAAGCAGTTGACTAGCTCATAGAACTACCTGTCAGTGTGAAACAGTTGACTAGCTCATAGAACTACCTGTCAGTGTGAAACAGTTGACTAGCTCATAGAGCTTTTTGCCTATCAGTTCAGAGACTACACAGTCATCCTCATAAGAACTAAATACACAGCTCAGAGTGGAGAAAAATATGTAGCACAACAAAAACAATAAGAAAACAAAAGTTTTGGAAAACTTTAAAGTAATGATATGGAGCCAGTAAAATGGCTTAATGGGTGAAGATGGTTGGCAACAAGCTTGTCCAACCATCTGCTCGTAAGGGAGAGAACTAAGTCCTATAAGGTGCTCTCTGATCCACATGTGTGCATCTCTCCCACCCAACTAAAGGAAATGGCAAAGGGTTTTACAACTGAAAAGACAATGGTTTGGTGTTATTTTGCTTAGACGAAGTTTCTCTGTTATGTAGACCTAGTTGTCCAAGAACTTGCAATATAAAGCTCGCAGAGGGGCTGGAGAGATGGCTCAGCGGTTAAGAGCACTGACTGCTCTTCCAGAGGACCCGGGTTCGATTTCCAGCACCCACATGGCAGCTCACAACTGTCTGAAAATATAGTTCCACGAGATCTGACACCTTCACACCAACGAACATAATAAAGTTAAATAAATAAAAAAAAAATTATAAAAAAATAAAGCTCGCAGAGATCCTGCCTGCCTCTGCCTCTGAGTGCTGGAATTAAAGGCGTGTGTCACCATGCCTGGCCTTTTAGGATCTTTCACCCAGTCCCACTTCAAAAGGTGAGTCTGGGTAAATATTTCAGAGGATTTATTAATCCTTGATCCTTTTCTGGACTGTACAGACTGTCTTTTTCCTACTATTGAGAAGAGGTGTGTGTGTGTGTGTGTGTGTGTGTGTGTGTAGGCCAGAGGTCAAACCTTGCGTGCCATCCCTGTGGCACTGTCCACCTTGACAGTGCCTGTAATTCACCAAATAGGCGAGGCTGGCTGGTCCGTGATCCCGCAGAAGCCTCTGTCTTTACCCACCTGGGATTACAAGCTCACACCACCATATATCCCTGTTTTCTCAAGTGGGTTCTGGAGATCAAGCTCAGGTATTCGTGTTTGTACAGGAGCTCTTTACAGGTTAAGCTACATCCCATTCCTCATGTTATTTAAATTAAGAAAGAAATCACGTGTACAGATGATTGTAAAATATAGGGATACATACATGTATATACTCTAAAGGGATAATTATAAGGTGATCCATGCGATTGCTGTTCAGATGAAGAATGTGAGTGTTGCCTAGAAATCCCAGTATGCCCTGTCGTAGAATTAAGTAGCACCCTGACTTGGGAGAGAAGCTCTGTCTTCCCCAGCACTGTGGCTTTGGCTCTGAGCTGCTCATCATGGGACCACGACTGATTCCTGCACCATGATTCCTGCACCATGATTCCTGCACCTTCTTTTACCCAGCACTGTGTTTGTGAGCGGTGTTCGGGTCCTTCCACTGGTGTTTCCTTCCACTGATGCAGTGGAATTGCCAGGTTGAGTTGTTGGCGATTCAGTTGAAGGCCAAACCATTTTTATATTTCTAGCTTCTAAAAATAGAAAAAAGTTAAGTAAATGAAGCAAAACTTCACAAAGCTAGAGAGAGAGAAGTAACTCGAAAATACTAAAACCCAGTCATCAGCAAAAATACCAGCTCTCCCAGCCAGATCAGAGTGACAGCAAATCTCTGCCCAGTGGCCACAGCGTGCAGAATATTTTAGTTCATTTGTTTGGAGCAGGACTTTACTTCATAGCCAAGGCTGGTTTGGCACTCTCTGCATAGACCAGGGTGTCCTTGAACTCTCAGCTCCTGAGTGCTGACATTACAAACCTGTACTACATGGCTTCATTATAATCCTTCAGAGATTATGCCAAGTCATTTAAAATAAGTCTCAGATTTTAAATTTGGAATAATTGGCATTGGGGGGCTAGACATGGCTCAGCACTTAAAAACACTTTCTGCTCTTGCAGAGAACATGTGTTCAATTCCCAGTACTCACATGGTGGCAAACACCAAACTCCAGTTTCAGGGAGACCGGTGCCCTCTTCTGACCTTCACAGGCAACAGACACACACATAGCACACATATATACATGGAAACACTCAAACGCATAAAAATAAATCTTTAAAAAAGAATTTATATTATGTAAGTGTGTTTGCTGAACACAGATCAATTAAATTAGGAATCAATGATGAAATAATTGAGGGAATATCTAGATATTTGGAAATTAAGCAGTACACTTTTAATGAGTCAAAGAAGATATCACAGAGTCATTTTAGCCTGAATAAAAAGGAACATATATTTATGAAAATGTCTGTTCAGTGAAGCTAGCATTACTCAAAATCTAAACAAGATAGCACCTCTGAAAAAGTTAAGTGTGTCTCATGAACAGACTCAAAAATCTTCAAGTAGTAGCAAACTAAATCCATCAACAAACAGAGAAGGTTATATATCATGATCAAAGAAAATTTGTCTTAGGAATGCAAAAATCTAATGTAACAAGCCATATTGATAAATGAAGTACAGAAATGACTGTGTTCAAGTTAACTTTGTCAGCTTTGCACAGCCTAGAGTGCGAGGGGTTACACACATCTGGTCATTCTGTGGGCCATTCTGGACAGTTGTCTCAACGTCTAATTGATGTGGGATGGCCCAGCTTATTGCAGTCAGCAGCATTCCATGGCCAGGTGGTCCAGGGCTGTATGAGAGCTGAGCATGAGGGGGTAAGCAAAACAGCATTCTCCCGTGGTTTCTGCTTCAAGTCCCTCATGAGTTCCTCCCCTGACTTCTCTCAGTGAAGGACTGTGGCCTGTAGCTGAGATGAACCTACTTTTGGGGTTGTTGTTGTTGTTGTTGTTGTTGTTGTAGACTTGGTCTCACTGTGTAGACCAGGCTGGGCTTGAACTCACAGAGATCCGCCTACCTCTGCATCCCAAGTGCTGGGATTAAAAGTGTACACCACCACATCAGACCCTATATTCCTTCTCTTCAAAATGGTTTAGCACAGTCACAGAAAGAAAGCTAGAACACATGTGATGGTCTTAATAGGCCAACAAACACCACCATGTGGGTCAAATCTAACCTGCCACTGACTTTCTCAAGTAAAGTTTTATTTATCCATTGTCTGTGGCAGCCCTTGCACTAAGGTGGCAAAAAGAAGTAGTGACAAACTGTTCATGAGGCCTAAACTACGTTTTGTCTGGCCTTCACAGAGAGGCTTGCCAGCCCCACGACAGACTTCTCAAAACCTAGAAGTAAAGGGGAATTTTTTCACTTGATGAATGAATACTTGAAAATGCTCTAGCTAAAGTTAAATATGCATAGTAATGGAAAACAACGTTTATTCCGCTATGATCAAAATCAAGGCAAGGATATCTTCTCTTGATGCATCTGTTCAGCGTTGTATTAGAAATCCCAGAAGAGCAATAGGACAAGCTGAATTCAAATGTCTGCAGGGGCAACAATGTAGCTTAGTAGAGAGAACGTTTGCCCAGCATACACAAAGACCCTGGTCAGTCCCCAGCACAACATAAAACCCCAGCACTGAGAATCAGGAAGGGAGGATTATCCTCAGCCACATAGTTCAAAACTAGACTGGCCTATGGAGAACAGGGAGGCAGTGAGCACAATTGAAAATGAAGAAGTAAAACTGTCTTCATTTGCAAAGTGATCCAGTGTGCCCAGAATCTGCAGGGATGCAGTACAGCTGCCAGAGCTAGTAAATGGATTAAAAGGTTGGTAGATAGATGACACGTATGCAAAAAGCTGTACATTTCTTTATACTAAAAACAGTGCTTAACAGACACACTCAGGAGTGAGCTTATAGGAACTTCTTGTGGCTCTATATATCTTTCGTGTTTTGCTTCTTAAAATTACCCTGTTTACCACTTACTTCTAGAATTGCCAGCTAAGTTCTTTCTTGCCTTTAGACCTTCCATTGGGTCATCTCCTGTCTTTACCCCTCAGTAAAGGCACCCACTTTATCTTTCACACTTGGCCATGCCCATCTCATCTGAAGCCATTTTCTGTGTGCCCTGAGCTGGGCACTGCTAAGAAAGCAGTACTTGTGCTCGTAGGTTCTGCTTCTGTCTTCCTCTGAAATGCTGCCCGCTGCAGAACACATAGCCAGAACACTTAGTCTCCACATCCTTCTTTACAACCATTTGTGCGGTGTGGAGCCCGTGCTGCCCTGTCTATAAACGTGTATGCATGTTTTCACTTCTCTTTATTTCAGTTCCTTGGTGTGTTTTCTTTTTCTAAACCCTGTTCTGACTTCTCCAGCCCACTGCCTTGTGCAGAAGAGGCATTCACTAAATGCTGCTGTCTGGTTGAAACCAGGCTGAGAATTAAGTTTCTCCTTTCAGGTATGGTGATCTGAGAACCAACCAGTCAGTAACCCCCACAGGAAGCCACAAATAAAATAAAACTTCACTACTCAAAGGAACTGGCCAGTGAGTCCAGTGGCCTCCTGGAGTCTACGCCCATTTAGAAGAAGGGAGACAGGCTTTATGTGTTTCTGTTCCACATCTTTTAGTTTGGAGTCAAGTATCGCCTAGGTGGTCACAGCCAGGTAGTGAGGGCCTCTTAAGAACGGTCTGGCCTGGGAAACCAGAGGTTAACCTGAGAAAGATGAATGCTGGGGAGAGTAGCAGAACCCCAAAAGACATCCAGGAGAGTCCCAAACTGTGTTCCTCCAAATGCCTGCCTGATTCCTGAGCAGTGTATAAGACACTAACTGAAGACCACCAAGGGCTGGCTGGGCAGTGGTGGCACACACCTTTAATCTCAGCACTCAGGAAATAGACGCAAGCTTGAACTGCGTGAGTTCAAGGCCAGCCTGGTCTACAGGAGGAGTTCCAGGACAGACAGAGCTGTTACATAGGAGAGAAAAAAAAAAAACCTGCCTCAAAAACAAACAAATAGGAGCCAGAATTCTCAGACTGAGAGCCACAGCCCTGGAGATCTGGAAGATGGATAGAGGCACCACCTTGAGAAGGGTTGACCAGACTGCCCCATTGAAAGAAGAGATCTAACTACAGTCCGTGCCCACACAGCAGAATTGGGGAACACATGGACAAGCTGCAGTTTCTCTGGCCTAGATAATTTAATGTAAAGGGAACATGAGGTCTATAGACACTGAGAATCATGAAGGAATCGCAGAAGAAAAAGAGGAGCCCCAGAGACCGGCTCTCCACAACCATGGCTGGACCTATAATCACACCTGTAGAATTAGCTCTCACATCCCAGGTAGGATGGGGGAGGGCTGCCCAGAAACCAGAGCCTGCTCCAAATACAGAGAGTCTCAGCAACTTAACATTAATTTTATTCAGGACACAGTCCAACATCTTCTGACATCCAAGGAATCGAGAAAATGGAACACATTCTCTACATAAAAGAAAATCAATTAAGCTCAACCCCAAGATGAACCAGATGTTAGAACTTACAGACAAGGATTTTTTGAAGTAACTACTAATAACTCCTCTCCATTTTCTCATAGATGACACATGTTTTCAATGCACGAAAATCTAAATAGAGAAATGAGATGTCTGGGGCAAGCAATAGAAACTATACAAAAGACCCAAACAGGAGAAAGACAGGTTTGCAGATAGGAGATACTAATAGCAAGCAGTTAGGTAAACAAAGAACCAAAGTCAAGATGCATTGGCATCGAAAGAGTTGACAAGCAGTGATGCAGACCACGTGGCACAGCAAACAGCAGCGACCCTGTTCTCAGAGGGGCTGGGATGAACTCTTTAAAGTGCTAAAAGGAAACCGTACGAACCCAGAATTCTCTGTCAGGTGAGGAGGTGAAGGAGATTGCTGGCCGCGTGCCTCCCTGCTCTGTGATGCTAACGGAAGTTCTTTGGGCCGACAGACATGATACCAGATGGAAATTCAGATATGCAAAAATGACTATTTACAAGAAATGAAAATGTCCTGATAACTACGAGTTTTTCATTTGTATTCCCATCACTGTCTCCCTCCCTTTTCCTTATCTTACTAATGGACTGTGTAGTTCCTAAGACTAAAAGTGCTACCATCTTTGAAGACTGGTGTTTGCAGGTGCAGATTTGTAAAAACTACATTGTGAAGGAAGGGAGAGGAATGGTCCTATATGGCTATGAGTTGTGTATTTTACATGAGGTGGTATATTACCACTTTATGAAGACTGAAAAGTTACAAATCTATTTTGTAATCTATAGCAACCACTATGAAGCCATACAAAAATGATGGTGAAATGGCTCAGCAGGTAAAGTCTTGTGGAAGCCTCGCAATCCCTGGAACCCATATGAAGATGGAGGGAGCGAGCCAGCTACCTCACAATCATCTGACCTTCACTTGCGTGTTGTGACCTCACGCTCACCACACACACACAATAATAATAATAATAATAAGTAAAATAATTTTTTAAAGCCAACCAAAAATGTAGTATCCTAAAGAACACTTAAAAATAGTCACCCCCACCACAGAAGGAGAGAGCCGAAGATACGACGACAGGTGGTAATCACATCAACAGTCATACCCAAGCCCTCTGTCCAAAGGACGAAGACAGCAATAAACCATCTGCAGATGTCTGCTTCAACTGTAAGGACTGGAGTGGAAGTAAATGAAAGAGGACCTGGAAAGATGACTCAGTGGTTAGGACTCCGTTTCGATTCCCAGCACTCACATGGAGACTCACAACCCCTGTCACTCCGTTTCCAGGGGATCTGACACCATGTTCTGACCATCACAAGCCAGTGGCACACATAGCATAACACAGTGGACCAAGCACTCATACACATAAAATAAAGCAATAAAAACGAAGAGGAAGAGAGTAGGTGGAGGGAAGGGAGACACGCAGACAAGTGATCAGGAAGCTAATGTAGCTACTCCATAGATGGCAAAGCAAATCAAGTTCCAAGTGACGTGTGGCTCTGGCAAATGTGCGTGTGCCTAACCACACTTCGTTGTCTTAGCTCGGGTTTCTGTTGCTGTGAAGAGACACCATGACCACAGCAACTCTTATAAAGGAAAAACATTCAGGTTTAGTCCATTTTCATGGTGTGACATGGAGGCATGCAGGCAGACATGGTGCTAGAGAAGGAGCTGAGAGTCCTACACCTTGATAGGTAGGCAACAGGGAATGGTGTGTCTCACTGGGTGTAGTGTGAGCATAGGAGACCTCAAAGCCCACCCCCACAGTGACACACTCCGACTAGGCCACGCCTCCCATTAGTGCTACTCCCTTTGGGGGCCGTTTTCTTTTCAAACTACCACATCATGTAACAAAAACATTGGCTGTTGATGAAACAGATTGGCTCACTCTCTTTATTGGAGATTTGCATCCTTCCCTCAGCAATTGATAGAACTAGACCAAAAAAACCAGCAACGACATAGGAGATCTGAAAGGCTGTCAGGCACCTCCCCCTGATTGGCATTTATAGAACATCCCACGATGGCAGAATTTACTTTATTTTGAATGTGTATGGCACATTTATCTAAGCATACTCTATTTTGAGCTTTATGACTAATTTCCATAAAATTAGAATCATCAAAGTAAAATTAGATGATCAGAAATCAATAAAATGCCAGAAAAGGCAATGTGTGACAGGAAGCAAGTGTACAGCTGCCTGGGTCACATGGGAAGCAAGGCATAGGGAGCTCTTTAGCTCAGGTGCCTGGTTGGAGTCTGTGGTGATGTTCACATTAGATGCAGATAAGAAAATTCATCAAACTGAACACTTGAAAATAATGGGTTTTTTGATGTGATAATTTCAGTATGTGCAATGGGAGTGCTCGAGTGTTTGGTCTTCTTTATCTAACAAACACCACAGTCCCAGCTCTAAGATTGGAGAGCAGAAAAACATTGCCCAAAAGGAGCATTGTTTTTCCTGCAGAACCCCCATGCCACCCAGGGTCCCATGTGCCTGGCCACCGAAGAGCAGTGAGTTCATGGGTGAGGTTTGGAGAAGCTCCAGGTTTGAGAAGCGAAGCACTTGGAGCAGATAGGTGACAGGAACTGGGAGTGTCCTTCCTTGTCCTTTCGCACAGCCCAGCACTAGCTCCTGTGACAGTAGAAGCCAGGTAAATACCAGCGTCAGCAGTGAGCAGTGAGTGACCTTACACTCGAGGAGCAAGCTTTCCATCTAAGCAGAGGACCTGTGGGAAGGGGCTTGAGGCTAACAATAGAGGTGGGCTGTGTGGCATCCGTCACCTCTGATATGAGGGACATCCCTGGCAGTAACTGGTGTCATGGTTTCACACTACCTTCAAGGGCTGTTTTAAAAGCAAAATACACAATTCATTTCTTCACAGATGTCTTAAGGCAACGCACATCCACACTTTGCAATGTTACTACATTTTATGTGGTAACTATGTAAAGTCAAATGTCTCCAGTGAAATCCTTTTGCATTTTTGTTGTCTCTAAACAAACAGCCCAGCATTTGCTGTTGTAGCAGAATTGTAAATTATTTGAACAATTACAACTGTATGTTTTTATGTGTCTCACCAAACACATTTCAGTAGTTTCCTTTGGGCATAATCTCTGCAGCATGGAGAGTAAATCAAAAGTAGGAAATGATTTATGTAGTCTAGAAGTAGAACGGCATAGCAGTTTTTCTTAATATGTCTTCCAGACTCAAAGTTAAAAGCATAATATTTTTCATATGATTGCAACTGTGCTCATTTATGTTTAGAAGCATGTACTCACGTAAGAGGAAGAACATTCCCCGGAATGCAAATGTTTCCCGGGAATAGAAAGCTAAGGGCGGTTGTTTGTGTGTTTGTTTGGCTTTGCTTTATTAAATGTTTCTCGGTGTCATTGTCGTCAGTGGTGCCCTGCTAGCACGCACAGAGCAGTGCCTGCCCGGCATCAGCATAGGAAAGTCTGTGCTAACAAGCTGTGAAGTGTGATCTGTGCTGTAGAATAGAGCAGAAAATAACAATCGTGTCCTCCACTAGAAAGAACACCTCACAAAATAGTTTCTCTATAAAACAAAACAAATGGCCTTTGCTCCCTTCAGCCTCCCAACTCACAACCTCAATCACAGCAGTAAAGGTCTTGAATTCTTAGTTAGTGGAAGCTGATGCATTCCGTAGCCACCTCCCCCCATGCCCCGCCCCAGCCCCATCACAGGGTGGATGAGACACCACTCTATCTTTTGTTACTCATTTCCTTTGTTAGCTTCCCGGGGGGGGGGGGGGGGGCTCCAGAATGTGTGTTCTGCTCTGGACCTCACTGGTTCTGTGTCTCAGTCAGTACATCACACAGTACCCGCATTTGCTTGTCTCTGTATGGACATATTTGCTCATTTTATCATGTCTGTGTGGCCCTATCCTTGCATGAAATATGGAGAAAGGGGGGTGAGAAGACTCCATGGGTAACCTGATCACTGTTTAAAGCGTGAAAACTTGACCTCAGATCTCCAGTACCACCTAAAAAACCAGTCGTTGAACTGAGCACATACTATAATCCCAGCGCAGGACTGGGAGGGCAGAGGCAGGAGGATCCCTTGGATGAGGGTTACCAGCCAGCTATTGTAGCTGAGCCAGGGAGCTCCAGGTTCAGCAATAGACCCCGTCTCAAAAAATAAGGTAGAGCCAGCAAGATGCCTGAGCAGGTAAAGGCGCTTGCCAGCAAGCCTGACACCTGACTTTGATTCCCAGAGCTCACATAGTGGAAAGAGAAAGCCAGCTCTTCCAAGCTGTCTTCAGACCTCTACATGTGCACACACATGCGGTGTGTGCGCGCATGCGTGCATGTGTGTGTGTTATATGTGTGTATGTAAATGTGTAAATGTAAAAAGTAATTTTCAATGACCAGGTAGTGATAGAAGATGTCTACCTCTGGCATGTGCATGCATGTCCATGGACACATGCACCCACACAGATGCATCACACACGCAGACCTGGAAAGAAGTATAAGGGACAATGGTTGGAGTAAAGGAATATCCCACACGGAGTCATGGGAAAACAGCTTCTGCATTCTAACTCGTCTGCAGCCAGTGTCACCTCCTCCGTAGGACCCCATCCTTTGGCCCTCAGGGGGATGGTACTGGACTTAACAAAAGTCAAACCCAAAAGGAAAGGAAAGATACTGAGAGGGACTTTCCATGACTCCTGTTGACCAGTGACTGTTCTTGCCTGTCCAGATCCTACAGTCTAATGTCTGTCTTCCCCAGCAAGGAGACAGAAATCAAAGCCAGGTCCCAGTCTGGGTTGCTGCTGGTGAGGACATGAAGAGTCTTGCCTGGCTGCCTGCCCCGTGGCTCATCACAGCCTCTCCTCGGGAGCCTTGAGCCCAGCTCCATCAGAGCTGTGGCAGCCTCAGCCTTGCCCCTTGGTCCTCCACACCTCTCCCTCTCTCCCCATCTGGCTTCTGAATTTGAGACAGTCTGGAAGCAGACACATCCAGAAGCAACAGAAGACGCTTGAGTTCTCCTGGAATTCCTTATATAAAAAGCTCGTGTGCTTTGCAAAATATTTACAAGAAGCAGGTCTGGATATTAATTAGAAGTCTCAGATTTGCCTTTGGCTATTAAACTCAGTAGTCATTGTAGCTGCTCCACAGAGCGCTGCTGATCGCCCGCTTCAGGTTGTGAAACTGCCTAAGCCTGCTACAAGAAGTCAGTCCCATTTTTAAGTTGAGCCTGTTAGTTTTTCTGGTTTTACTCCTTTTCTAAATTTACAGTACCATGCACAATTAATATATTTATGTCTGTTACCGAAGTTTGGGGTGGCTCATCAGAGTGATGCTCAGAAGTTTATTTTCGCTCTTTGTCCTACACCAGCAGAGCTGTAGTGTGGTAGTGGGCGTCCCCAGTTCACATGACTGGATAGGATCGTGTCGCCGATGAGCTGTGAATAGCCTGGAAACATCCTGGTTCTTTGATTTTTTTCCTTTTTGTTATCAAATTATTTATCCTTAATAAAGTAGATTTAAGCCAGGCGGTGGTGGCCCGCACCTTTAATCCCAGCTTTAGGAAGGTAGAGGCAGGCAAGGCCAGCCTGGTTTACAAAGTGAGTTCCAGGACAGTCAAGGCTACAAAGAGAAACTGGCTTGAAAAGCCTGACTCCCTAGGTCTGGACTTGTAGTCTGCCCTTCTCGGTGTCACAAAGAGTATAAAATAGAAATAAAAAGAATGCAGTTTGTGGTCCCAAAGCCATAGAAGAGAAAATGGATTACGTGGTTACAGAGGAAGCTTCGGGCCCACTGTTATCCCTTCTCCTCTGCTTTGTGCGTCATTTAGAGCCGCTTTGCCCTTGTGGACTGCCAGTGTGCGTCCTTGGTGCTTTGGGTACTGCGGGATGTGGTGGGTGCTGCCGGCTACTGTAGGGGGTGGGGGGTGCTGCAGAGTGCTGTGGGCTACTATGGAGTGCTGT
>NC_022020.1:59450045-59454163 GCF_000317375.1 Microtus ochrogaster
TGGAGTGCTGTGGGGTGCTGCAGAGTGCTGTGGGCTACTATGGAGTGCTGTGGAGTGCTGTGGGGTGCTGCAGAGTGCAATTGCCAACAGGAGATTAATCAGCTCCAGGCCTCCCCACACCAGCCAAGTCCACAAGATTCAGAAGTTGTTGTCTTTATTTTTATAATTACAGGCCTGAAGCCATTATTTCAAACTTTTCCCTCCCTCTATCTTTCTGTGTTCATTTGACTGTTTTATAGGTTGTAAGCAAGCCTATACATAGAGTACATGTGTTAAATCTGAGAGCTTAGCCTTTGACAGAAAGTTACTCCAATTGAGACTATATATATGTTGGTTTTTCAAAACAGGGTTTCTCTGTAGTCAGCATATTTTTAAGTGTATGCTTTTACCAGTTCTTAATTAATATGAAAATGTTCTTTATTTTCTTAAGTGTAAGTACAACATGTAGAACTATATTTATGACAATTGATTTTTAGTTTGCTTAAACCCAAAGATACTCATTTTCAGCATCAAATATAAAGATCTCCTCCTTAAGGAGGCTGTTCGTGTTTTAGATCGGTGTGTTTCAATACTTTATGGTACTTTGTAATCCTTAGAACTCCCTCAGACTGTCTGTGTTTTTAATCTTACGAAGCTGGCTGTTTGTTTTTATACATTGCGTTTCTCCAGCTCTAAATCTAAACTGAATGCTGAGGCTGTTTCATTTGAGGCTGAATGAGGGGGATTAAGTTAAAATGATGAAGACATTAAGCCTGTTCTTCTAATGTCATTTTAACAGGCTTGTGTTTGCAGCCCTGCAGGTTAAAAAGCCTTGTCTAATGGACGGGACACCTATGACAGTGTCCTTTCTTGAGGGACCGCATGTTGGTGGAGCCCTGGCTCTCCTGCTCCATCAGACTGCTTCCTGTTCAGTGAGCTGTCTGGCCCCTCAGTGATAAGCAGAGACACACTGGCTCCTTGAAGGAAACTTTTAGCAGAGTTCCCAAACTCACTGGCCAACTTTCTCCTGTGGACCATTTATTTATCAGGAAATGAAATTGGTTACAGCGTTTCTCACATTGCCAAGCCTCTCTGACAAAATCTAGTTTCTTCCAGAGTTCAGGAGAAGCATTAACTCTTTCTTGGTACTCAGAACTTCTGGCCTCTGTCCCTGGAAAGCAGCATCAGGTGGCGGTTGGTGGTGGGTAGGGGTGCAAAGCAGAGCACAAGTCCAGGGGGCTCCATTCATAGCCCAAAAGATGACCTCTGGGGGATGGGGTTTCACTTCATAGAAACATAATCCTCTTTCAGAATAAAGTGTCATTTTCACAAGACTGATTTTTCCCTTCCAAAAATGAAAACTTTGAACAATGGCACAAATCACCTTATTGTCAGCAGAGCCTGCTAACTTCGACCAGTGAGCATTTCTTAACTTGGTGAGACTAGAGGAAGCAGAAAAAACGAGCCCGTGTGGGTTGTAGGGCAAAGAAACTACTTGGGTGAGTGAAGGTTAAGTTACTACAAAGTGTATAATCTAGTTCATATGTTTAAGGAGGAACTAGGCTAAATTATCCAAAATATTCTGACGCATGGAATCGTTTCACTTTGGGAGGCAGCATTGGTGGCGCATGGCATGCCGTTGTAGGCTAGCCTGTTCAGTGCCGTCCCCAGCTCCAGCTCCTGTGTTTGGAATTAGCAGGCCCAGAGGTAACACACAGTGTGCATGTGGCAGTTATTAAGACTGTGGAAGTGGTTGCTGGCTAATTGATAACAGTAGCAGCTAGAGACAGCCTTATTTAATTTTCAATAGTCCCTATGACAGGACGCTATAAATGGGTCCCTTTGTAGTCTTGCTGTTATTGTCCTTGTCTGTGTGTCATTAAATGTGTGAGAGTTAATATGTGCACTTGATAAAATTTAGCAGTGAATTTCTTTGACTCTCTTTCCTCCTTTGGAGACTCTTTTCATTTGATGTTATCCTTGGTTATCTTGGACCCCAAAGTAAGTAGACAGTTCCTATCAGTGTAGCCTGCTACCCTTGTCTGCCGTGGCTTCTATTAGCTACAAATGTGCTTATGGTCATAAAACCAATGCTTAGCCTGTGCCCACTGGTGCCTTTGCTCATATCTGAGCCCTGAAGAGGCATACTGGTTCCATAAAGGGTGAATGAATGCGTCATTCTCTCTTTTCGTCACTGGGAGATAAGCTTTTGTGAACTTGAATTGCATTTAGATCAGTGTGTCTATGGTTTCAATTGCTATCTCATAATGTTACACAGGCTAAAGTGGGCGGTTACCTTTTCTGAAGGATGATCTTATTTTTCTCCATTCCATTTTCATGTTTATAGCAAAAGATCATATTTTTGGAAATGGAAGCAGTCTTTTATTAATGACAGGCATTAGAGGAATTTCTCTAATGGAAATGTTCAAAGAATGTATCTACTTCCTTTTTGTGTTTCTTATAACCTCCCAGTCTCAGCAGCGGTGTGCATCCGGCATTCTCCTGTTGACACAGATGGTGGCAGATAGGCACTGAAGCTTTGCCTGCGTGGCTGCTGCCCCGCACTCTCATCCTCCTCTGTGCAGTCTGCGTGCGGGTGACTTCTCGCTAGCATTTTGGTCCTTTGTGCGTGTTCTCCACCTTCTACCATCTAGACTCTCAGCCTTAGTGCTCCTGGTTGAAGAGAGAATCCATGGTTTTTCAGATGCAAACACTGTATCTATGAGGAAACATATGGGCTCTCCATCTTCCTATTTATTTACCATTTTCACACCGTCCTTCTCAGACCCCTGAGCCCTTGAGTAAATATCTCCAACAGCCAGTGACTAATGTCCCTTCTTTTACAAAGCTACTATTTGCAGTAGGGATTTCCTTGCCTTTTGTTTGTTCAGCTAGTACTGATGGAGCCACCGCTGCCTGCGCCACACTCTGCTAACACTGGTGTTTTAAAGGACCCTCCTGCTCAGGGGGGGCTGCCTTCTAAAGGAGCAGTCAGAGAAACAGCTGTCCTTTTTTTCACGCGGGAGGAATCTTCAGCTAATTAGGGGGTGTAAATGGCAAGAGGGCTCCAGAAGCCAAGGAAGGAAGCTGCTGCACTAAGTGCTTTGGATACCTTGATTGAGCAAAATGGGGAAGGGTTATGGGGTGGCTGCAGACCTACAACCACCAGCATAGAACGTGAGCGAAGTGGAAGGCCGAGAGAACACTGAGGGAGAAAACACGAATCAGGGCTCCCTGAGTTGAGCGGTCCAGTTGAGCTGTGCACCCCTCACTCCACGTCAGTTTTCCCTATTGCCCGCCTCACCTCCTGGTGCATCTCGGGAACCCCTTGTCTCCAGCTTCTGGCTCCTCTTGCCTGCCAGCTTGACTTTTTAAGAACAAAGGCAGATTCTAAACAGTCGAAACAGAAAGGGACCTGAGCCTCTCGCTGCAGCCTGACACTCCTCTCCCAAGACGTGGTTTTAACAAGCTTAGCCATCTGGTTCCCAAGTCCATAAGAGATTAGAAGGCACAACTTAAAAGGACCGCTCCAAGTTAGCATGTGAGCAGCAGTGGAAATTGAGGACCACTTGTCCTCATTAGCTGTGGAAGGACAGAAAACAACACATCTGACTGCTCCTTTCCCTGTCTCTTAAGAACTTTTACAAGTCTGCAGAGGTCATGACCCTGAAGAAAAGTTGGGGCAGTCCCAGGACCTGGTATTCTCTTGAGAAATGTAATGCCCCTTGTCCAGGCCAGCAAGGGAAGTACCTAAACCCAGAGATGGCACAAGGCCCTGGCCTGCCTTCCGGGACACATGAATTACTCAGAGACTTTCTTTGGTGGTAAATTTGCTTGCTTTTTTATTTGGGAAAGAATCATAGCAAGATTATCCTGCTTGCTTTAAAATACGATTTCATTTCTAGTAGTTTACAGTTTACTTGCATTTTCATGAGCATGTTAATAACTCTGCCAGGACTTAGTTAGCACATTTGAACCACACAACGCCCCACACAGACAGGTGAATATGTCAGTAGTGTGGTTTAAAGAAGCCCAAGCCAGGCTTTGAAGATCATAACCAGCTTACTGTCCTTTTGTTTTGTTTTGCTTTACCCATTTGCTCACTATACATTCTGTTATCGGTAATTTTTTTTTTTTTT
>NC_022020.1:59454476-59471822 GCF_000317375.1 Microtus ochrogaster
ATTCCTTTACGTGCATCTTTAATGAAAAGATTTGTCAGTTCCGTGAAGACGTGCTCATGGGAAGTGTGTGGGGTGGGACATGTGGAGTCACAAAGGTAGTTTAGGATGTGTTCCTTGCATTCCCTCCTAGAGAGGAAACTGAATTGCCCATTCTTGTCAGTCTGTGAGGACTGCATAGGATTTTTACATCTTACAAACTGCTAAGTATCAATACATTCACATGTTTTTGGTTGTTTTTGTCTGAACATCCCTCACTTCCAGCTGCACAGACTAATAAAAAGAAGGAGGAGGAGGAGGAGGAGGAGGAGGATGTTGGATATTGTGGCTTTTTCAAAGAAGCAACATTGGCTAGTGTCCTTTCTCCAGCCTCCAGCTTAGTCTGTAGGAAGTGCTGTTGTTTAAAGCAAGCCACAGAGTACTCAGGCCTCAACTTCTTTGGTTCTTAAAGAAGTAGACAGAGGCTCAGCAGTTAAGAGCACTCATTGCTCTTACAGAGGATCTGGGTTCAGTTCCCAGAACCATGTGGTGGCTCACAGCCATCAGTAACTCTAGTTTCAGAGGATCCATCACCATCTTGTGGCTTCACAGGCAACATGCACATAAGGCATAGACATACATGCAGGCAAAGCAACTGTACACATTAAGTAAATGATTTTTTGAAAGAATCCTGTCCTTAGCAGCATTAGTTTGAATAGTAAGAGAAGACAAACACTTGAGCCATCCAATTCAATTCTTTTATGTATAGGAAAATGAGAATTGACTGACAGAGGTCACAAGCTCAGCAGGGACCAATGCAGGTCCAGACTTCAAGATATATTCTCTCTGTCTCTGTCTCTCTGTCTCTGTGTCTCTGTCTCTGTCTCTCTCTCTCTGTCTCTCTCTCTCTCTCTCTCTCTGAGACTGGGTTTCTCTGAGTTAATAGCCTGGCTGTCCTGGAACTAGCTCTGTAGCCCAGGCTGACCTTGAACTCACAGACATTCACCTGCCTCTGCTTCGCGAGTGCTGGGATTAAAGGTGTGTACCACTAGCACCTTGCTTAGGATTCTTTACTGTTTGTAATAACCCATGCTCTGCTGGACTTCTTTGTGCTCAGGGACACAATGACTCTTCTCTGTCTGATGTTCTATCCAAATCTGCCTCCAGAAAGCTAGATAGCCCCTCTTATTAATGATCAGCCCCTCGAGCTCTGACGGTTGACATTCATGATGTGTCTGTTCATTCAGAGTTCTTCTCTGGCCCACTCCCTCAGACTGGCAGTGTCAGAGGGCGGAGAGGCCTGAGTGGCCTGGGGCAGTAGGGACTGCCCTCTGAGGTGTGGTCCTGGAGGCTCAGTGTTCTAGAACCCTGCCTGTTTCTCCCTTGTATGTGTGTCTGTGACAGTGTTTAACTACTGGCCATTCGAGAGTCAGTTCTGCTCCTAAATGTGGTGAGGGGACATAACTCTTAGCCCTCCCCGCTCCTCAAATGTGGCTGTACCTTCATTGGCCTTTTTTTTCCCCCTCGGGCCCTATGATTCTCATGAGGGCCAATAAAAGTTTGCCTTCCATTTGAGGTGGCCACACGTCACCCCATACCTTCCCATGGTGCACTGCTGCAGTCCCCAAGACCCTGGTCCGATCTTCCAAAGCAGATCAGCCGCTGAGTATCTTTCCTTGTTGGTGAATTCATTCGCTATTTTATTCTGGAATCATAGCAAAGTTAGCATGCTTCCTTTAAAATATGCTTTATTTATAATAGTTTAGAGTTCTCTTGTGTTTTCATGAGCATATCAGTAAATACATCTTACCCAGGGTTTGCTGCTGACCTGCTGCCTCTCCAAGCTGCTTACCCATATGTCCCTGGAGCCTGTCCATTGCCTTCTTATCTCCCCAACACCCACCATGGAAACCTGTATACAGTAGGCACACACTGTGTGCCTCTTCAATCTCATAAGATGAGCAGGTACAGTCTTCAGTAAAGTAAAGAAGGTCATCTGCTAAAATTCGATGATAGTAGCCACAAGGTAGACCTTGGCAGTATTCATAAAGAGCTGGATATGGGATCAGGAGCAGGGATAGGAAAAGGAGTATAGCCAAGAGTAGTGTGTGCCTATGAGCCTGGCTGGGGAGGCTGAGGTAGCAGGGCTGCAGGTCAGAGGCCAGCTTGGATTACATAGTGAATTCTAGCCCAGGGTAGGCTACATATTTGAACCCTGTGAAAATAAATAAATAAAACCATTCAAGTTTGGTGATGGAAGCCTTTAATCCCAGCACTCTGGAGGCAGAAGAGGCAAGTTTCTGTGAGTTCAAAGACAGCTAGAACAACATAATAGATCAAAATAAATAAATATATAGACAATACAGAGGTATGATGTGGTCATCAAAAACACTTTTAGAAAATTTAAAAGATTCCAAATTACAGACGCTTGGCATATCTCTTAAAGCTGAACACATGAACAAGGGGGTCCCCTTTATCTACTGAGGTCTTGTTTTCCACAGTTTCAGTTGACGACAGTCAACCATGTCTGGATACATTAAATGAAAAGCTCTGTAAATAAACAGCTGGTAGTTTTAACTGCACATAGTTCCACACAGTGCACTCATAGGCTGTCCGTCTCCCTTCTGCCCTGATGAGTGATGTGAATATCCAATGTTTCCACACTGTGCACGGCACCCCCCTGCTGATCACACTCATTGGATTGAGTTTTTAGAGGGATGTAGTGCTTCTTTATCGACTGTAGAGTTTTAAAAAGATTGAGAGGTGGGAGTGGGGTGTCCCTAATGACTCTGTTTAATGTAAAGCAGGGAGGGGCAAAGAGTAGAGAGCAACAGAAAGTGAAGGCAAAAATATTAACTATGTAAATTCTCTCATTTCATTTTCATCTGAAGGTCAAATTATCTCACCAATCTTTTCTCTGTACTGTCAGGTGATTTATGTCTACCCCCCCACACCACCCTCAAAACTAAAGAAAGATATCACCGCTGTTGCTATATTTGAATAAAAGGGATACGTTAATCATATTTTAAAACATTTCTCCAACAAATAGTATAGTACATTTTTGTTGAATTGTAAAGAATGTACTAAACATTTTTCATTTTTTTTGTTTTGTTTATTTTTGTTTTTTAAGAAAGATGAGCTGGGCAGTGGTGGTGCACACCTTTAATCCCACCATTCAGGAGGCAGAGGCAGGCAGATCTCTGGGATCTCTGTGAGTTTGAGGTCAGCCTGGCCTACAGAGCGAGTTCCAGGACAGGCTCCAAATTTACAGAGAAACCCTGTCTGAGAGAGAGAGAGAGGGGGGGGGGAGGTGAGTTAGACAAGGTCATAATAAATGCAATTAAAGGTCTTGAGGAGATGTTTGCTTGATTTAGTTGTGCTTCTTTGTTTTGCTATGTGATCTCTAACCCAAGCTCTTCTCCAACTCTTCCTGTAGCTAAGAGCGGCCTTGAGCTGATCTTCTAGTTAGTTATATGTATGTGGTGGAAGTGTGGTGTATGGGTATAGACACAGCATGTGTGTGCAGGTAAGTGAATCAGCCCTCAGGAGTGAGTTCTCCTTCCACTGTGGATCCTGAGGGTGGAACTCAGGCCATTAGCTTGGCAGCATAAGCCCTTACCCGCTGAGCCATCACAAACTTCATTACTGATCCCCCCCCCCAAAAAAAAATAAATAAATACTATAAGCAAAGCTTGTGATTTGTCTGTGAATAGTTTGAAATGGTTTTGCTTTTCATTTACATCCTGATCTAGCAATAAACTAACAAAACAAGTAATTTCTAAGTGTATCTTGAACAGTTTGTTACTTTCAGAACTGAGAATATAAACCAGGCATGGGGATGAGAGGACGCCGCTAGCTCAAGTCACACAAGTAAAAAGTTTGAGACAATCATTTGTCTGGAGCTTACTTTCCCCTGAGGATACCCTGGTGAAGGGGCAAGTTAATCACTACGTGACGATTGCACATGAACTAGTTCTGTGATCTGCCACAGAGGAACTGGATGGCGGGGCTGTGTTGACAAGTGAGATAAACTGGAGTCTTGAGTGGGGACCGGACGTGTTCAGGGTGCAGATGCTGAAGCCTGGCGGTCCCGTTGACTCGTTAAGAGCACAGTGCTCTTGCTGCAAACTGCGGAGTCCTCCCTCTCAGTCTAGCTAGTTTGGCTTTCAAGTTGGTTTTAATCAAATAGCTCATAGCTGAAAATAAAGAGTGCCCCTCAGAAAGTGGGTGTGGCGTTCTCTCCTGTTGCTCTCTTGAGGAAACAGAAGGCTGCTGTGACAGCCCCCTACAGTGAGTGTTTCCAGACCTGTTCTCCGGCTACTGTGTGTTTAGTCAGAAGACAGTTGCTTCCTTCCAGAGTTGTGAGTTTGAGGGGCTAGAGTGGAGGAACCATTCTGGATAGCTGGAATCTCAGAGGTTTCCACTGCTAGTGAATGGCCCATAAAACATCCTGTTCTTTGTTCCCCTCCCTTTCTAATGCCGGGCATTGAACCCAGGGTCTTGAACATGCCGGGCAAACAGCCGCACAAGACACATTCTACTTGAATCAGAATGTGTATTACCAATCTCAAATCTTTCCAGGATACTACTTTTATAGGAATAGAAGTTGTTCTGATTAAATTTTATATAATTTGTATAATAAGAGTCTATATAGGCTTATAAATTATGAATTTGATTCAGAAGTAAAATCATTTAAAACCTAACCTTTGAGATTGGCCACTCAGTGTCTCATTTCTATAAAGTTAGATTAGTGCTGTGTGTGGTAGCATGTGCTTTAAAAATCCTGGCACTCAGGAGGCAGAGGCAGGTGACTCTCTGCAAGTTTGAGGCAAGCCTGATCTACAAAGTGAGTTCCAGGATAGCCAGGGCTATATAATAAAGAGATTCTGTCTCCAAAATAAATAAATAAATAAAACCAAACAAACAGGACAACTTTCTAGCCCAGTTTTTCAACAGTTGAGGATAGGGTAGGAAATGTCCTGCTCATCCTCCTAATCCAGCTTTGCTCTTCACAACCTGTGCTGGTGGGCCAATGGAACATTGTAGAGCTTCTTCCTTGGAAGAGTGAGTGCGTGAGTCTGGGGTCTGGGTGTGTAATGTGCCAAATGCATGCTTGTTCTCTTAGTGTCACCTTTGTCCTAACAGTGGGAGTACTTTGGGGCAAGTCTTGTTTATTAGGCTTCCACTTACTCTGGCTTTGCCCCGAGGAAGGAGGAAGGTGAGAGCGTTACCATTGGTAGCGGAGGCTGTGCAGGTCCACACGGGAAGGCCCTGAGTGGACATTCTGATGCCTTCTTTCTCACATTAAGTCTGAATGGCTTTCTGGGTCCATCATAAACTCAAGCCCCATTTCTAGAGTGGAGTCGGTTTCTGCGCTGGAGCTTTTCATCCCTCTGTGCCACATACAAGGGGAGGAGACACATTGCCGTGCATGGGGGCTAGGCTTGGCTGTGAGCTAGAATGGAGCTCTCTGGTTAGGGTGCTTTATGCCTCTTGCCCCAAAACTCTTGAGGCTTCTGTGTTTCCTGAGACCTGTGAGGGTGGTGAGTGTGCTGGTTTCCGGTGAGGCAGGAAGGAGCAACCCTGCCTGGCCTGTGTGGGCCCCAGGCCTGGGGACTGAGGAGGAAGTTGTTACCAGTAGGCCCGGGGTGGTAAACACACAGAAAGGTCATCTTGGGTGACAAGGATTCTGTGCTTATTCCTAAGCCATTGTTACTGGGTCTAATGTTTACAGAGCTGATGAGCTAAGATTAAAGTGCAGAACTAAGAAACTGCATTAGAAAAGCCGACTGAGTCTTTCAGACCATCCTTTTTCTCCTGCTTGAAAATGGAATTAAGGTTTTGACAAGTCTTCAGAACACTCGCTCAGTCTGGCTCAACGGTCCCCTGGTGCCCCTTCAGGCCCCTGAAGTCAGCTATACTGCCCATTCCCAGAGCTGACCAGGCTGCAGAAACCACAGCTGGGAGATAAAGACACATTAGAACCCACCCCGGTGGAAATGGGATTCTCCTTCTCTTCTTTGTTCGGGGGGGGGGGGGGGGGGGCAGGAAGCTCAACACCTGACCTCTGCAGAGGCAGCTCAGGTGGCTGTCTGCACCTGCAGGTACCTGCCACATCTCCCTTCCCCTTTCTAGGCTCCTTGTTCTTCTCTCTTCTTGGTTCTCTGCCCTTTCCCTGTCTGACCATGACACTCATCCCTTGAGCCTTCCAGTCACAGTCCCGCTGCTTCATGGCCCTGGATGTGGCCTAGGCTTGGGCTTTCTTCACGCTGCCCTCCTTCATACTCCAGCCAGGGAGCTGCTGGCTGCAGCCTCCGTGTGGTCTGCCTCTGCTCTGCTCTCTGTTATTCCCGTCTGCCTTGTCCTCCCGTCCCCTTCTATGTTCACTTCCTACCCTCATTTGCACGCACCCTCATTTGCCGCCACTCAAAGCCTGTATAATTTCTCCCTTCTCAGGCCCCGAAAGGCCTCACCACCGCTGCCTTGCCTTTTGTTGTTTGGTTGTTCATATGTTTGTTTAGGATCTCGAGTAAGCCTCAAACTTGTTGTATAGTTATGAGGCTGGCCTTGACTCCTGAACCGCCTGCCTCTACCTCCCAAGTGCTGGGATTACAGGCGCTTACTACCAGGCTCGTACTTGTCTTCTTGGGGTTGTGTTGGCCGTCTTCTGGCCACACCTGGTGCAGAGGCTCTGTCAGCTCCGTCTCAGCAGTCACCATGACATTTCCTGATGCCTTTCGCTCATCCCCTCACCACCCTGTGCCGGGAATTCTGATCTGAACCTGTTCTTACCTGGATATGCTTCTGAATAATCCTCTCTACCCTCAGAGACTTTCTGATAATGCCCTCTTCTTTGGGACTGTCCCAGAGTCACTGTAGCTGGGTGGAGGCAGATGTGAACGTGAAGGGCGCAGAAGACCTGGGGTTTCTCTGGGAAGAGGCTGGTGGTTGTGCCTGGGAGAGGTAGCAAGCATAGCTGAGAGGTGGCATACAGCCACCTGTGGAGACCCTCGCATGCAAAGGATCAGAGTTGGCTCCTAGTATGTGATACCCGCGAGGTGCTTGTCACATTAAAGCCACCAAGAAAATGGTGCACTCACAGAGGTCAGAGACTGTTTCATAAATGCTTTTATAGTACAAAGGGTCACCCTGTAATTTAATTTATTCTCACCAGTTTGATAATACTCAGATGAAACTTATAATGCCCAGAATTGGCACCAAAACAATTCAGAAGAAAGAGATTGAGGCAAACGAAACAAGAGCTAATGGCTGGCGCTGGCAGTGGGCACACAGAGTTCACCAAACTGTCCTCTCTACTTTTGTGTCTGCAGGTGTTTCTCCCAGGTAGGATGTTTGGCCTGCAGTCTTTCTGAGCAAATCTTCAGTGTATAGACCCCTCCCCCAGAGCAGCAAACTGTAGTGTGTCCGCATCCTCAGCTCTCTCTGCCACTGAGCTCCAACCACCAGAAGAGCCGGCACATAATCATGAAGACCCACCTGTTAGCCACATGAGAAAGAAATACATAGATTAATGTATAGTTATATAGCAGTTATAATCAGCACAGAGAAGGATGCATCTTTAGCCACCTTTTGTCCTGTTCTACTAAGCACAGCACTGGAAACTGCTCGGAAACAACAGAATTGATATCTCCAGGCTCTGGGAGCCGGAAATCTAAGACCGAGGCCCTGGAAGATTTTCTGTCTAGTCTCCCCTCCTAACTGTGGAAGGAAGTAGCTAGCTAGCTCTCTGAGGTCTCTTCTACTAAGTCAATAACCCCACTCATGGTCCCTCATGACCTCACCCCCTTGTGATTCACCTTGTGAGCAGGAGTCAGATGCAGTCCCCGTCCTTGCAAGAAGGAGCTCCTGGCTCGTGTACCACAGCGTCCTTCTTTGCTCGGTAGAATCCAAGGACTTGTAGACGTGTCCACAGGGGAACTCCCCCAGAGAACCCAGGCTTTAGAGCAGTGTTTTCAAGGCCTTGATGCCGAGCAGTCATCAATTCTCCTCTGGGGACTCAGGATTTTCGCCTTGGTTTTTGTTGGTTTTGTTTGAGGGGAGGGAAGTTATTTGGTTGTATTTTTATTTGTTTTGTTTTGTTTGTTTTTGTTTTGTTTTTAATTTGGATAGAACAGAATCTTGATTTTTTTAAATAAAAAGTGTATTCTGTATTCTTTGCTATAAATAAATCCAAATAAAAGGATCTTTTATAGTTTGCATCCTGGATCCGTTTCTAAACTACAGAAAGTTAATTGTTTAAACTCAGAATTTCCTTTTTGAGAGATCCTTTGAGATGTGATTATTCTCAAGGTAAATTCCAATTTTGTTTAATTTTCATGCTTGCAGCGTATAAGCAATTGAATTATCCATGGTTGTTCCCTAAACATAGAGGAGATAAGCGAAGCCTCTGTCCTCATTGACAGATGGGGATTCAGAGCCAGGAAGCCTGTGCTGTAAACCATGGCTCCTTGTGCTTTGGAAACGACTGCTGGCCTTCACGTGCCGCATCTGCAGGTGTTTTGCTTGCTTAAAGTAAATAACGATAGAGCCCAAAGCAGGAGGAGAGAGCTCTTACAGGCAGAGCTTCTTGGGGCCTTCTGCAGCACCGTGTAGTCTATACTGCTAGTCTGCCTATAGAAACCACTTCAGTATCCCGGCCAGTCTACAGCCTCGTTTCCCCTCACTGCTTAGAGCAGGCCTCATCTGCTGCAGAGGTTCGCAAACTGTCGAGGTGATGCTGTATGTCTGACTTTGGTACTGTCAGAGCCTGCTAGAAATTCACAGGGCCTGGATGTCCCTCCATTCCCAGCCTAGATGGCAGTGGTGCTGGCCATAAGTCTGCGCTTCCTCATCAGTATATTTATTCTAGTTTCAAATAATTGGTAAGTACAACCAATAGAGAGCATCCAGTGCCAGCTCTCTATCTTTTGCCACCCCAGTCTATCTCAGCTGGTGAAACAAAACAGGGCAGATATCAGTGTTATGCCTGGCACAGCTTCAGCTTCCAGACTGTAAGTGGCATGTCACAGTTGCTTGCAAGCCCCTGGCCCTGAGTGGATATTTGGTATTACACACCTCGGCTCCCTGTCCTCAGCATCCATAGCTACTGTAGAGACTGTTAAAACACCAAGGTGTCCAGCTCCTTGCCTGGCTGCCGTTCTGCAGCTCTGCCTGTAGACTGTGTGCTCATCTGTGGCGCTGTGGCCACAGATACTGGCCATCCTCCCAGCGTGTGCCTGCTCTCTGACATCATCCCAGTGTCACCGCTTTGCCACCTAACGCATACACTTCTGTGACACTGCCTCTGTCTTGTTCTCATTCATAAAAATGTATGATGTGAAAATACTTAATGCCCTTCATTAACAATTAGAGATTGAGTGGATCTGTACCATCAGCTAAGTCTCTAACCCGCTCTGAAACCAGCTCAGATCCCTGGGTTTGGATATGATGGCCAGTTTTTACAGTTAGCCAGAGGGGGGATGCCTAAAGCACCAACCACCCGGGAGGGCTGAGAAGATGGCCCAACACAAACTCCTAAACTTAAGAATTGTAAACTTTTTTTAAAATTTGATTTGTAGTTCTCCAGGTTGAACTTTGTAGATGACAAGCTCATGTCACAATGTCAATGGTTGGATGCACCTGGCTCAGCTTTTTGGTCCAGGAAAGGAAAAAGCAGGAATTGTGAATGGGAAAGGAAGGAACAGGCTTTGTAGACGGGAGATCATGCTACTTCCGCTGTTCTCGGGTTTCGGCAAGTACTTTCCTTGGTGGCATCCGGCTGATGTCTGGATCGTATTTGATCTGTGATGGCATCTCCTTCCCTGCTTATCATCCTGTCTTCAATGCTTTGAAAACAGTCGGCAGTATTAGCAGTGTGACAGTGGTCACAGTCTCTTTGGTTGTTCTGTAACAGTGCTGGGGTAAAGGACTCCAAGAGCCTTTGGTGTTCTTTGATTCTTTGGGTGACTGCTTTGTTTCAGGAAGACAGGAGCAGAGGTGACAGCTAACTTGCTGGGGTGTTTAGGGAACCCCTCAGGAGTTGTGTATCCACCGAGCCTTGCTGTCTGCCTTGCAGGCCCAGCCCAGTCGGTGATGCGGAACACTGACTTTAGTCCTTGTGGCTTTGAAAGTATAAACAAACCACGTGATGTGCTTTGAATTCAGAGATGACTTGTGTTGCGTAACCATGTGTTACCAGGCAGGGAAGCCACGGGTCTAGTTCAGCCTCCATGGTCACTGGGAAACCCATCCATGGGAAGCACAGAGGTGGAGTTTCTTTCTCCTTTGTGCCATAAAATTTGTGGACTCGGAACTATGTGTGGTGACTCATACATGTAATCCCAGTACTGGGAGGCTAAGACAGGAGGGTTGCCAGAAGTTCAAGGCCTACCCTGAGATACACACTGAATTCCAGAGCAATCCAGGCTACATAGTGAAACCCATATCAGCCTTCCCATCCACCCCAACACAAAATAATATGAATTTAGGGCTGTGGGTCCTTCACAGAGCTTGCTTGACATTCACTACTACACACACACAGGGTTTCAGTCTGATTCCCTTTCTGTGTACTGAAGAAGGCAGCTTAGCAGCCACAAAGCTTTCCAAAGCTTTCCACATACTGCCCGGAGCAGGCGGTTCCTCTGTGAGCAGAGGAGAGTCCTCTGCTGAGATGGGCACCAATGAGTGCTGACCACACCTGGCTCCCCCCCTTGCTAAGGAATAACCAAGGCAGGTTTGCTAACAGTGACAGGTTCCTGTGGAAGCCTAGGGACCATCAAATTTGCTTGCAGCTTAAATCCAAAGAATGTTCAGAGACACTAACTCCCGAGAAGGCACAGGCATCTTATCTCAGGCTGTCTTTGCTGGAATTCCCTTTCCAAATACCTCTGCAACGTACGTGGCAAAGGCTCCAGGTCACCGCTGAGTCTCCTGCCTGTCCTTGTCCCGTCATCCTCTGCATCTCCCTGTGCACACATCTCAAATATGGCAAAGATCCTTATTTTTCATTAAATTAACTAAATATGATACAGAACCTGCTTCTAATTCTTCACCCATCTCCCTCGTTCACAAATTAGTCTGGAAAAATTACCATGAAGACGAATGATTGCAGATAAGCAGTTCAAGCTTACATTCGAGGCCACGCATTGCCTTCTTTACCCCACAGTGCAACCTGAACAAGAGTCTGATAAAGAACTCGCTGAAAACGGGATTTTTCATTCCATACATGGTACTTCACTCTAGCCCCTCACCCCATAACAAGCATATATGTGAGAGGGTCACTTGCTTTACCATATTGATAGCTATGTGAGATACAACATCCATACCATGGCCCATGTATGTCTGAGGGCAGACTGAAGTACCTCCGAATTGCAAACAGCACAGCTCATTTCTCCTTGGGGCCATGGACTTCATAAAGCTCATTTGTCCCAGAAAACTCTGGACCACTGTTCCACTAGCTCATCCAAAAGTTCTTCCTTTAGTCTTTGTAAATGATTTTATTGTGTGTATCTGGGTGTTTGCCTGCATGTCTGTCCGTGCACCACTTGCATGCCTGGTCCCTGTGGAGGCCGGAAGAGGGCATCAGATCCCTTAGAACTGGAGCTGTCGATGATTGTGAGCAGCCACCTGGATGGTGGGAACCAAACCTGGGTTCTCTGCAAGAGCAAGCATTTTTATTTTATTTTATATATCACTCTCTGACCTGTTAAGCCTCTGGCCATGCTCTTGCATACTAAGGGGCACATCTGTTAGGCATGGGGGGGGTTCTGGTGTTGTAGTCAGATCACACATACGCTGCAAGCCCACTACTTCCATCCAAGCATCTGCCTCCCTTCTGTGATAGCTCCCCTCAGAAGGGAAGGGCACAGTTCTCGTTGTCCCTGAATCCCCTCCAGGCCAGCTTGTAGCAAAAGTTTTACAGACAGTTCCGTGCTATGTACCTGACCTGCTGCTGGCCACACCACACCAGCCAGTTTCCCCCTACCCCTTCCGGCAGAGGGCTTACCCTTTCTGCTCCAGCAATGAGACATTGAGGACTGGAGCCAAAGGAAAGCCCCCATCCTTTCCATGGGCCTCTGCCTTTAGAGGAAGGTCCAGCAGGGATACTTGCTCCAGGCTTCACATATTGAGCCTCAAGTTGTGGCTGAGCGAGAGGTATGCTCAATACAGTACACTGTGTACATGTATGAAAATGTCATAAACCCATTGTTTCCTGTAATATTAAAAACTAGTATAATGCATTTCTAAAAAATGAAAGCAATATCAACAACAACAACAAAAATATAGTGACTTGCTGGTCAGTGTGGGGGTGTCAGCTTATATCCTTTACTCTCACTGTCGACACTCAGAAGTGGTGGAGCCATTTCTGAGCTCCAAGTGGATTATGCCTGCTAGCTGGAAAGCCCCAGCTGGCCCCCTGCATAGCCAACGACTATATTCCTGGATATGCAGTGTTCTGTGACCTGAGCCACCTGGTTATGGGTTTCATATTTATAGCTTTGTGTTTTCTTTTTGTTTATCTATGTTGTGTGTTTCGAATGGCTTTTATGTTGGAATACTTGGTCCTCAGTATGGAACTGCATGGGAAGAATTAGGAGGTGTGGCCTTGTTAGAGGAGATGTGTCTCAGGGAGTAGGCATGAGTTTCACAAGACTCATACCCATCCCAGCATGCTCTCTGCCTCCTGCTTTCTGGTTGAGGTGTGAGCTCTCAGCTGTTCCGCTGCCATGGCTTTGCTCTGCCATCATGGACTCCAACCTTCTGGAATCCCGAGTCCAAGTAAACGCTCTCTTTCACAAGTTGCCTTGGCTGTGGTGTTTCAGCACAGCAATAGAAAAGTAACTAAGACAGCAGTGTTGTTTTTAGAGAGTGTCTGTTTAGATAGTCCAGGATATCCTAGAACTCACTCACTTGGGATCTTTGTGCCTCAGTAACCCAAGTAGTAGGATTACAAGTATTTGAGGCCAACCTGGAGAGCATAGTGAGACCCCTATTACTAACTCAAAGTAAAAGTAGAGGCGGTTAAGAGCACTGGCTGCTCTTAGAAAGTCCCCAGGTTTGATTCCCCACCCACATGGTGACTCACCACCATTCTTAACTACAGTCCAGGGGACTTGACACCCCCTCTGGTCTCTGCAAGCACCAGGCATGTCCCTGGTGCACATACATACATGCATGTAAAACACCTAGACATGTAAGATGAGTAAATAATTTATAAAAAATTTTTGAAACAAAAGTAGTAATCACAAATTCCTGAGAACTAGACACACTTTGTCCCCAGCGCTGCTGCTTAGTGCTTGTCTTCTTTCTGCTGGGGGCTGCATCTTGACACATCTGCAAGCCGTTCTGTCCTTCCATTAATCACATGGACTGATGGCATCGGTGCCTCCAGGTTTGCCAGTTCACCGTTTCTCCCACCGGATGCCCAACCTAGCTCTTCTGGTCCCGGTATTAGGCAGGACCATGGGAGTCTTCAGGTCCCTCCTCTTTCCAGCTCCCCATGCTCTGCTGGCACCTGTGACCCCTCTCTGGAGTCCGCCCAGGTCTGCACAGACTCTCTCTCCTCTGCTGCCCCAAATGCGGTACCCAGATGGAGTTGTTGCTCAGTGACAGTGAGAGGAAGGGTGGAAGTTACACTCTGATGTCTGAGGTGGGTGGATGATCCCCACATCTGTAATACAAGCACGGGCTTCACAAGGAACACAGTTTTCTTTGCTGCCCTGTGACAGGCTCATGAAGCCACTTTTCCACTGTCTGAGCGGGCTGCCCACTACAAACCAGCACTGTGGACAGTGGCTTGCTGGTCAGTCCCAGCCCGCCCCAGCTGCCAGCCAGTTTTGGCTGCCCAGACCCAGTGGGCACCCTTTACTTGTCTACCCTACTCAGTGTGTGCAGAAAACTGTCTTCAGTGTGCTGTGTAGCTGTTTGATTGTAAATTGCATTAACTTCTTGGAACCCTGCCAGGTGCTCGCTGGACGTCTGATGCTATCTCTGTAGACTTTAGGTGGAAGTTGGAAGTCTCCGCTGAACTTCTGTGGTAATAAAATTATTACAGTTGTACCCTACATCTGCTCGCTGACTTCCTGTGGGTTTTCACCAGATCACATGACTGACAACAGACCCAGGCTGTAGGCTTTTGGTGTGCTTGCTACATCCAAGTCTCTCCGCCAAATCAGACTTCTGCTTTTTCTCTGAGCGGAGCGTCCGGATGTCCCACTGTGGTAGGTTGATTTCACTGGAGCTGATAGATAAAAAAGAAATGTTCCCGGCCCCACTTAAGAGTCTAGTATTACCTCTGGCTCCAAAACTCAAAACAGCAGGGTTGCTGTGAGGAGCTTTGGACTAAGACCAAGCTCCTAGCTTCAGAGGTGGGTTTCTGCCGTGTCAGGACCATGCCACAGGCCAGGAATCCTGAAGAAAGTGTGAAAGCCAAGGCTCCTACCAGAACCACCTGGGCTGAGATAGCCCGCTGCTGTCCTGAGCTGGCCAGGGCCAGAAGAGCTCATGTGCTACCTGGCAACCCCTTGTCCCTCTCAAACACCTCCCCCTTCCTAGGACACAGTGGTCCTCAGGACACAGTAACCCGAAAGTCACTGGCAGGAGCCACAACGGGGCCTGGGAAGTGCCAGCGGGGCAGAGTAGAGGAGGAGAAAGTGGAGCTGCGATGGCCTGAGGGTGTCCACTGGCACACGGCTGGCCTTTGCAGCTGCCAGGCAGCATTTGTTGGGGTGTCAGGGATGGAGACGCTCCCCAGTGAGGATGCTGGATGTCCCTCAGCCACACGGGGTGGCATTACTGTTCTCCATAGGCTTGCAGAGGAGTGTACAGGAAAGGGTGCCTTTCTGGGTTTTTGATTTGACATGCCTTTCAGACATGACATTTTTGGACTGCATCCTGACAAAATGTGTCCCTGCTGTCTTTAGCTCTAAATAAAACCTCGTGTCTTTCTTTTCCTTGGCTCTTGAGCATCCTAAGACATCTCAGAGAAGCAATGGTCTTAGGGATACCTGTTCAAGTCTCTACCTAAACAGACAGGTTGTGGTAATGGGACTGGGGGCCATGATAATTGTGATGCAGGCCCAGTTTGTGCGTCAGATTGGCTGAATAGCATTTTGAAAATTCTTACCATTTATGCCTGTTATCTGCTCTTTCAGAGTCCTAGGTCAGCCAGGCTTACAAATAACTCGTTTCAGTAGAAGGGACTTTACTTCGTGTCACCAGTCTGGAAGACAGTCTCTGTTTTCTTTGCTGTTTGTTCATCAGTCCTTTGTGAACCATGTGACCTGCTGGTGAAGACTTAAAACAAAAAAAAAAACAAAAAACAAAAAAAAAACAGGAAATAATAATAGCTCACAGTTCAGTCATTCACTCAAGGAGAAAGACGGCAGACACAGAGAAAGGCGCTGTGCTGTGGTCTCGGAGCCATGTGTGCTGTGTTTCTATGCAGACTTGTCCCCAGCAGTGGCAGTTGTTCATGGTGTCACGCTGTTCTTCTCTGCTCTCTATTTCCCTGTGACTCATGGTCACACTCAGGAGACCACATCTTGGAAACACTGTCTGTAAAATGATCAGATCATCATCAGCCAGCATTAGCCAGACTAAACCCTGGAAGGTACTTAGTAATAAGTTCCTAGACCACCGAGTCACTGAACAACAACCTAGTATTGTCTTGGTCTTAGTTAGAGGAACTGGCCTTGAAGGCCAGAATAGGTGAGTGACCTCGGAGAACATAGGTGTCTACTGTGAAGCTAGCTGTATGAAACCTGCGCCTGCTTGATTTTACGGTTACAGTGGGGTCAGCAGCCATGGCGAGAAATAGAGAGGTTGAGAGCCCCCACTAGGGCCAGTTGATAGCCAGTCAGATTTGAAAGGAGTTCATAAGTCCTACATTTTATACAAAGTGAGAAACCAAAGTCCCAGGGAAATACCCTGAAGTGCCCAGCTTGCTCTCCTGGTCCTAGCCTGGCCTGTCAGAGAGCAGAAGGCACCCAGGCACCAAAGTTGAAGTAGACTATTGAGGAAACCTCATATCCACCCTAGCTGCAGGTGTTCTGAGGATGGACAGCCCAGTCCTTGGTTTGAGAGGCTGCAATGGAAGAGTCCCACATCCTGCCGGCTGTGGTCCCTTTGGCAGGTGACTTAAGCAGACTGTGTGTCACTTCTCTTTCTGTACAGTAGTTTCTCTGAGACCTGTCCCAAAATTATTGTGTGGCTCTGAAGTCCATTCAGCAAGTGTCAGTGATATTCCAGATGCTCAGAAAGTGCCTGGTTTCTGAGACCTGTCATGTGGTTTCGTGTGCAATGAATGAACCAAGGACAGCCCTGTGATGACCGAGATGGCAGTAAGCCACGGACTGGGGGTTGCCACATTTCTCTTCAGTAAGGTGCTCATGGTAAAGGGGTGTGTGTGTGTGTAGACAGAAGTTTCTGTCCTGCCAATCCCTCAGTGTTCAGTCCCAAATAAACACATAGAGGCTTATATTAATTATAAACTGTTTGGCCTATTGCTCAAACTTACTACTAACTAGCTCTTACAACTTAAATTAACCCATAATTCTTATCTATGTTTAGCCACATGGCTCATACCTTTTCTCAGTATGGCATTCTCATCGTGCTTCCTCCGCATCTGGCTGGCAAGTGCATGTCTCCTTTCCTCTTCCCAGAATTCCCCCAGTCTGGTCGCCCTGCCTCTCCTGGCGGGGCCCCATGACTGGGGAAAAGGCCACAAGGCTTTCAGTAGACCCAACTGCTCCTCAGGCTACAGGAAAAGAGACCTCTGGCCCTGGTAGCTTAGTAAATCAGGAATAAAATTCAGGTTAGAAGCCAAGGCTTGATGCTGTGGTACAGTGCTAAGTGCTACCTCAGGCAACCAACCTGCCAGCCCAGAGGCCAGGAAGAGTGCCCCAGGGCCCTAGACTATGTACAGGGTCAGCCCAAGTCCTAAGAGGAAGGAACTTGGCCTCTCTGTCCCCAGTGGGATGAAGCTGAAGCCAGACTGCAGAGCCAGCTGCTCCCTAGCCAATCATGCCTCCCCTTTAGCTCAGGGCTCAGGACTTTTTAAAAAATAAAAATAAAAATCACTTTGTTGCTGGGTAGTGGTGGTGCATGCCTTTAATCCCCGCACTCAGTTATGTAAACTATCATATCATCAGCAAATAGTGAGAATTTGACTTTTTTTTTTCTTATTTGTATCGCCTTGATCTCCTTTTGTTATCTTATTGCTCTGGCTAGGACCTCAAGAACTATATTGAATAGATATGAAGAGTGGGCAATCTTGTCTTGTTCCTAATTTCAGTGGGATCGCTGGGAGTTTCTCTCCATTTAGTTTGGTGTTGGCTGTTGGCTTGCTGTAGATTGCCTTAATTATGTTTA